>NC_030386.2:2795750-3146640 GCF_001625215.2 Daucus carota subsp. sativus | reverse complement strand
GCTACGATTCAGTCCCGACTGCTCCAAATATGGTCGTGACCAAATTCATATATCCATAGGGACCCATTTATGTGAAAATATCAAAAAAAACTGCCCGGTGAAATTTTCATGAATTTCTGTGTACTAACCCGTTTGAGAATTCGTCAAAAACTCGAACTTCATTATATCTCTCCGATTCAGTCCCGATTGCCCCAAATATGGTCGTGACAAAATTTATATATCATAGAAACTCATTTATGTGAAAATATCAAAAATATCTGCCCGGTGATATTTTCAAGAAATTCCCATGTACTAACCTCTTTGAGAATTCGTCAAAACTCGAACTTCATTATAACTGCTCCGATTCAGTCCTGACTATCCATAGGGACCAATTTATGTGAAAATATCAAAAGAAACATCCCGGTGAAATTTCATCATGAAATTCCCGTGTACTAACCCCTTTGAGAATTCGTCAAAACTCGAACTTCATTATTCTGCTACGATTCAGTCCCCGACTGCCCCAAATATGGTCTTGATAAAATTCATATATCCATAGGAACTCATTTATGTGAAAATATCAAAAATATCTGCCCGGTGATATTTTCAAGAAATTCCTGTGTACGTTCCCCTTTGAGAATTCGTCAAAAACTCGAACTTCATTATCTCTGCTACGATTCAGTCCCGACTGCCCCAAATATGGTCGTGACCAAATTCATATATCCATAGGGACCCATTTATGTGAAAATATCAAAAATATTTGCCGGTGAAATTTTCATGAATTCCCGTCTACTAACCCCTTTGATAATCGTCAAAAAATCAAACTTCATTATATCTGCTCCATTCAGTCTCGATTGCCCAAATATGATCGTGACAAAATTCATATATCCATAGGAACCCATTTATGTGAAAATATCAAAAGAATCTGCCCGGAGATATTTTCAAGAAATTCCCGTGTACTAACACCCTTTGAGAATTCGTCAAAAAATCGAACTCATTATATTTGTTCCGATTCAGTCCCCACCTCCCCAAATTGGTCGTGACCAAATTCATATATCCATAGGGACCTATTTATGTGGAAATATCAAAGAAACTGCCCAGGATATTTTCAAGAAATTCCCGTGTACTAACCCCTTTGAGAATTCGTTAAAAACTCGAACTTCATTATATCAGCTACGATTCAGTCCCGACTGCTCCAAATATGTCGGGACCAAATTCATATATCCATAGGGACCCATTTATGTGAAAATATCAAAAAGAAACTGCCCGGTGAAATTTTCATGAAATTTCCTTGTACTAACCCTTTGAGAATTCGTCAAAAACTCGAACTTCATTATATCTGCTACGATTCAGTCCCGACTTGCCCCAAATATGGTCGTGACCAAATTTATATATCCATAGGAACCATTTATGTGAAAATATCAAAAATATCTGCCCGGTGATATTTTCAAGAAATTCCCGTGTACTAACCCCTTTGAGAATTCGTCAAAACTCGAACTTCATTATATCTGCTCCGATTCAGTCCTGACTGCCCCAAATATGGTCGTGACCAATTCATATATCCATAGGGACCCATTTATGTGAATATATCAAAAGAAACTGCCCGGGATATTTTCAAGAAATTCCCGTGTACTAACCCCTTTGAGAATTCGTCAAAAACTCGAACTTCATTATATCTGCTACGATTCAGTCCCGACTGCCCCAAATATGGTCGTGACCAAATTCATATCCATAGGGACCAATTTATGTGAAAATATCAAAGAAACATCCCAGTGAAATTTTCATGAAATTCCCGTGTACTAACCCCTTTGAGATTTCGTCAAAAACTCGAACTTCATTATATCTGCTACGATTCAGTCCCGACTGCCCCAAATATGGTCGTGACCAATTCATATATCCATAGGGACCCATTTATGTGAAAATATCAAAAATATTTGCCTGGTGAAATTTTCATGAAATTCCCGTGTACTAACCCCTTTGAGAATTCGTCAAAAAATCAAACTTCATTATATCTGCTCCGATTCAGTCTCGATTGCCCCAAATATGATCGTGACAAAATTCATATATCCATAGGAACCCATTTATGAGAAAATATCCAAAGAATCTGCCCGGAGATATTTTTAAAAAATTCCCGTGTACTAACCCCTTTGAGAAATCGTCAAAAAATCGAACTTCATTATATTTGCTCCGATTCAGTCACGACCTCCCCAAATATGGTCGTGACCAAATTCATATATCCATAGGGACCTATTTATGTGGAAATATCAAAAGAAACTGCCCAGGGATATTTTCAAGAAATTCCCGTGTACTAACCCCTTTGAGAATTCGTTAAAAACTCGAACTTCATTATATCAGCTACGATTCAGTCCCGATTGCCCCAAATATGGTCGTGACCAAATTCATATATCCATAGGGACCTACTTTTGTGGAAATATCAAAAGAAACTGCCCGGTGAAATTTTCATGAAATTCCCGTGTACTAACTCCTTTGAGAATTCGTCAAAAACTCGAACTTCATTATATCTGCTACGATTCAGTCCCGACTGCCCCAAATATGGTCGTGACCAAATTCATATATCCATAGGGACCCATTTATGTGAAAATATCAAAAATATTTGCCTGGTGAAATTTTCATGAAATTCCCGTGTACTAACCCCTTTGAGAATTCGTCAAAAAATCAAACTTCATTATATCTGCTCCGATTCAGTCTCGATTGCCCCAAATATGATCGTGACAAAATTCATATATCCATAGGAACCCATTTATGAGAAAATATCCAAAGAATCTGCCCGGAGATATTTTCAAAAAATTCCCGTGTACTAACCCCTTTGAGAAATCGTCAAAAAATCGAACTTCATTATATTTGCTCCGATTCAGTCCCGACCTCCCCAAATATGGTCGTGACCAAATTCATATATCCATAGGGACCTATTTATGTGGAAATATCAAAAGAAACTGCCCAGGGATATTTTCAAGAAATTCCCGTGTACTAACCCCTTTGAGAATTCGTTAAAAACTCGAACTTCATTATATCAGCTACGATTCAGTCCCGATTGCCCCAAATATGGTCGTGACCAAATTCATATATCCATAGGGACCTACTTTTGTGGAAATATCAAAAGAAACTGCCCGGTGAAATTTTCATGAAATTCCCGTGTACTAACTCCTTTGAGAATTCGTCAAAAAATCAAACTTCATTATATCTGCTCCGATTCAGTCTCGATTGCCCCAAATATGATCGTGACAAAATTCATATATCCATAGGAACCCATTTATGTGAAAATATCAAAAGAATCTGCCCGGAGATATTTTCAAAAAAATCCCGTGTATTTGAGAAATCGTCAAAAAATCGAATTTCATTATATTTGCTCCGATTCAGTCCCGACCTCCCCAAATATGGTCGTGACCAAATTCATATATCCATAGGGACCTATTTATGTGCAAATATCAAAAGAAACTGCCCAAGGATATTTTCAAGAAATTCCCGTGTACTAACCCTTTTGAGAATTAGTTAAAAATTCGAACTTCATTATATCAGCTACGATTCAGTCCCGACTGCTCCAAATATGGTCGTGACCAAATTCATATATCCATAGGGACCCATTTATGTGAAATATCAAAAAAAACTGCCCGGTGAAATTTTCATGAATTTTTGTGTACTAACCCTTTGAGAATTCGTCAAAAACTCGAACTTCATTATATCTGCTCCGATTCAGTCCCGATTGCCCCAAATATGGTCGTGACAAAATTTATATATTCATAGAAACTCATTTATTTGAAAATATCAAAAATATCTGCCCGGTGATATTTTCAAGAAATTCCCATGTACTAACCTCTTTGAGAATTCGTCAAAACTCGAACTACATTATAACTGCTCCGATTCAGTCCTGACTGCCCCAAATATGGTCGTGACCAATTTCATATATCCATAGGGACCATTTATGTGAATATATCAAAAGAAACTGCCCGGGGATATTTCAAGAAATTCCCGTGTACTAACCCCTTTGAGAATTCGTCAAAAACTCGAACTTCATTATATCTGCTACGATTCAGTCCCGACTGCCCCAAATATGGTCGTGACCAAATTCATATATCCATAGGGACCATTTATGTGAAAATATCAAAAGAAACATCCCAGTGAAATTTTCATGAAATTCCCGTGTACTAACCCCTTTGAGATTTCGTCAAAAACTCGAACTTCATTATATCTGCTACGATTCAGTCCCGACTGCCCCAAATATGGTCGTGACCAAATTCATATATCCATAGGGACCCATTTATGTGAAAATATCAAAAATATTTGCCTGGTGAAATTTTCATGAAATTCCCGTGTACTAACCCCTTTGAGAATTCGTCAAAAAATCAAACTTCATTATATCTGCTCCGATTCAGTCTCGATTGCCCCAAATATGATCGTGACAAAATTCATATATCCATAGGAACCCATTTATTGAAAATATCCAAAGAATCTGCCCGGAGATATTTTCAAAAATTCCCGTGTACTAACCCCTTTGAGAATTCGTTAAAAACTCGAACTTCATTATATCAGCTACGATTCAGTCCCGACCTCCCCAAATATGGTCGTGACCAAATTCATATATCCATAGGGACCTACTTTTGTGGAAATATCAAAAGAAACTGCCCGGTGAAATTTTCATGAAATTCCCGTGTACTAACTCCTTTGAGAATTCGTCAAAAACTCGAACTTCATTATATCTGCTACGATTCAGTCCCGACTGCCCCAAATATGGTCGTGACCAAATTCATATATCCATAGGGACCCATTTATGTGAAAATATCAAAAATATTTGCCCGGTGAAATTTTCATGAAATTCCCGTGTACTAACCCCTTTGAGAATTCGTCAAAAAATCAAACTTCATTATATCTGCTCCGATTCAGTCTCGATTGCCCCAAATATGATCGTGACAAAATTCATATATCCAAAGGAACCCATTTATGTGAAAATATCAAAAGAATCTGCCCGGAGATATTTTCAAAAAAATCCCGTGTATTTGAGAAATCGTCAAAAAATCGAATTTCATTATATTTGCTCCGATTCAGTCCCGACCTCCCCAATATGGTCGTGACCAAATTCATATATCCATAGGGACCTATTTATGTGAAAATATCAAAAGAAACCGCCAAAGGAAATTTCAAGAAATTCTCGTGTACTAACCCTTTGAGAATTTGTTAAAAACTCGAACTTCATCATATCAGCTACGATTCAGTCCCGACTGCTCCAAATATGGTCGTGACCAAATTCATAGATCCATAGGGACCCATTTATGTGAAAATATCAAAAAAAACTTCCCGGTGAAATTTTCATGAAATTTCTGTGTACTAACCCCTTTGAGAATTCGTCAAAAACTCGAACTTCATTATATCTGCTCCGATTCAGTCCCGATTGCCCCAAATATGGTCGTGACAAAATTTATATATTCATAGAAACTCATTTATGTGAAAATATCAAAAATATCTGCCCGGTGATATTTTCAAGAAATTTCCATGTACTAACCTCTTTGAGAATTCGTCAAAACTCGAACTACATTATAACGGCTCCGATTCAGTCCTGACTGCCCCAAATATGGTCGTGACCAATTCATATATCCATAGGGACCCATTTATGTGAATATATCAAAAGAAACTGCCCGGGGATATTTTCAAGAAATTCCCGTGTACTAACCCCTTTGAGAATTCGTCAAAAACTCGAACTTCATTATATCTGCTACGATTCAGTCCCGACTGCCCCAAATATGGTCGTGACCAAATTCATATATCCATAGGGACCAATTTATGTGAAAATATCAAAAGAAACATCCCAGTGAAATTTTCATGAAATTCCCGTGTACTAACCCCTTTGAGATTTCGTCAAAAACTCGAACTTCATTATATCTGCTACGATTCAGTCCCGACTGCCCCAAATATGGTCGTGACCAAATTCATATATCCATAGGGACCCATTTATGTGAAAATATCAAAAATATTTGCCTGGTGAAATTTTCATGAAATTCCCGTGTACTAACCCCTTTGAGAATTCGTCAAAAAATCAAACTTCATTATATCTGCTCCGATTCAGTCTCGATTGCCCCAAATATGATCGTGACAAAATTCATATATCCATAGGAACCCATTTATGAGAAAATATCCAAAGAATCTGCCCGGAGATATTTTCAAAAAATTACCGTGTACTAACCCCTTTTTGAGAAATCGTCAAAAAATCGAACTTCATTATATTTGCTCCGATTCAGTCCCGACCTCCCCAAATATGGTCGTGACCAAATTCATATATCCATAGGGACCTATTTATGTGGAAATATCAAAAGAAACTGCCCAGGGATATTTTCAAGAAATTCCCGTGTACTAACCCCTTTGAGAATTCGTTAAAAACTCGAACTTCATTATATCAGCTACGATTCAGTCCCGATTGCCCCAAATATGGTCGTGACCAAATTCATATATCTATAGGGACCTACTTTTGTGGAAATATCAAAAGAAACTGCCCGGTGAAATTTTCATGAAATTCCCATGTACTAACTCCTTTGAGAATTCGTCAAAAACTCGAATTTCATTATATCTGCTACGATTCAGTCCCGACTGCCCCAAATATGGTCGTGACCAAATTCATATATCCATAGGGACCTATTTATGTGAAAATATCAAAAGAAACTGCCAAAGGAAATTTTCAAGAAATTCTCGTGTACTAACCCTTTTGAGAATTTGTTAAAAACTCGAACTTCATCATATCAGCTACGATTCAGTCCCGACTGCTCCAAATATGGTCGTGACCAAATTCATAGATCCATAGGGACCCATTTATGTGAAAATATCAAAAAAAACTTCCCGGTGAAATTTTCATGAAATTTTTGTGTACTAACCCCTTTGAGAATTCGTCAAAAACTCGAACTTCATTATATCTGCTCCGATTCAGTCCCGATTGCCCCAAATATGGTCGTGACAAAATTTATATATTCATAGAAACTCATTTATGTGAAAATATCAAAAATATCTGCCCGGTGATATTTTCAAGAAATTTCCATGTACTAACCTCTTTGAGAATTCGTCAAAACTCGAACTACATTATAACGGCTCCGATTCAGTCCTGACTGCCCCAAATATGGTCGTGACCAATTTCATATATCCATAGGGACCCATTTATGTGAATATATCAAAAGAAACTGCCCGGGGATATTTTCAAGAAATTCCCTTGTACTAACCCCTTTGAGAATTCGTCAAAAACTCGAACTTCATTATATCTGCTACGATTCAGTCCCGACTGCCCCAAATATGGTCGTGACCAAATTCATATATCCATAGGGACCAATTTATGTGAAAATATCAAAAGAAACATCCCAGTGAAATTTTCATGAAATTCCCGTGTACTAACCCCTTTGAGATTTCGTCAAAAACTCGAACTTCATTATATCTGCTACGATTCAGTCCCGACTGCCCCAAATATGGTCGTGACCAAATTCATATATCCATAGGGACCCATTTATGTGAAAATATCAAAAATATTTGCCTGGTGAAATTTTCATGAAATTCCCGTGTACTAACCCCTTTGAGAATTCGTCAAAAAATCAAACTTCATTATATCTGCTCCGATTCAGTCTCGATTGCCCCAAATATGATCGTGACAAAATTCATATATCCATAGGAACCCATTTATGAGAAAATATCCAAAGAATCTGCCCGGAGATATTTTCAAAAAATTCCCGTGTACTAACCCCTTTGAGAATTCGTTAAAAACTCGAACTTCATTATATCAGCTACGATTCAGTCCCGACCTCCCCAAATATGGTCGTGACCAAATTCATATATCCATAGGGACCTACTTTTGTGGAAATATCAAAAGAAACTGCCCGGTGAAATTTTCATGAAATTCCCGTGTACTAACCCCTTTGAGAATTCGTCAAAAAATCAAACTTCATTATATCTGCTCCGATTCAGTCTCGATTGCCCCAAATATGATCGTGACAAAATTCATATATCCATAGGAACCCATTTATGTGAAAATATCAAAAGAATCTGCCCGGAGATATTTTCAAAAAAATCCCGTGTATTTGAGAAATCGTCAAAAAATCGAATTTCATTATATTTGCTCCGATTCAGTCCCGACCTCCCCAAATATGGTCGTGACCAAATTCATATATCCATAGGGACCTATTTATGTGAAAATATCAAAAGAAACTGCCAAAGGAAATTTTCAAGAAATTCTCGTGTACTAACCCTTTTGAGAATTTGTTAAAAACTCGAACTTCATCATATCAGCTACGATTCAGTCCCGACTGCTCCAAATATGGTCGTGACCAAATTCATAGATCCATAGGGACCCATTTATGTGAAAATATCAAAAAAAACTTCCCGGTGAAATTTTCATGAAATTTCTGTGTACTAACCCCTTTGAGAATTCGTCAAAAACTCGAACGTCATTATATCTGCTCCGATTCAGTCCCGATTGCCCCAAATATGGTCGTGACAAAATTTATATATTCATAGAAACTCATTTATGTGAAAATATCAAAAATATCTGCCCGGTGATATTTTCAAGAAATTTCCATGTACTAACCTCTTTGAGAATTCGTCAAAACTCGAACTACATTATAACGGCTCCGATTCAGTCCTGACTGCCCCAAATATGGTCGTGACCAATTTCATATATCCATAGGGACCCATTTATGTGAATATATCAAAAGAAACTGCCCGGGGATATTTTCAAGAAATTCCCGTGTACTAACCCCTTTGAGAATTCGTCAAAAACTCGAACTTCATTATATCTGCTACGATTCAGTCCCGACTGCCCCAAATATGGTCGTGACCAAATTCATATATCCATAGGGACCAATTTATGTGAAAATATCAAAAGAAACATCCCAGTGAAATTTTCATGAAATTCCCGTGTACTAACCCCTTTGAGATTTCGTCAAAAACTCGAACTTCATTATATCTGCTACGATTCAGTCCCGACTGCCCCAAATATGGTCGTGACCAAATTCATATATCCATAGGGACCCATTTATGTGAAAATATCAAAAATATTTGCCTGGTGAAATTTTCATGAAATTCCCGTGTACTAACCCCTTTGAGAATTCGTCAAAAAATCAAACTTCATTATATCTGCTCCGATTCAGTCTCGATTGCCCCAAATATGATCGTGACAAAATTCATATATCCATAGGAACCCATTTATGAGAAAATATCCAAAGAATCTGCCCGGAGATATTTTCAAAAAATTCCCGTGTACTAACCCCTTTTTGAGAAATCGTCAAAAAATCGAACTTCATTATATTTGCTCCGATTCAGTCCCGACCTCCCCAAATATGGTCGTGACCAAATTCATATATCCATAGGGACCTATTTATGTGGAAATATCAAAAGAAACTGCCCAGGGATATTTTCAAGAAATTCCCGTGTACTAACCCCTTTGAGAATTCGTTAAAAACTCGAACTTCATTATATCAGCTACGATTCAGTCCCGATTGCCCCAAATATGGTCGTGACCAAATTCATATATCTATAGGGACCTACTTTTGTGGAAATATCAAAAGAAACTGCCCGGTGAAATTTTCATGAAATTCCCATGTACTAACTCCTTTGAGAATTCGTCAAAAACTCGAACTTCATTATATCTGCTACGATTCAGTCCCGACTGCCCCAAATATGGTCGTGACCAAATTCATATATCCATAGGGACCCATTTATGTGAAAATATCAAAAATATTTGCCCGGTGAAATTTTCATGAAATTCCCGTGTACTAACCCCTTTGAGAATTCGTCAAAAAATCAAACTTCATTATATCTGCTCCGATTCAGTCTCGATTGCCCCAAATATGATCGTTACAAAATTCATATATCCATAGGAACCCATTTATGTGAAAATATCAAAAGAATCTGCCCGAAGATATTTTCAAAAAAATCCCGTGTCATTATATTTGCTCCGATTCAGTCCCGACCTCCCCAAATATGGTCGTGACCAAATTCATATATCCATAGGGACCTATTTATGTGAAAATATCAAAAGAAACTGCCAAAGGAAATTTTCAAGAAATTCTCGTGTACTAACCCTTTTGAGAATTTGTTAAAAACTCGAACTTCATCATATCAGCTACGATTCAGTCCCGACTGCTCCAAATATGGTCGTGACCAAATTCATAGATCCATAGGGACCCATTTATGTGAAAATATCAAAAAAAACTGCCCGGTGAAATTTTCATGAAATTTCTGTGTACTAACCCCTTTGAGAATTCGTCAAAAACTCGAACTTCATTATATCTGCTTTGATTCAGTCCCGATTGCCCCAAATATGGTCGTGACAAAATTTATATATTCATAGAAACTCATTTATGTGAAAATATCAAAAATATCTGCCCGGTGATATTTTCAAGAAATTCCCATGTACTAACCTCTTTGAGAATTCGTCAAAACTCGAACTACATTATAACTGCTCCGATTCAGTCCTGACTATCCATAGGGACCAATTTATGTGAAAATATCAAAAGAAACATCCCGGTGAAATTTTCATGAAATTCCCGTGTACTAACCCCTTTGAGAATTCGTCAAAAAATCAAACTTCATCATATCTGCTCCGATTCAGTCTCGATTGCCCCAAATATGATCGTGACAAAATTCATATATCCATAGGAACCCATTTATGAGAAAATATCCAAAGAATCTGCCCGGAGATATTTTCAAAAAATTCCCGTGTACTAACCCCTTTGAGAATTCGTTAAAAACTCGAACTTCATTATATCAGCTACGATTCAGTCCCGACCTCCCCAAATATGGTCGTGACCAAATTCATATATCCATAGGGACCTACTTTTGTGGAAATATCAAAAGAAACTGCCCGGTGAAATTTTCATGAAATTCCCGTGTACTAACCCCTTTGAGAATTCGTCAAAAAATCAAACTTCATTATATCTGCTCCGATTCAGTCTCGATTGCCCCAAATATGATCGTGACAAAATTCATATATCCATAGGAACCCATTTATGTGAAAATATCAAAAGAATCTGCCCGGAGATATTTTCAAAAAAATCCCGTGTATTTGAGAAATCGTCAAAAAATCGAATTTCATTATATTTGCTCCGATTCAGTCCCGACCTCCCCAAATATGGTCGTGACCAAATTCATATATCCATAGGGACCTATTTATGTGAAAATATCAAAAGAAACTGCCAAAGGAAATTTTCAAGAAATTCTCGTGTACTAACCCTTTTGAGAATTTGTTAAAAACTCGAACTTCATCATATCAGCTACGATTCAGTCCCGACTGCTCCAAATATGGTCGTGACCAAATTCATAGATCCATAGGGACCCATTTATGTGAAAATATCAAAAAAAACTTCCCGGTGAAACTTTCATGAAATTTCTGTGTACTAACCCCTTTGAGAATTCGTCAAAAACTCGAACTTCATTATATCTGCTCCGATTCAGTCCCGATTGCCCCAAATATGGTCGTGACAAAATTTATATATTCATAGAAACTCATTTATGTGAAAATATCAAAAATATCTGCCCGGTGATATTTTCAAGAAATTTCCATGTACTAACCTCTTTGAGAATTCGTCAAAACTCGAACTACATTATAACGGCTCCGATTCAGTCCTGACTGCCCCAAATATGGTCGTGACCAATTTCATATATCCATAGGGACCCATTTATGTGAATATATCAAAAGAAACTGCCCGGGGATATTTTCAAGAAATTCCCGTGTACTAACCCCTTTGAGAATTCGTCAAAAACTCGAACTTCATTATATCTGCTACGATTCAGTCCCGACTGCCCCAAATATGGTCGTGACCAAATTCATATATCCATAGGGACCAATTTATGTGAAAATATCAAAAGAAACATCCCAGTGAAATTTTCATGAAATTCCCATGTACTAACCCCTTTGAGATTTCGTCAAAAACTCGAACTTCATTATATCTGCTACGATTCAGTCCCGACTGCCCCAAATATGGTCGTGACCAAATTCATATATCCATAGGGACCCATTTATGTGAAAATATCAAAAATATTTGCCTGGTGAAATTTTCATGAAATTCCCGTGTACTAACCCCTTTGAGAATTCGTCAAAAAATCAAACTTCATTATATCTGCTCCGATTCAGTCTCGATTGCCCCAAATATGATCGTGACAAAATTCATATATCCATAGGAACCCATTTATGAGAAAATATCCAAAGAATCTGCCCGGAGATATTTTCAAAAAATTCCCGTGTACTAACCCCTTTTTGAGAAATCGTCAAAAAATCGAACTTCATTATATTTGCTCCGATTCAGTCCCGACCTCCCCAAATATGGTCGTGACCAAATTCATATATCCATAGGGACCTATTTATGTGGAAATATCAAAAGAAACTGCCCAGGGATATTTTCAAGAAATTCCCGTGTACTAACCCCTTTGAGAATTCGTTAAAAACTCGAACTTCATCATATCAGCTACGATTCAGTCCCGACTGCTCCAAATATGGTCGTGACCAAATTCATAGATCCATAGGGACCCATTTATGTGAAAATATCAAAAAAAACTGCCCGGTGAAATTTTCATGAAATTTCTGTGTACTAACCCCTTTGAGAATTCGTCAAAAACTCGAACTTCATTATATCTGCTTTGATTCAGTCCCGATTGCCCCAAATATGGTCGTGACAAAATTTATATATTCATAGAAACTCATTTATGTGAAAATATCAAAAATATCTGCCCGGTGATATTTTCAAGAAATTCCCATGTACTAACCTCTTTGAGAATTCGTCAAAACTCGAACTACATTATAACTGCTCCGATTCAGTCCTGACTATCCATAGGGACCAATTTATGTGAAAATATCAAAAGAAACATCCCGGTGAAATTTTCATGAAATTCCCGTGTACTAACCCCTTTGAGATTTCGTCAAAAACTCGAACTTCATTATATCTGATCTGATTCAGTCCCGACGGCCCCAAATATGGTCGTGACCAAATTCATATATCCATAGGGACCCATTTATGTGAAAATATCAAAAATATTTGCCTGGTGAAATTTTCATGAAATTCCCGTGTACTAACCCCTTTGAGAATTCGTCAAAAAATCAAACTTCATTATATCTGCTCCGATTCAGTCTCGATTGCCCCAAATATGATCGTGACAAAATTCATATATCCATAGGAACCCATTTATGAGAAAATATCCAAAGAATCTGCCCGGAGATATTTTCAAAAAATTCCCGTGTACTAACCCCTTTGAGAAATCGTCAAAAAATTGAACTTCATTATATTTGCTCCGATTCAGTCCCGACCTCCCCAAATATGGTCGTGACCAAATTCATATATCCATAGGGACCTATTTATGTGGAAATATCAAAAGAAACTGCCCAGGGATATTTTCAAGAAATTCCCGTGTACTAACCCCTTTGAGAATTCGTTAAAAACTCGAACTTCATTATATCAGCTACGATTCAGTCCCGATTGCCCCAAATATGGTCGTGACCAAATTCATATATCCATAGGGACCTACTTTTGTGGAAATATCAAAAGAAACTGCCCGGTGAAATTTTCATGACATTCCCGTGTACTAACTCCTTTGAGAATTTGTCAAAAACTCGAACTTCATTATATCTGCTACGATTCAGTCCCGACTGCCCCAAATATGGTCGTGACCAAATTCATATATCCATAGGGACCCATTTATGTGAAAATATCAAAAATATTTGCCCGGTGAAATTTTCATGAAATTCCCGTGTACTAACCCCTTTGAGAATTCGTCAAAAAATCAAACTTCATTATATCTGCTCCGATTCAGTCTCGATTGCCCCAAATATGATCGTGACAAAATTCATATATCCATAGGAACCCATTTATGTGAAAATATAAAAAGAATCTGCCCGGAGATATTTTCAAAAAAATCCCGTGTCCTAACCCCTTTGAGAAATCGTCAAAAAATCGAACTTCATTATATTTGCTCCGATTCAGTCCCGACCTCCCCAAATATGGTCGTGACCAAATTCATATATCCATAGGGACCTATTTATGTGAAAATATCAAAAGAAACTGCCAAAGGAAATTTTCAAGAAATTCTCGTGTACTAACCCTTTTGAGAATTTGTTAAAAACTCGAACTTCATCATATCAGCTACGATTCAGTCCCGACTGCTCCAAATATGGTCGTGACCAAATTCATAGATCCATAGGGACCCATTTATGTGAAAATATCAAAAAAAAACTGCCCGGTGAAATTTTCATGAAATTTCTGTGTACTAACCCCTTTGAGAATTCGTCAAAAACTCGAACTTCATTATATCTGCTCCGATTCAGTCCCGATTGCCCCAAATATGGTCGTGACAAAATTTATATATTCATAGAAACTCATTTATGTGAAAATATCAAAAATATCTGCCCGGTGATATTTTCAAGAAATTCCCATGTACTAACCTCTTTGAGAATTCGTCAAAACTCGAACTACATTATAACTGCTCCGATTCAGTCCTGACTATCCATAGGGACCAATTTATGTGAAAATATCAAAAGAAACATCCTGGTGAAATTTTCATGAAATTCCCGTGTACTAACCCCTTTGAGATTTCGTCAAAAACTCGAACTTCATTATATCTGATCTGATTCAGTCCCCAATGCCCCAAATATGGTCGTGATAAAATTCATATATCCATAGGAACTCATTTATGTGAAAATATCAAAAATATCTGCCCGGTGATATTTTCAAGAAATTCCTGTGTACGTTCCCCTTTGAGAATTCGTCAAAAACTCGAACTTCATTATATCTGCTACGATTCAGTACCGACTGCCCCAAATATGGTCGTGACCAAATTCATATATCCATAGGGACCCATTTATGTGAAAATATCAAAAATATTTGCCCGGTGAAATTTTCATGAAATTCCCGTCTACTAACCCCTTTGAGAATTCGTCAAAAAATCAAACTTCATTATATCTGCTCCGATTCAGTCTCGATTGCCCCAAATATGATCGTGACAAAATTCATATATCCATAGGAACCCATTTATGTGAAAATATCAAAAGAATCTGCCAGAAGATATTTTCAAGAAATTCCCGTGTACTAACCCCTTTGAGAATTCGTCAAAAAATCGAACTTCATTATATTTGTTCCGATTCAGTCCCGACCTCCCCAAATATGGTCGTGACCAAATTCATATATCCATAGGGACCTATTTATGTGCAAATATCAAAAGAAACTGCCCAAGGATATTTTCAAGAAATTCCCGTGTACTAACCCTTTTGAGAATTAGTAAAAACTCGAACTTCATTATATCAGCTACGATTCAGTCCCGACTGCCCCAAATATGGTCGTGACCAAATTCATATATCCATAGGGACCCATTTATGTGAAAATATCAAAAAAAACTGCCCGGTGAAATTTTCATGAAATTTCTGTGTACTAACCCCTTTGAGAATTCGTCAAAAACTCGAACTTCATTATATCTGCTCCGATTCAGTCCCGATTGCCCCAAATATGGTCGTGACAAAATTTATATATTCATAGAAACTCATTTATGTGAAAATATCAAAAATATCTGCCCGGTGATATTTTCAAGAAATTCCCATGTACTAACCTCTTTGAGAATTCGTCAAAACTCGAACTACATTATAACTGCTCTGATTCAGTCCTGACTATCCATAGGGACCAATTTATGTGAAAATATCAAAAGAAACATCCCGGTGAAATTTTCATGAAATTCCCGTGTACTAACCCCTTTGAGATTTCGTCAAAAACTCGAACTTCATTATATCTGATCTGATTCAGTCCCAAATATGGTCGTGATAAAATTCATATATCCATAGGGACCCATTTATGTGAAAATATCAAAAAAAACTGCCCGGTGAAATTTTCATGAAATTTCTGTGTACTAACCCCTTTGAGAATTCGTCAAAAACTCGAACTTCATTATATCTGCTCCGATTCAGTCCCGATTGCCCCAAATATGGTCGTGACAAAATTTATATATTCATAGAAACTCATTTATGTGAAAATATCAAAAATATCTGCCCGGTGATATTTTCAAGAAATTCCCATGTACTAACCTCTTTGAGAATTCGTCAAAACTCGAACTACATTATAACTGCTCCGATTCAGTCCTGACTATCCATAGGGACCAATTTATGTGAAAATATCAAAAGAAACATCCCGGTGAAATTTTCATGAAATTCCCGTGTACTAACCCCTTTGAGAATTCGTCAAAAAATCAAACTTCATTATATCTGCTCCGATTCAGTCTCGATTGCCCCAAATATGATCGTGACAAAATTCATATATCCATAGGAACCCATTTATGTGAAAATATCAAAAGAATCTGCCCGGAGATATTTTCAAGAAATTCCCGTGTACTAACCCCTTTGAGAATTCGTCAAAAAATCGAACTTCATTATATTTGTTCCGATTCAGTCCCGACCTCCCCAAATATGGTCGTGACCAAATTCATATATCCATAGGGACCTATTTATGTGCAAATATCAAAAGAAACTGCCCAAGGATATTTTCAAGAAATTCCCGTGTACTAACCCTTTTGAGAATTAGTTAAAAACTCGAACTTCATTATATCAGCTACGATTCAGTCCCGACTGCTCCAAATATGGTCGTGACCAAATTAATATATCCATAGGGACCCATTTATGTGAAAATATCAAAAAAAACTGCCCGGTGATATTTTCATGAAATTTCTGTGTACTAACCCCTTTGAGAATTCGTCAAAAACTCGAACTTCATTATATCTGCTCCGATTCAGTCCCGATTGCCCCAAATATGGTCGTGACAAAATTTATATATTCATAGAAACTCATTTGTGTGAAAATATCAAAAATATCTGCCCGATGATATTTTCAAGAAATTCCCATGTACTAACCTCTTTGAGAATTCGTCAAAACTCGAACTACATTATAACTGCTCCGATTCAGTCCTGACTGCCCCAAATATGGTCGTGACCAATTTCATATATCCATAGGGACCCATTTATTTGAAGATATCAAAAGAAACTGCCCGGGGATATTTTCAAGAAATTCCCGTGTACTAACCCCTTTGAGAATTCGTCAAAAACTCGAACTTCATTATATCTGCTACGATTCAGTCCCGACTGCCCCAAATATGGTCGTGACCAAATTCATATATCCATAGGGACCAATTTATGTGAAAATATCAAAAGAAACATCCCGGTGAAATTTTCATGAAATTCCCGTGTACTAACCCCTTTGAGATTTCGTCAAAAACTCGAACTTCATTATATCTGCTACGATTCAATTCTGACTGCCCCAAATATGGTCGTGACCAAATTCATATATCCATAGGGACCAATTTATGTGAAAATATCAAAAAAACATCCCGGTGAAATTTTCATGAAATTCCCGTGTACTAACCACCCCTTTGAGAATTCGTCAAAAACTCGAACTTCATTATATCTGCTACGATTTAGTCCCGATTGCCCCAAATATGGTCGTGACCAAATTCATATATCCATATGGACCTATTTCTGTGGACATATCAAAAGAAACTTCCCGGTGAAATTTTCATGAAATTCCCGTGTACCCTTTGAGAATTCATTAAAAACTCGAACTTCATTATATCTGCTACGATTCAGTCCCGATTGCCCCAAATATGGTCGTGACCAAATTCATATATCCATAGGGACCTATTTATGTGGAAATATCAAAAGAAACTTTCCCGGTGAAATTTTCATGAAATTCCCGTGTACTAACCCCTTTGAGAATTCGTCAAAAACTCGAACTTCGTTATATCAGATCCGATTCAGTCCCGATTGCCCCAAATATGGTCTTGATAAATTTCATATATCGATAGAAACTCATTTATGTGAAAATATCAAAAATATCTGCCCGGTGATATTTTCATGAAATTCCTGTGTACTAACCCCTTTGAGAATTCGTCAAAAACTCGAACTTGTTTATATCTGCTCCGATTCTGTCCCGATTGCCCCAAATATGGTCGTGAAAAAATTCATGTATCCATAGGAATTCATTTATGTGAAAATATAAAAAATATCTGCCCGGTGATATTTTCAAGAAATTCCCGTGTACTAACCTCTTGGAGAATTCGTCAAAACTCGAACTACATTATATCTGCTTCGATTCAGTCTTGACTGCCCCAAATATGGTCCTGACCAATTTCATATATCCATAGGGACCCATTTATGTGAAGATATCAAAAGAAACTGCACGGGGATATTTTCAAGAAATTCCCGTGTACTAACCCTTTTGAGAATTAGTTAAAAACTCTAACTTCATTATATCAGCTACGATTTAGTCCCGACTGCCCCAAATATGGTCGTGACCAAATTCATATATCCATAGGGACCCATTTATGTGAAAATATCAAAAATATTTGCCCGGTGAAATTTTCATGAAATTCCCGTGTACTAACTAACCCCTTTGAGAATTCGTCAAAAAATCAAACTTCATTATATCTGCTCCGATTCAGTCTCGATTGCCCCAAATATGATCGTGACAAAATTCATATATCCATAGGAACCCATTTATGTGAAAATATCAAAAGAATCTGCCCGGAGATATTTTCAAGAAATTCCCGTGTACTAACCCCTTTGAGAATTCGTCAAAAAATCGAACTTCATTATATTTGCTCCGATTCAGTCCCGACCTCCCCAAATATGGTCGTGACCAAATTCATATATCCATAGGGACCTATTTATGTGCAAATATCAAAAGAAACTGCCCAAGGATATTTTCAAGAAATTCCCGTGTACTAAGTTCTGTTCTTTCTTTCCACTACTCTATTTTGCTGTGGAGTTCTTGGTGCAGAGAACTCATGAGTAATTCCCTTTTCTTCACAAAATTCCCTCATCACTGAATTCTTGAATTTAGTTCCATTGTCACTTCTGATTCTTTCAACATTGACATTTGGATTGTTGTCTAATGCCTTGATGTGATTGATAATGATTTTCCCAGCTTCATCCTTAGAGTGTAAGAAGAAAGTCCGAGTAAACTTTGAAAAATCATCAACAATCACTAGATAAAATCTCTTTTTGGAAATGGACATGATATTAACTGCCAAACAAATCCATATGTAGAAATTGAAGTGGCTTCACAATAGATGAAAGAACCTTGCTTTTGAAAGAGCTTCTCTTTTGCTTTCCTTGCTGACATGCTCCACACATGCCATCTTCGGAAAATTCCAACTTTGGAATTCCTCTAACCAGATCTTTCTTAACCAATTCATTTATTTGCTTGAAATTTAGATGAGACAATCTTTTGTGCCATAGCCAACTGTCATCTGAGCTTGCTTTGCTGAATAAACAAGTGATGGAATCAGATTTAAAAGAGTTGAAGTCAGCTACATACACATTTCCTTTTCTATGTCCAACTAGAACCACATTGTTGTCATATCCCTTGGTGACAACACATGTTGCAGGAGTGAAACTAACTTTGAAACCTTTGTCACAAAGTTGACTGATGCTAAGCAAATTATGCTCAAGACCAGACACTAATGCAACTTCATCAATGATGACATTTTCTTTTGCTATCAAGCCATATCCCATAGTATATCCTTTGCTGTCATCTCCAAAGGTAATGCTAGGGCCAGCTTTCTCTACAAACTTTGTGAGCAGGGAAGAATCACCAGTCATATGCCTAGAGCATCCACTATCTAAGTAACACAAATTCTTCTTATTGTTTCCCTGCACACATAATCAAAACAGATCAAGTTGATTTTGGTACCCAAATTACTTTGGGTCCAGATTTGTTAGTCTTAACAACTTTTCCCTCAGTCTCAACATCTTGGATTGAGATGGCTCAATCTTTGTTTTTGGTTGAGAATTTGGGATATCAACATTACTCTTAATGATAGGCATTTGAGGCATGCATACATTGTTCATACCATGCATGCTTGAGTGAAATTGAGGCAAGTTAAAGGTATTAAAATATGGATTGAACATATACGGCATGCTTGATTGAGAGTATAGATTGTGACGTAATAAACCAGGAATCATGTTCATAGTAGATAAATGCAAGTTTGAAACAGATGGCATATACATAGGCATGTATAAATTAGGAGCAATCACAATATTACAATTGGCAGATAAATGATTAACACTACCACATTTACTGCAAGTTTTCTTAGGAGCACTAGCATTGGGAGTGTAATTAGTGTGTTTGTTAACTCCAATTTTACCATTTCTATTGCCTCTTTTCTTTTAGGCCTCATCTGGTTTAGTCTCACTGACATCCAATTTCTTCTCAAGCTTTTTATTAGGATTGTGATTTTTATTCACACTCTCATTAGTATCAGAAGAATTACTCTCCCCCTTAACAAAATTCTTGTTAACAGGACCATATTTCTTGTTTAATTTCTTGACAATTTTCTTGTTAACTAATGAGTTGTTTTTCAACGGATAACTTTCATCCGTTGAACTTTTTGTTTTCAATGGATGATCACTATCCATATTCTCATCAGTTGAACTGGTATCTGAAATCTCAAAAACTCTCTTGTCTCTCTTCCACTCATTCTCAACAAAGGTCTCTCTGCCTTTGATGTTGATGATGTTAGCAGAGACATCTCTTCCAAATTTCCATCTGGCAATTATCTCTTGTTCCTTGTTAAGCTGTTTCTTGATTGCTTCGTCTCTTTTCAAAACAACCAAAATATCATCTTTGGATGTTTAACACTCAATTTTCAATTTCTCAAACTCAATAAATTGAGCCTCTAACACACTGTTTCTATCACTTAGAAATGTGTTAGCTTCCTTGATCCTATTATTTTCCTTAGTGAGAGATTTTAAAGAAACATGCAACTGATATAATTCTGTAGACATTTCATTGATAGTAGCATTGCATTCATATTTAGTTAACTCAACTAAGTTAGTGGTAAATACCTGACTGCTATTTGTAGTGTTCTCTTCTTGATCTGTGGAGTTGGCCATAAGAGCAAGATTGACAAACTCATCCTCCTCATCAGAATCTTCTCCAGCTGCCCTATCGTCCTTTGTAATGAATGCCCTTTCTTTTTGCTTGAGAAGTTCATAATATTTCTTCTTGTAATCCACACCTTCATTGGACCTCTTCTCAGCTTTAGGCTTTCTGCATTCATTTGCAAAGTGGCATGCATTCGCACAGTTGAAGCATTTAAATTTGGATATATCCACCATGCTTTTGTCAGACTTGGGATTGCCCTTGAATGGCTTTGCTGAATTAAAATTCTTTTTGAATTTTAATTTAGAGAATCTCCTTGACAAGAAGGCCAAATGCTCATCAATCCCATCACTTTCCTCACCAGAATCAGCTTCTTCTTTCACTTTTGCTTTTCTTTTCCTTGATTCTGAGCTATCTTCTTTGACCAACTTCTCAATTTCTTTAACTTGAGATTTTCCCTTGTCCTTGACTGACACTTCACCAGATGCAACTAGAGCCACAAATGAGTTCCCTTTCTTTTGATTCTTTTCAATCTCATCATCTTGTTCCATTTCAAGCTCATAAGTCTTCAAAGTTCCATACAGTCTCTCAAGAGTATAGTCTTTAAATTCTTGAGTGTTTCTTACATAGACTGTCATGGGTTTCCATTCCTTAGGAAGAGCCCTTAAGAATTTCAAATTTGAATCCTTGACCTGGTACACTCTTCCATAAAGCTTTAGACTATTTACCAACTTTTGAAATATGTTAAATGTGTCACTCAAATTTTCACCAGCCTTGAAATGGAATGACTCATATTGTTGAATCAGCAACTGCATTTTGTTCTTTCTAACTTGCTCATTTCTGTTAGGTCCTGATTAAGGCATAAATTAAGCTAGAAAGGGAGGGGGTTGAATTGATTAGTGTCCAATTTAAAAATTATAATTCCCTTTTAAAAATATTTTCCAAGTTTTAAATATTTTTTACCGTGTTGTTTAGCAATAATATGTGCGGAAGTAGAAAGCAAATATGACGGTTGATTTTATCCTGGTTCGCGATGGAGCAACCTCTAATAGATTCTCTCACCACTAGTCCAATCCCCGAGCTCCTCTCCGGACTCGAGATTTTTCACTATAAGAAAGATGTACTCCTTATAGCCGGCGGAGAAGCCTTTACAATCTATAGTTACAAATATTTATCTTGGTTCGTAACTACCCGTTACAACCTCTACGTGACTTATCTTAGAACGTAACTCCTCGTTCCTTCTTCAAAGTCGGTGTAGAACCTAGGTGTAGTCTTTGTACTTCTACGCTTTTGCCGGTCTTGGATCTTAGGTCTTAGGTCTTGGATCTTTTCTTTTCTTCACGGTGCGAAGACGACTAACTCCACGTTCAGTACGTCTAAGACTTGGGTCTTAGAACAAGAATCACTTCACCTCACCTCACTGCAAAAGTTAGAATACAATATCTACGAAAAACAAACAGTTTATAACATATTAGTTTTGAACTAGTATGTTACTGTACTAGTTTGGGAGTGACAATAATATTTAAATTATGAATATTAAAGTCGAGTGAATTAAGTATAATTTCTTTTGATCTATTCTTTTTGATCAAGCATACGAGTGATTACTCCAAGAAAAGTTAATTGGGGAGTAATCAAAGAAGTCTTTCCTCTATAAGCTTAATAGCTTAGGACTTCACTTGTATTCTTTCCGATCAATTCTATGATCAAAGAATACTTATTTTACAAAACTCCTTTCTGAGATATAATTGGAAATATCGGAGATTGTAAAAATATCCTCTCTTTTAACTTCTTACACAAACTTTTGGAAGTTGAGGATATAAGAAAGCTTTCACGAACAAAGTTCGGAATATTCGATATATTTCCCGAGATAATGAAGTTAGGTTAGTTTGGGATCGAATAAGCTTTCTTTTGCTTCTTTAGAGTTTGGCCAAGTTGATAACAACAATGATAGTGTTGCTAAACTTTTTCTTTCGAAGCTTTTGTGAATAAAAGATCTTTTTGGTCGCATCTTTTTCCCCACACAACACTATGGTGATAGATGGGAGGACGATGATTCTTTTATCACAAATTTGACTCTTTGTCAAATAAATCTCTTGAAGAGATAAGTACTCTTGAAACTTTCGTTAAAATAAATGCCTCTTTTCAAGTACGGATATTTGTTCTTTCTTTGTTCTTTCTTTGTTCTCTTTGAAAGAGAAAGATATATCTCTTTTATATCTTAACAAATCCGAATCTTTTGGTCTCTTTTAGAGAACCTTATAGAAGAACTTGTAAGATGAAGAGAATTTAAGTACAAAGTTCTAAAACAAAATGGTCGGTTAAGACACAAATAAGAAGCTAAGTACTAACCACTTACGAGAGATGACCGGAAAAGTTCGCAGGAGGTTCGGCCGGATTTTGGCACTTGGAACTTACTTGGGCAGCCCTGACAAAGGCTTGGAAGTGGTTGTGGTTGAGCTTAGTTAGTGTAAGAAAGCTTGTAGATCAAAACCTTGAATGTATGAATATATATTTGAGAGAGAGAAGGTTTTGGTGGAGAAATATTTTAGAGAGAGTATAAACTTGAATTTCTTGATAACTTCTCTAAATCTCAGCACTTTCTTGGCTCTTAGCATAGAAGTATTTGGTGTGTAGGAGGTGGGTATTTACAGAGAGAAGTGGGTGGAATGAATGGTTGAGATGAAAGGAAAATAAATGGTGAAGATTGAAAATGTGTGGATTGTGGTTTTGTTGTGTTATTTGTCCACTTGTAGAATAAGTCAAAAAACTTTATGGGAGAATTCTCAGCTGAGTTGTTCACTAAAAGACAAACATGCTTCTTGAGAATTTGATTAATAACGTAACTTTGTATCGTTATTAAATGCGACGATTTTTTGCAACCTCCAATAAATTACACCAAAGATATAATAAATCATAGAATATTGGAACATGGTGATCTGAAAATTTTGGTCAATTTTGGTCGATGTTGACTTGGTCAAACGTCCAGTCAAAGATCCTAATCAGCCCCTAAAAATAGTGTCTGGACCAAACTTCTCAGAAAATTATGAAAATTTTACTATGCACCAAAACCATTATTCAAATGATCCATATCAAGTTTCAAGTCATTCTAACAAGTAGAAGTATTTTATTTGGATTTAAAACGATAAAAACCAGTCTCCGGGTTTGAATACGATTAGCTATTTGCGAGTTTGAACAGAACTTTGGCTAATATTTTGACTTGAGTAAACATTTTGAAATATATTTCCCAGAAGATAAAGTATTTTGAATTTTGAAGGAATTTTTTTTGAGAGATTAAAATAATTTATTCCGTAAAATAATAAGTTGTAGCAATGGGAATAAATTACTTTAAAAACTAGGGTATTTGTTCTATATATGGTTTTTTCAATCTTATTTCTGTTTTTACTACCCCAATTAATAGAATTTTCACTTTTACTACCTCTTTTAAAACCACAAGCTTTTAATACCATTTATACAATACAGTTGAGAATTTTTTTAAAAAATATGTTGGGTATTGGGCTTAGCAGTACTGGTCTGGACAACATCTTCTTCGAGCACCTGTCTCTTCTTCGAGCGTCTTCTTCGAGCACCTCTCTCTTCTTCACAACGTCTCTCTTCTTCACAACGTCTCTCATCTTCATCAGCTTCTTCATCGGCGAAGCTTCTTCACTCTGTTCAGTTGCTTAATCAGGTGATGCTTTGTAATCTCACTCCTGAGCTGTTGTGAAGTTTGTGTTCGATTTGTTCGATTTTTGTTTTTAAAATCCTAAATACATTTGTTTTTGATAATTGTTGCTCTTCGTATGATAATTTGTGTGGTTGGATTTAAATGAATTTGAATATGTATATGTGTTTAATTTTGTATATTTTAGTTATGGAATGTTATAAACTCCTAAGCTCTTGATTTATCATGTAGTATTATTCTTTGTAGATTTTTCATGTACTGTTTGATTTTGTACAAGAAGTAGATAGTTGCAGATGAAGTTGCATGCATTTTAGGCATATATTTCTACTGTTGAGGCTGATAATTTAGGCTTGATTTGCTTTTGGATAGGTGGCCCCGCAGGGGCACTTATTGCATACCTGGATGATAGTTAAAATTGATTAAGTTGATTAGGAGGTTGCATGTTAGGAGTTGAGTTGATTAAGTTGACTTAATCAACATGTTAAGAGTTAAGTTGATTAAGTTCTACTGGTTGGGATTATAATCTAGGTTTTATTTGCTTTTGGATAGGTGGCCCCGCAGGGGCACTTTGCATATTAGGATTATTGTTAAGATTGAGTAATTTGATTAGAAGGTTGCATTTTAGGACTTGAATTGCACAGAATGTGGCTAATGTTGAATCAACATTATAATGCTAATATGCAGGGCACTTTAAAGTAATGGATGAAAGAACTCTTGAAGATTTGACTCTTTCTCAGTGCATGAGTGGGATTTTTATTTGGGATTTTCCAAACCCTCTTTATTTCAGAGTAGTAAGGGATCTACAAAGGCCATTTAACATGAATCTGGATATTATAGAAATCCAGATTCGTTTTAACAATAATCTGCGAAGAGCTCTAAGAATCCATAAATGTTGGATCAATTTCACTTTTTGGAAAACTTTGACACCTTCGGTTGAGGGATTTAGATCTAGATTTAGTTTTCATGTAATGGATCATTTAGATCAATTAGGAGTTATTTCAATTAACAATGTAATTAGGGCAACTCAATAGTTTTATGCTAGATAAGAAAGACATATTGTACAATTTGTTCAAAAAGAATAAATACAATTTATGCTTTAAGTATATTGTAATTGTTGAGATTTATATGTGTTGAAAATTGTTGGGATTTTGCCTCTTTTAATTAAGTTACATTTATGACTCAATGTGTGTACTAAGTTGCATGTAATGTTGCAAATTATAGTACTGTGTTGCTTGTGTTGTGGCATTGTAGGTTTATAATGGTGCATACGAGGTTCTCTTCGGTGTCTAGGTCTCCTTCAAAGTGTGCTTCTGCTTCAAAGGGGAATCTAAGATGAGCCCGAAGGAAGTTGCAATGAAAAAGTCGAAGTTAAAGGGGAAAAAGTCTAAGATAATGTGATTGCACCTCCTAAGGTACTGCATTTTTCTCGCAAACTAGTAATGATGTTGATTATACATCTGTATTCACTGTTTTGTATTTTACAGGGGATGCTATATGTTATTCCTGTTAAAGAGCACGAGACAGCAAAATTTCACACGAATAACAAGTATGAGCAAATTAGTGATTTAGTAGAAACATTATCTATAAAGTAGCTTGCTGAGTTTCGTGCTTCCTGTTTTGGCAATTTCACCGATTTAAGACCTTTCAAAATCTAATACCAACTTATTCACAATTTATTGCTTAGACAGTTGAAATAGCCAAACCCTCTTGAAATCTGGTTTGGTATTGCTGGGACAAAACTTCGTTTTAGCATACATGAATTTGCGCTTATTACCGGTCTTGGTTGCGTTGGTGCTTTAGATAAGACACGGTTTTTGAGGTCTGAGAATGAGTTTGTCAAGTCATATTATCATGGTGGTAATAGTATAACCAAGAGTCGCATGAAACAGTCCTTTTTTCAGAAAGAATGGAAAACTGATGAGGATGCAATTAAGTTTTCGAAATTGTATGTACTTCACCATTTTCTTCTTAGCTCCAGTAGTGATTCTGTAATTCCTAGGAGTGATCTTGATATGCTGGATAGTGGAGTTTTTGATCAGTTTCCATGGGGTAGGGAAGTTTATAAGACAACCTTGGAGTCACTCAAATGCAATGCAAGAACTAGTTGCAAAGAAAATTATTATCGTTTGAATCGTTTTCCATACGCTCTTTACGAGTGCTGCCTATATTTAAATAGAAAGTACTCTGTTGCAAATAGTGGATGTATTCCACGTATGCTTAGCTTGTCAAATGATGGTAATGTCAAGTTTGAGGATGTCTATACCACACTGTCATTGAGCGCAAAGGAGATATAACTACTAAATTTACCTTCCTCTCGTTATAATTATATAGATAATGTTTTATTCATTTGTTTTTATTTGTGCAGCTGGGATTGAGAAACTTAACGGCTACTGCAACTGAGATCAAGGAACTTAAGTTGGAGGAATTGTTTCCAACTTCCAATCAACGGAGTGTTCAAGGGAATGACAACAGCGATGATGACTTTGTCAACCCTCCAACCCCACTTTTGAGGCTGTCTTCTTCACATGAAAATGCACCTGAAGGTAACATGTCTCTCGCTGAAATGCAGAGGAAAATTTGCACGTTTGAAACTCATCATAATAATCTCACTGCCGAGGTTGATTCTTTGAAGACAACTATGACTGAGATGCGTTCATATTTTATCGGTCTTCTTAAACCTGCAAGAAACTATCATGACGGAAGTACGTATCGTGTTTTTTAGTTTCAGTGACCTTTTTTAAATCAATATAGTTGATCCTTTATGTTAATATGGAATGTCTTTTTTGTTTCAAAAACTCTACTAATGATGATATTTTATGCAAAAATAATTGAATTTCTCAGGTTAGGAGGCAGAATGAAAATGATGATGATGTTTTTTTTTATAATAATTACACTGGAAATGATTTGTCCAATCCCATAAATGAATCATTTTGCCGTGCTAGCTTTCCTGAATAAGATGCTCCAATTACAAATGAATTTGATCAGGTTTGCATTATTGATTTCTTTTGATCCTATTGAATTATTGTCATATTATATAAGTGCATGATTATGTTATACATTATGTCATGCAGGATAGAAGATGATGTGACCCTTGGCTCCAAAATGTGGTTGCAAGAGAGGTTGCTGCAAATGAAGATGCTGTAGTTAAGGTTGCTGATGCTGCAGTACAAGTTGCTGCAGTTGATAGAGAGGTGGCAGCTAAGGTTGCAACATCTTATTTCTTTTCTTCCTATTGAATTATTGTGATATTATTTAAGTGCACCAATATATTATACATTATGTCATGCAGGATACAAGATGATGGTATATTGAGTTTTAGGTTGATTTTAATGTTTATGTCTTTTATATTTTTGTAGTACGACAACATATTATTCAAAAGAAGACGACAAGATCGACCCGGCTCTGAATTTAGGGGTTGATTTGGTATCCCAGAAAACTTGTTTTCATATTTTGGAGTACGGTTGCAAAGGTCTCACGAACTCTGTAAGTTTTAATGATTGTTGAATATGAGGTTGCATTGCTCAAATTGTACTATAATTTTCTAGTTTATAATGATAAAATGTCCTTTTATTCTTTTGTGCAGCATGTTGATGTGTTCTTTTACCATTTAAGGAAGAAGGTGAAGGAAAACTTTGAAGTTCTTTCAACAGATTCCACCTTTCAGAATAGAGTTTTTACCATGTATGATGCATGTGTGAAGAAGAATAATTTTACAATTAATATCAAGCAAGAGATTGCTAAAGTTATGATGGGCGATGGCATTCGTTACAATACTCATTGGGCTTTGGTTGCTGATGTCCTGTTTCTTATATTCATTCGAGAGCAAAAACATTGGCTTCTTGGAAGACTTAGTTTTGCAAATAGGGAAGTTCATGTGTATAACACCTTAAAAGGTGATGGCGTGAAGGAGATTCTTGTAAAATATCTGCGTCCATTCTGCAAGTTACTGCCTTACTATATGAAAATTTTTGGCTTCTACGAACGTCATGATATTGATTTCTCATCCAAGGCTTATTTGAAAAAGTCAGATGCTGATCCTCTTGGACTAGTATTGCATCATGACTGCGTTAAGTCATCATCTATGTAAGTCGCATGACTATTTTAAGTTTTTTAAATTTTTTAGAATTTGTATAATTATTATGTTATATTTGCTACAGTGATAGTGGTATATACATGGTTTCTTTTGCTGAGTATCTTGCTGATAAGAAGTTAATTCCGCAAGGAGACTTGGATATTGGCGCTCATAAAAGCAGACTTGGTTTTCTCTTTTACTCATATGGCATGGCAAAGCAGATTTATGGCTACGAAAGTGAGGGAGAGGACAAAAAAGGAGATGAGAAAGCGATAAAGACACCAACAAAGAAGAGAAAGACGAGATCTATGAAATGATTTGCCTTTGTTAATAGTGGTTAGGGATTTAACATGATTTGATATGATGGAATTAAGAACTATGTAAATGATATGGTTTCAAAACTTATGATTTGGTTCGTTTATGAATTATTTTGTTTGTATTTGGTTGTTACTTGCATATCAGGGCACTAAGTTGCATAATTATATCATATTGCCGAGTTTCATTATATGTTGCATATTAGGTTGGCAAGTTGCATATTGAAATAATAATTTGTTAAAGTTGCAGATGAAGTTGTATATCTATTTAATAAGTTGAATATGATGTTGCATATTGAATTATTAAGTTGAATAGTAGCAACTTTAACAATTTACAACTATAAGTGGGAACTAAGTTGCAAATAATATTGCATTGTAGGTTTATACAGTCTTACAAGGATTATCATGCCAATGCATGATATTTTTAAATTCATTTGGATTATTGGCCCTGCAGGGGCTCTTAATCCGAAAACATATCTTGAGGACTCCCGAAAGCGCTCATGGTATGAAGTTGTTAAATATTTGACATCAACCAAAAGAAACCTCAATTGCAACTGCTATAAGTAAATCAACATATATCGCAACTACTAGTCCAAATTTAATATTTGTCATGTTTAGTTGCATACAGTGTATCATTCAGTGTTGCTGATGTTTAATAGACAATATATGTTAATATGCAACAGAAATCAACTTCAAATGCAACTGAAAGTCACTTGATACCTTAACCTCAAATTTAAATATATAAAACTAGTAGTTCTATTCCGTGTACTATAAAACGAAAATTTTTTCTTTGTTTGAGAAAAATCAATCAATGTAAACTAATTAATTCAAGCAACTCTAAATGGAGGATTTCGACAAGTTCTCCTATTATGTCCACACTGATTGCAACTCCCGCATTTGACTTGTTCACGTTGTTTTGCATTTATCTCCCAAGAAGCTTTGCATATTCTTTTTTTTTGGTCTGCCCACTTTTACTCGTCCTTGTGGAGGATATAGTGCTATTGACTTGAAATTTTCAGGTACTTCCCACATGTCTTCGTGACCAACAGGGAACACCGTCTCTTCATATGCATGAATCATTGCTTCCTTTGTGAAATATGGTGAACAATAATCATATGGATCATGATCAGCCTTTTGTAAAACATCAATTGCATGACCATAAGGAAGTTAGTCCAGTTGAAATCTATTGCATGTGCAGGTTCTCAAACCAATATAAGCTTTTCTATCACCATTGTGAACTTCAAACAAAACATCATTTGTCGGATGCACCTGTACAACATATGAATAGATAAGTCAGTGCCTCTCAATACTCATTATATTTAAAAAATCTAAAATTTAAAGTCTTACCATCAAATTAATGGAGTATAGGTAATTATCTTTCAACATAACTTCGAACTTATTATTCAGTCTTGTTAAGGTTGTATTTGCTATATTTCTATTGCTCCAACTCCATTTTTGGATCAAAGCACGCAAACTCTCTAGCATAGTAGAAATTGAGAGTTCTCGAATTGCTATGATTACAGAATTTAAAGATTCAGCAACGTTGGATGTTAAGTTTGAGTACCTGTTATTTGGTGAATGAACTCTTGCCCATTCGTCATACCCAACTTCTTCCAAAAATGTTCTTATTCTGCTGTCAACCTTATCAAGTTCTCTCATGCGATACTCAAACTTTTTAATAGTGTATGCATTTGCCGCTGAGAAGAAAGACTCTTTAATCTTTTTTGAGTTCTTCTTGAACTTGCTTTTAATGTTGCTTAGGAGATGAAAGATGCAAAATCCATGCGGTATCTCCGGATACACTTTGCTGACAGCTTTTATTATGCTCTCATGATGATCATATATTTATAGTCATGTCTCCCCTCAATCCATAAGCATGTCTAAACTTGTCAAAAAACCAGTCCCAAGAACCATCATTTTCTGAATTGATTACAGCGAATGCCAATGGAAAGATCTTACCCCCTGCGTCCTGAGTTGCTGCCACCAATAATTTACCTCTATGAGCTGATTTTAGAAAGGTACCATCAACAATGACAACCAATATGCAATGAGGCCATCCTTTCATTGAAGCATTCAATGCAACAATGACGTATAAGAAACACCCATCGTCTCCCACTTGAAAAGTAACAATTGATCCAGGATTTTTTTGATGCAGCATATACAAATAAGACACCAGTTGCACATAAGATCCGGTTGCGTTGCCTCTAACAATTTCTTGCGCTTTTTCCTTGGATCTCCAAGCTTTTCCGTACTTCACTTGCACTTTATAATCATGCTTCATGTCTCTTATTATATCCGCAACTGTGTATTTTGTTTTTATATTGGTGTATTTGTTTTTTATGATGTCTGCAATGACGGTTGTAGTGGCTTGCCTTTGATCCTTAAATCTCAACTCTGGATCACAAGTGTGAGTGTCAACCAACTTCCGTATTATGAACTGACTTTTTGTCCATTTCGTGATGCTCGCATCATCTAGCTACAGTTTTTGTCGAGGCAAGCAACCAAATACTCCTTCTGGCAAGACTTTTTTACATAAAACTGAAAATTGTTGCGAATTGCATAATGACTCATAACTATCTTCAGTGTTTCTCTGTCTTTGTATATTTGATCCAATTCAATCTGTTCATGTTGCTTGTTGCTAATGACAAACTTCTTCTTAATATTAGTTGCATCTCTATTATTTTCAAACTCATTTGAGATATCCACAAGTTGACCAGATATGAGTTCTGCATAGTCAATATAATTTGCAACCATTTTGCCATCCATTTCAGTAAGTGTACTTGATGTTGCATCTTCAGATTGCACGGCTTCAATACACACATAATCACTTGTTCCACTCCTGGTTGACGTAATAGGTTCTTGGGCATTACTTTCTCCAATTGTCAAACACAGAGGATATCTTGTAAAATCTGGCTCTCTTTTCTTCAACTCAATATAAAACATAAGTTGACAATCATTAGCAATATCAAATGGAGGATAATTATCTCTAACTTGATACACGATTTTTGTTGTGGATGATTTTGGAGACAACATCAGCTCATTGAGAATAAGACCTAGCAAGTTATTATTAGTGCAGTTGCTTGGAATCAGCCATCCGCAAACCTTAAAATTGATGTAGTTTTGATTTTCATTCCATTGACCACCATGTTGTACTATGGTCGTGATATTATCCTAAATCAGCAACTAAATCAACTTTAGAAACAACTGAATTAACATGTTAGTTGGGATGCAATATAACTTAATCACAAAAACCACTACTGAATCAACATTATTGCAACTCAAAAGTACCAAGCTCAACAGCAACCACTAATCCAAATTCATAATCTCATAAATCATAATCAACCAAAATTCGTAAGATAATTTATGATAATTATCATAATCAACCAAAATTTATGATGAATTCAAAAACATATTATAAATTTATGATAATTTATGATTTATGACTTAATCATAAATTCATAAATTTATATATACTTAATCATAAGCAACATAAATCATACATTCATATATACTTAATCATAAGCAACATGAATGCAAATTTATGACTTAATCAACATGTTAGGAGTTAAGTTAATTAAGTTCTACTGGTTATTAGGATGATATTTTAGGTTTGATTTGCTTTTGGATAGGTGGCCCACAGGGGCACTTTGCATATTAGGATGATTGTTAAGATTGGGCAATTTGATTAGAAGATTGCATTTTAGGACTTGAGTTGCATAGACTGTGGCTAATATTACCGAAATACTTTTATCAATAGCATCTTCTATTTATAGTGTAATAATATATCATCTATAAGTAGCGAAAATTCATACGCAAGATATATTGAGAAAATAATTATTTTTAGGTTAAAAACTATATTTACTAAAAATATTCAATTTATAATTAATTAATTTGAAATAATATACAATATCTAATTTTCAATTTAAAAAAGGGAATTTCAAAAAATAATAACTAATAATATAAAAAAGAATATTATTTTTTTATCATTTCAAGAGAATTTAATTAAGATATAATTAATAAAAAAAGCATCTAAATCAAAAGAAATTAACAAAATTAAAAAAATTACATCTGCAACTATATTCTGCGACCGACTTCCGTAGTTAAATGGTGACGTGGAGCTTTCTGCTATGGCATTTGGTCGCTAATAATTCTAGTCGTAGATGTGGTGCGCCAAAAATATTTTTTTGGGTGAAAAGTTTTAGCGACCACAGTTAGCAACCAATATCGGTCGCTGTTACGATGATGATGTGGCACTTTTAGCGACCACTATCGGTCGCAAAAAATTAGTGATAGCTAAAATTGCTGACTGTGGTCACTATTGTTTGATATTAGCAACCAAAATTTTGGTCGCTGATATTTTTAGTCGTTGATGGACTAGTTTCTTGTAGTGTTTTAATAATTATTAAAAAGTCAAAATTACCGGCACAGATATTTTAAAATCCTAGATCACATAAATTGATTAGTTAAAATATTATATAATAATAATTAGCTAATCACAATTATACATAACCCCCCAGCACATGCCTTCCATCTTTAGCAAAAATTTTATATTATGAGTATAGCTAATGATCATTTTACCTTGGAGATGTTCTGAGGTGCACATTTATAGACATTGAGAATGGATCAACTAATATAGAAGATCAAGTAAGGTTAGCTAAAAATTTATTACACATTGTGATTGGAGAAGACAATTATGTATATTAGTAATTTGTTATATCAATGTGTTGATTAGTATTTACTATTCAACTAACTTGTATAGCTTGGTCAAAAAAAAAAAAAACTAACTTGCATAGCAGGTCCAATAGGTTACCTAAACGAGTTCCTAAACTCATATTTGGGTAACGAATCAAAAAGGGGCACTTCAACACTATCTTAGTGGTTACCAAATCACTAGCAGATTCTCAAATTTCTTATCCATTACCTATTTAATATTTACGAATAAAAAATTCATATCCGTCCTTTCTTTGTATTTTATTTCCTTTTCCTCATTTTCTCTCAAATTTATTATTAAAATAATAATAATGAAACAAATATAGAAATTATTATTGGAGTTAATACTCAAAATAAATTACCTAAACAAGTTATTATTTTATATTATTAATAAATAGTGAGACAGATAACCTATTTAATGTCGTATGGCGGAAATGGTCACTCTTAAACCAAGTCAAGACGAGGTCTTAAGCTTAAATGGTCCCAATAATATGGTATGGCGGAAATGGCCACTCTTAAACCAAGTCAAGACGAGGTCTTAAGCTTAAATGGTCCCAGTAGCTTCCAAGAACTGTTCGAAAAAAGAAAAAATGAGGGGGTAAACGGAAAATAAAAGCCAAATTGTTGGTAAGATGACAAGGGCATTAAATTAAAGATGCAGGCCCTAGATGTTTGATAGTGGCCTGCCATTCCCATACACTACTGTTTTAGAGGTTTATGTGTCATTCCCATCCTATTTGTCTACATGACAGACAAACCTAACACAATACTACTACTCTATCATCACCTCATAATGCCCCTGCTTCTTTGCGATACAGAAAATTCTGTCTATACACTTATGTCTATTAATAATTTAATATTGCTCCGGTTTCTGTCAAAATAATCATATTCGATCAATTTCGAATTAATTTCTACTTATTTAAGAAAAATAAAAATCATAATCAGCTTGTGTTTCTTTGGGCAAGTATATTGTAAACTTCTATTGAACATATATATATAAATATGGGTGGGTTCTGGTACAAACTTACAAACTAACAAATTTTATGCGTTCAACACATATATAATTTGAGTTCAACGTTTTTTTAACATATTTTGTTGAACATCGATTAAAATTGTGTTGGAGAAGTACATAAACCAATTTTTCAATGTAAGAACTAAGTTAAACGTATTATATAACTAATATTTATGTTTCTAGACCCTACTCAAACACTAGAGATATATAGTTTAAGTATCTTTATAGAGAACACAATGATAATTAGTGTTCTGCACCCGATGTTAAACCCCAATTACAAATGTGTTGAATGCACGATTTATTTATGTGTTATTTTTAAAAATTGTGATATTTTTTCAAGAATTTTCAACATGAATGCTTTCTATAACTTAGGATTAACACGATGAAAGAATAAAAAAAATTCAAAAAAAAATTTATAAGTTTGTAACTTAAAAAAGTTTATCCATATATATATATATATATGCTTATATAAACCCCTTGTACAATTTATCCCTATATATAATATATATATGCCTATATAAACTTTCTGTGTTCAACACATATATAATTTGAGTTCAACATTTTTTTTAAATATTTTGTTGAACATCGATTAAAATTGTGTTAAAGAAGTACATAAACTTATTTTTGAATGTAAGAACTAATTTAAACGTATTATATAACTAATATGTATGTTCTAAACCCCACCCAAACCCTAAAGGTATAGTTTAAGTAACTTTATAGATATATTCAACATAATGATAATTAGTATTCTACACCCGATGCTGAACCCCAGTTACAAATGTGTTGAATGCGCGATTTATTTATGCGTTATTTTCAAGAATTGTGATGTTTTTTCAAGAATTTTCAATATGAATACTTTGTATAACTAAAGATTAACACGATGGGAGAATAAAAAAAATTTGTAAGTTTGTAGATTAAAAAAGTTTTTATTTGATCCTATCCCTATATATATATACTAGCTTATAACCCGTGCAATGCACGGGCGGTTATAATATTTGCTATTTTATCGTATATATTTTAACTTAAACTAATATTATTGTAAGAATAAAATTATGATAGAATAATATGCTTAAATAAACTTTTTATTTGACAGATGTTAAATTTTTAATAGTTAATTTCGTCAAATGGCTGATTAAAAATTAGGTCGAACATATATATTTTACTAAGAATGTTAAAATACGGTTTTTTTCATATTATAATTTAAGGAGATCTATAAAATCATATATAAATCAACTAATCAATCTTTTAATATTTCATTATTAATAATTAATAATATAGTATGGAACATATTAAGTTAAAAAAGACACGCCAACCAAATACCGACTCATCATACTAACGTAAATGTTTTGGTTTAGTAGATAATAAAACATACTCCCTTCATCCCCTTTTACATGTCCCCGTTTGACTTTTGACCAGTCAAATTGATTATATTTTGACTGAAATTTTACATATATCATATAATTCAAAAAATAATAAAAATTATATCATTAGAAAGTATATTTAGTGTATTTTAATATGCAACTTTCAGATTTCGAAAATAATGAAGAGATAATTTGTAATGTTTAGTCAATTTGACTGGTCAAGAGTCAAATGGGGACATGTAAAAGGGGACAGAGGGAGTATATTACAACATGTTATAAATTAAGAAGGTTCGTGGGTCGAATACCAACCGGCTCACCGAACTCGACTGACCTACCGACTAAATGAACTTTTCATGTTTCGGATTTAACAGTATTATAGTATATTATAGATTTATAATATTACTTTTAAAGTGAATCCATTAGTGTATTTAAAAATAATGTTAATGTATTTTGGTTGAAAAATATCACAACTTATTTATTAATAATTATATATAATAATATTATATTTTTATATATGTAGCTAGTGTGAATAGTAGAAGATCCATTTTTTAGTTAGAAAATATAATAAAGATAATGTGTTTTAGTTAAAAAGGTAATTATTATGTTTCTCGATGTTATTTCAAATGATGGAGTTTTTTTAGTTAGAAAATATAAAAAAAGATAACATATTTTAATTAAAAAGAATAATTTGTATATAGATAGGCCCGTATTTTGGCCCAAATACCGACTGACCAAACTTTCAATGTTTCGACTTTAATAGTATAATAATATAGATATATAATATTATTTTTATATGAATGTTGCATGTGTTATTTTTGAAAAATCGATTTTTAAGTTAGGATTCTGAAAAAGATAATGTATTTTAGTTAAAAAAAAGTCGTTGCTATGTTGTCCAATATTATTATTAGAAAATTGAATTTTTTTAGGGGTTAATTATCAAGTTGGTCACTGAAGTGGGCTTAATGTATCAAATTGGTCACTGAACTCAAAACGGTATCAAAATGGTCACTGAAGTGGCCATAAATATCAAACAAGTATTTTGAAATATAAGTTCAAGCAGTAAAAATATTATTTATAAAATTTTACACATTATTTTTGAATGTTACTAAAACCAAGTAAAAGGTTATGACTTCTAATATTTATTATAATATATTTAGATTTTATCAAGTTTATTTATTATTTATTTTTAATTAAAACAAAGAAAATAATTATATAATAAAATATAAATAATAAATAAACTTGATAAAATATAAATATATTATTTTAAATACTAGAAATCATAACCTTTTAGTTGGTAGTGTAACATTTAAAAATAATGTGTAAAACTTTATAAATAATATTTTTACTGCTTGAACTTATATTTCAAGGTACTTATTTGATATTTATGGCCACTTCAGTGATCATCTTGATACCGTTTTGAGTTTAGTGACCAACTTGATACATTAAGCCCACTTCAGTGACCAACTTAATAATTAACCCATTTTTTTAGTTAGAACATATAAAAAAAGATAATATATTTAGTTAAAAAGATAATTGATTATATAAGTAGGCCATAATTTGGCCCAAGTAGCGACCGATTAAACTTTTAATGTTTCGGTTCTAATAGTAAAGTGAACTAATATTATTGTGAGAGTAAAATTATGATATATGTAGCCCGTGTTAATTGTAGAAGATTTGTTTTATTAGTCAGAATATATAAAAAAGATAGTGCGTTTTAGTTAAAAAGGTAATTACTAAGTTTTACGATGTTATTTTAAATAATGGAGTTTTTTTAGTTAGAAAATATAAAAAAAGATAACATATTTTAGTTAAAAATAATAATTGGTATTTAGATATGCCCGTATTTTGGCCCAAGTTTCGACTGACCAAACTTTCAATGTTTCGGTTTTAATAATATAGTATGGATGCGTATATATTTTTTAAGGTTTGACTTTAGTTTTTGGTATAGTCAAATAGGTCATGTATTTGTTTTATGTTTTGATCTTATATTTATTTTATATTTTGATTTGTTTATATTTTGTTTGAAGCCGGCTAATTATAAAAATCCGTATAAAAGCCCGTGTACCGACCGATCGAATTTTTAATGTTTCGGCTTTAATAGTATAGTATTTTTTAAGGTTTGACTTTAGTTTTGGTAGTCAAATAGGTTTTATATTTATTTTATGTTTTGATTGTATATTTGTTTTATGTTTTGATTTGTTTATATTTTGTTTGTAACCCGCTAATTATCAAAGTTCGTATAAAAGACCGCGTTACCGACCAAACTTTTAATGTTTCAGCTTCAATAGTATATATAGTATAAAAGCGATTGTATATTTGTTTTATGTTTTGATTTGTTTATATTTTGTTTGAAGTCCACTAATTTTGTTTGAAGCCCGCTAATTATAAAAGTCTTAAAAGCCCGCGTATCGACCGACCAAACTTTTTAATATTTTGGCTTTAATAGTATAGTATAGATATGCGTATATAAACCCCTTGTACAATTTACCACACTGAGGTTGGTTGAGAGTAAGTTGAATGTGTTTGTGATTATAGTGCATGTCTGCATCTCCATTTAATAAGAAAACAATGTATATGTATTTTGACGTACTAATTGCTGAGGCAGGCCAGGAGTATTGTCGTTTTCCATAAACAGTGGCCATAAATTGGCTACTGCACATCCGAAAACACATCTACATTCCGCTCTCTCCCTGCTTCTCTCACAGACACACGGGCTTCAAATTTAATACTCATGCTGCTACCACCCCATCCCCATAGGAGAGCCACTAGGTCGTCGTTACATTTTGGTAACCAGACCCTTCCCATGTCGGAATCAGGATTGCTAAATACAATTTGATATTTAACTAAAATGCATCACTTTTTTTTTCTGTACGTTTAGATCAAGTGATCAACACAAAACGATCAAATTAATTCTCTCGTAATGAGAATATGAGATACATCAAGTAGCTCATATTAATTAATAAAGTTTCCGAATTGAATTTCTTTTTTGTGACGAAAATAAAGTTTTAATCGATATAAAAACCAGCTAGCTAGCGGTAAGAATATTCTTGTGCTAAAACGAAACATGTAAAAATAAGATTTATTTAGTGTACCAAGTTTTATTACCATAATGATATAAGGATTGGCATTTGATTGAAAAGACAGAAGATCCTGCATTGAGATTCAAGGCAATTCAATTCGATTCAGTGTTTCTGTACTAGGCTAGTATGGATCCGTGCAGTTACAGTGAAATTTTGACAAAATTTTCCAAGGTCTTCTTATTCACTTGTTCCAAGGTAAAAGGCTAGAAATGGAACAACTCTGAGCTATCCATATCTCATCAAATCTCTCTCTCCCTCTCTCTGAATCTCTCTCCCCTCAGCTACTGTCTATGACTATATATTGGACCAGGTTTAGACCCGTCAATGAAAAGAGTAAGAAATAATTAATCACCCATGCACGGATGCACCTCAGGAAATTAATAAGAAACAAAAATAATTTGTATGTTCAGAAATGACTGTGTTATTTTCTGATAAATGACAATAATACTCATTTTGTCCGCATTATATTCTCCAGCTTCACAAATCAAGTTTTGAGGGGTGCTGAAATAAATTTTAATATACAAACTCGAAATTTATTTTTTCAAAAACCAGAGTTTGTTGATATAATTAGAACTAATCCGGTTCTATCATGTCCGATGTGAAACTGCGATGTTATAATTATACACTTTATTTCTAATTATTTGAAATATATGTATTCGGTATGATCCCAGTGTTTGGAAGACTTGGGGAATGTTATTGAGGCAGATAGATATATACATGCATATGTAGTATATAATTGTTGACAATACATGTGACATATCATTGTATATATTGTTTTCGTGCACTTCACACGCAGATGTGACATTACCCTGCTTTGATCAACAACTTACACAAACTTCTTTATATTCTCGTTATCAATGGTGAATCTTGTTCTTTCTCAAATCTAGGTAATATATAAAATTTATTCTTTTCAACACTAGTCTTCCCAAACTCCTCGTTATAATAATTTTTCAATTTATCTCTCTCGCTTCTTTTACGGAACGTGAGGCGGGTAAATAAGATAACACTAATTCTTATCAGCAGTTAATGGAAAAAACAGAAGACTGGTCAAGCTCAAAAGTGCTTGTGCTTCTCTCTTTTTCAGATACAAAAAGATGCAAGTGTGCACACTTATATGGAGATGGGGATTTCAGTGAAGAGAAGAGCTAATTAATCAAAGTATAATCATGAACTAATGTATGAAGTACTAGATAATCAAAGCAAATTCTTTGACTTTTAACTTGTAGTACTAAATATATTGTGTCTAGCTAGGTGGGACTTTTTTGGTATTTGTAAAGTCTATAAGATACTTGTACTTGTGTCGTCTGCAGAGCTAGGGCTGCAACTATGAAATACTACTAGGACAAATTAAGGAGTTGCAATTATGTAAGAATCAAGTGCAGGAAGGAAATTTTGTGGTGCTGAATGGTGATAATAATTACGTGTCAACTCAATTCGGATAAAATTTACTTTGGACAAAAATAAATCAATTTTCTTGAGCCATTAAAAAGTTTGTGCTGATATTGTACACAATAAACATGGTATAAAACAGAAGAGTTTTGGATATATGTTATAGCTTTATGACCATGGCTGATGTTGAACTGTACATGACACTGCAACATTATTTCCGAACCGAAGGCTGGACTGTAATTACCTTTTGGTTTTTGGCAGCACAAAGATGTCGGCAACGTAATCAAAAATTCTGCTACCAGTACTAGTCAAATTTCCCTCACCTCGAAATTTGCACTACTTGGAATCATTCACTACTCGAAATTACTGATACATCGATGCATAGAGATAAAATCTGCGTATATTTTAAACATTTTTCCCGTCCGTCTGCACAAGTATAATACACTTGCTTGAGGTAGGTTAAGTATAATTCCTCAACTGAATCATCATGTTAATAATTTTAAGTTATTCAAATTCATTAAATGCGAAGACAGGGACTATTTGTCTCTTACGACTCTGCCTACGGCCTGGTATGAATTTATACCCTATAAACATGTCTATATATATGCAGACATCAGAAATACGTTACTCAATTTCAAGTCACTTCACCGTCCATTTCCAGATCTCGAATTTCAAGGTGAAGAACCCTAACAATTCCATTTCAGGCTTCTTCATTGGGACGACCAACTCATCTGATTTTGTCTGTCTGCTATATTAAAAGTCACTGATGGAATGGCATTCAGAATTTGTAGACAGTTTTCAAATATCTCCTTGTAAGTTTATCAGTTTTTGGTTTGAGGGTGGAAACACTAGTGTATTTCGAGTCAAAGTGAATGTGTCACTAGAGACAAGGAGTTTCTGCGGATTGCATGTATGACACTGAGAATGACTGCAAAAACTGATTTACAAACTTCACTCGGTAGCCTATTGTTAGAATATAATACGACCTGATAAGTCCGCTTTCTAACACTTCGCGTTTTTGGAATTAAGAACATGTAATTAACTTTACGTGAGGGATATCAATTATATAATTAATTGACATACTAACAAGAATAAAAATTATATAATTAATTGACATAACTAATTAACAAGAATCAAATTGCATTTTCATAGAGAACCTTTAATTCCTCAAGAAAAGGACATGACAACATTACTAGATTCTGCTAGAGCTGAGAGGAGTCCATTGGTCAACATTTTAACTAAGTAGCTAGGTTAAAACATTATGAAAGAAAACCATAATATGCTATACTTATAGCTTTTAGTACTATTAGTTCTTGAGAGGAAGGAACTCGAAAAACTGGCTTGGAGTTGAGTTGGTCATGGAAGCTATAGATGTCTCCAAATCCTTATCCTCATCACCATTTTCATCACTAAGCATATCTTCACTCCGGAGAGGGAACAATTGAAGAGTATGAGATTTCTCATCATCATAACCAGCCATTTTTCCATCACCACGATCATCATGATCAGCACCACCGAAGAAGTAGTTGAGACGAATATGATCACTAGTCGTCATATTGGGAATTTGGAAGAAGTTGACCGGATCTTGATGAGGTGATTTGATGAGCTTCGGGTCCAATGCTCTAACAGTTGATGGGCTAATAGTACTATTGGTGTAGTTTATGGGAGATGAACAGGACAACTGCATCATTTGCCACGTGGCATTCCTTTCTGCCAAGGTCCTTCTTTGGTGTAATTCTCCCTCTTCAAAGTGAATCCATCCATGATCTGCTCTAAATTCTGATGATGCTGTTACTGTCTTTGCTGCTCTTTCTATTGAAACAGTTTTCTGAACACATTTATAAGATGCATGTATAAGTACATGAATTGAATTCACATATACTATGATATTACCCGTCATCGAGTAAAATATGTTGTAACTATCATCCGTATGAAATCCAACGCCTTACATTTAGTAGGATGAAATTAATGACCATGATTAATTAGTTGTGATTAGGGTTAGGGGTTGTTTTGGTGAGGAAGGGCACGCCAGATTGTACAGTACTATAATTGGTGAGCAAAGGAGACAAGATTTAAAAAAGTTGAATAAGCACAAGACCCAAAAACCCTAGCAAGCACTTTGTTTGTAAACAATTAACTGCAGCAGTCCCAACAGAAAGGAAGGATTGCAGCTTTTAAAACCCTTTTCATTTCCCAACAAACACATAAAGCTTTTGCTGAATCATGAATGTTTTGCTTTTTATCACCGAACCTAACTGTTAATTAATTACTGCTACACATTCTATAGCTTGGTAGTTGCATTCTCAACTTCTATTATTAATCATAACCATATCATTACTACGAGTACTGCTTCACTCGCCGGGATTTATCAGTGATAAAAATTCATCCACCGTCGTCTCAGGTCTGCTAAAATTTAGCATATTTCAGTATTTATAATTATGCATATACTACAACAATACTTGGCCTACTTGTACTAACTTATGACACAATTCTGGAATTACGATGGACGGATTTAGCGTTAAATTTACATCGGTAAAAAACCGGATTTGTTATTTTGACAATATGTGAATTAAATATGGGAGAAAGAAGACAAATTGAAAAACGTAAAAATATGGAATACCTCTGCAAGTGTACTGCAGTTTGTAGGAGGTGGCCAGTTCTTGGTCTGACCTTGTTCAGCTTCAAAACCTGTCCTATTTAGCCCTGATGGACAAAAAGTAAAACAAAAAGAATACTCCTTTACATATTTTACAACAAATCAAAACAATCAATAATTTCAATATTAGACAAAATTCAAAAGACAAATTGAACTATAAAGAAAAGCACATTTCAACATTTACAATCTCCTGTCCCTGTCTCATTAATATTTCTCTTTCTCACATGCTATTATTTTTTTTTTTTTCCTTTTTCATTTTTTAGTTTGTGTTACCTGATTCTTTCTTTTCTGGTTCTTCCATGATGGATATCTGCTCAAAGGGTTGCGATGATTCGAGTTGACGACGTCGTTTCTGACGTTCTCTGGCCTTGTGATTCTGGAACCAGTAGAACACATTCTTGCCTTCTATTTTCCCGTATCGACGCAGTTGTGCTGTGATTTCTTGGATTTCTTCGGTTGAAGGCGTTCGCGTGCCTCGCCTGTACAAATCCTCCAGCATTTGTAGCTGCTCTGCTGTTGGATTCCATCTCGAGCTTACTATAACTTGTTGCGTGTTGAAATCTCTCTTGTTTTGCTCACTCATCGCGGCTATAAGAAACGAGAAAAATTTACAATTAGACCTCATCAAAAACATAAAATATAACAAGCTCATATATCATGTTAAGTTATCAATTGCTAGGCCCCTTATACCATGTTCGAAAATTACTATAACTTTTTAAAGACAAATATATCATCGATATCATGCTAATTAACGTACTTATCTAGCTAGCAACCTCAAGAAAAAGATGAACAATTACTTGAATGATTGGAAAAATTAGGAGAAATTAAGAGATGGGGAGAAATTGATCGAACTAACCCATGTGATGGTTGAAAGCGAGGAGGTCATGAGTGCGGTGCAAGTAAGATGAGCCAGTAGCTGCGTTTCGACTAATTTGAGAACTAGTAGAAGTTGGATTAGGCCTTGGAATCAAAGGCCGGAGTTTTCGACCATTGAAAGAGTCTTGCAGGTTAAAATCTGCAGCTTCATTATATCCCATCATCCACATGTTTAATATGGAACTCAGTTTTCACTTTTAAGTAAATCTGGGAGAGAGCTAGTGGTAGCTAGTTAAGTATATATATAGAGAGGAAAACAATAAATAGGAGGAGATAGGGAGTTAAAAAACTAAGAAGTTGTTATGGAAGCAATAGGAAGGCCTTGTACTAGTACTGTTACACACACAGTAGTAGTCCCAACAGCCCTATCTCTTTATTGACTTGTGGATCAGGGGATGAGAGGGAGGGGGGGGGGGGGGGGGGGGGGGGGGGCGAAGCTAGGGTGAAGAAGAAATTAACAGACACAGAGGAGATATTGGTTTAAAAAGAAGCAAAGTTAGCAAAGAAGGTTGACTGTTCTCAGGAGGTATACATATACTATACCTGATCATCCATTACTGTATTGTTTATTATATAATTTTTATTGTATGCAGGACAAATAGAATTTTATCTGGACAAATAGTTAACAAATGCATGCAAGCCGCTGCTGGGATATAATACCAGATAGTTACATTCTTGATTTACCTAGAAATCTTCCTGTCTTTCAAGAAGAATTTTAAAAATTGCACATATAATCATATTTTATGCAACAACCATATATACTACTAGTCAATTATTATACTACAATTTATTTATCATCAAAATAATTATCAAAATGGACATTTAAAAGAGGACGGGAGAGGAAGCGGAACGAAGTGAAAGAGTAGACAGGAGAGAAAAGCAGATGGAAAGGAGGGGTGTAGAGAGAGAGAGAGATTGGCATGGAATTGAAGCGTGGAATTCTGGGAGGCTAGGGGACCTCGGGAGAAGAGAATGAAAAACGACTTGACGATCATGAGAGTCTTATCATAAGCAAAATCCCAAGCCCCTCTACTCTCTCTCTTTCACACACTCACTCACACACTCTCATTTATTGTGTTACTCTTCTTGTCTCTGTCTCGCCCCTTTCACACTTATTCTCAATCCAAACTGCCCCTCCCTCTCCCCTTTTTTCACCTTGCCTCCTCTCCTTCACTTTTATGCATAATCAAGTACTTAATCATGAGGCCTCCTTAAAATTCTTTCATAAACACAAAAATTTACTTATTTCTAGCTAGCTCATATGTATGTTTTCATTCTGATCTTGCAGTGCACTTTCAAACATCAAGTGTAAAATTCCAGTTAAAGTATTATTTTCATCGTTTCCGGAGGTTGAGGGTTCAAATATTGACAATCCGATACACTGATAAGTATATCCGAGTATGGTACGTAAGCCCTATTGGATATACGTGTTTATGTGTCATCCTTCCATCGGGCACTACAAGAAAACTGGCTAATTCATGTCGTCGACAATTGATATAATCATGTAAAATTTGACGTAATATTGTTGCGATTTAATTCAACCGTCGACACTTTTAAACAAGGATATCGGATCTGTGCTCAGATCTGGTCCAAAATACCAAATATATAATCTGGCAGAGAAGAAATAACTTTACAGGGTCAAATAATGTTTCTGGAGCAACCACAATTGTGAAGCATGCATAGCCATTTATATTTGACACACACAGTATTCACAGTGCACAGCTTTATCGAAAATTACATTGTTATCCTCAGCCGAGAATTTCGAATTTTATGTATATGTATGTGGTTATATATAGCATGAACAGGAATTTGTTACATACCTAAAAAGATACTAACATTGTCTTACTAAGCTCACACATGATAGAAGGATATAACACACCTTTACGTGCAAAAACAGTACTCACTGGTGCCCAGCCCATTTGGAATCTTCTCTGCCTCCCTTCCTTAATTCACCTTGAGCTGTCTTTGTGTGTGTCAAGGAGCTGTCTTCAAGCATGTCTCTACATTCACCTCCATCTCCTTCCTTCTTTGTTTTCTTCTTTACCCTTATTGCCTAGCTCATCCGACCCCACATGTATATACACATCGACAGATGATTGCTGCAACATAATTATTTCGTGTGATAATAAGTTTTTGCAACAATTATCTGCTAGAGGTCCAAACACTACAAGAACTCACGTAATTTCGACAAGAAAATTTCTCTAATTTCGTCGAAATTCTTTCAAAATTAGATTTTTCCGACATAATCCTCCTGGGAGTCATCGGAAAAAACTATTTTTAACAACTTATTTTCGACATTTTATTTTTGTACATGTATATGAACACGATATTATCTGGTGTAACAATTATCTTTCGGAAGTCCGAACTAATTATCTTATATGTATATGGACCCGATAAGGTATGGTGCAACAATTATATGTTTGGAAGAGAACAGGACCCGTTTATTATATATGTACCCGTTTATTATATATGTATAGTATATGGATGTATTTGTGTTTGTATATGTGAATATATGTGCAGTGGGCTGTCACATTGTCATAATTATTGAATGATACATTGCAGGAGTATGTATGAATTATCACTGAACAAGAATGTGTAGTGTCTGTTTATGTGAATTGAGATGTGTATGCATATATAACTATATATAATATAGGTATAGACAGAATTTAGATAGTACTACTCAAAGTTTGGCTATATTCAAAGGGGTCATGAAAGTTGGCACCAAAATTTGGACTAGGCATAAGCATACCTTCTTAACCACAAGTCACATTTTGTCATTTACACAGGGATATTAGCCAAGACTCATTGAGTTTTGTGTAATTTTGTCATATTGCATTCTCACCCATCTGTATTTTAACTATTGGAAAGTTCAATTATAGGGATTGATAGTCAAGAGATTGCTAGAAATAGGTGAAAATTTGAGTTAGTCCTGCCTAGCATGAATGTGTGTATGTTGTAACTTGAGACTCGATTTGTTATTAAGAATTTCAAGGACAAAAAGTGATATGTCAACTCAAGCAACAAGCTAGCAGGTCTGTTAAAAGTGTTTGCCTACAGTACATATAACAAACAGTAACAAGGGCGGAGCGGAGCGATCGTTCTAGCCTAGAGTCTCAGTTGACCTTCGAAAATCAACGTAGAATTTGTTTCATAAGTCGTGATTTCAGCGAAAATGTGTAAAAATTTGATTTTATGCCTCTCAAACCTCCAAAAGTCAATAGTATATCTATTAGCCTCGGCTATTTTGAATCCTGGTTCCGCCACTGCTACTAATGGTCTACTATTTAATCCAGGTTATTACAAAATCCTGTTTTTGTCACCATTACAGTAACAATATAGCCTTAACATTATGCAGAAAACCAACCATACAAGCATATATATAATCCATATTTGCAGGTACAGACACAAGGAGGATGAGTATTATTGGTCTGACAAAGTGAAGGTAATAAAAACTCATTATCTCATCCAAAAAGGCGAAAATATAAATTCCATAAGCCCTTGAATAAGAAAAAAATTAAGAGAGTTCGATTAAAATCTGAAAAAGTTGAGTCTGTATTTGAGCCTTAACAAATGGAATTGAATAAGAGGACCACTTGATGTAAAATTTGATCAACTACTTGTACAACTAATCTATGCAACTATTACTTGTGCAACTAGCCGGTACTTCAATAGTAACTGTAATCAATTCTCGATGTTACATATTGGGAAGTAGCTCTCTTCTTGTAAGCTCCGTTTCTTATTCAAAATTGCCTAACTAACGACCAATCTTCCTAACGCGCTAACACACCACATTATTAGTGAAGGAACTTGTGGCGCTAGGCACTCCTGTTTCTTTTCTAGGTGGAAGCTGGTGGCTTGCTTAACCAGCCAGATACAGGGAATAGCTAGGTGTTAAGTGACCAGTTCTTCTAAAACCTCAAGCCGTTGAGAGAGGAGCTTACCAGGAATCACGATCATATTGTACTCTGACTATAGGTAACCTCTGTTTATAAGCAGAGGAAAACTATACTAGCATATACGTGAAGTATTTTTACATTCGTGTCTTCTCGTCGAGCTCCTATACTGCCAAATGCTGTCTATTAGTCCGGCCTATAATGTTTACGATCCAATACATTTTTGAAACTCTGAGCCAGAAGCTTCCATGGGCCAATGGCTTAGCAGTTGGATATACTTGGATTTGTGGGGAATATATGTTATCTCACATATAGATAACATAGATTGACATGAAAAAACACTTAGTAACAAGAAAAGATCAACAAATAATCAAAATAATTTAAAATACTATCCTGAAATTTCTCAGCCATCTCATAAACCATGATCCGCCTCAAATCAATTGTCTATATAATCATGTAACGACGTAGTAGTCTGTACGAACATTTTATGTGGTTTGAGCTTATGATGGATTCGACAAGAAGATTTTATCTAGACTCACTAGAGTGTTGCACCTCCTATATTTCCAGCAGCACAAGGAGAACTATGAAATTTTGCATTCAGCCTCCTTACTGCCCGATGTTTCTAATGAAATCCTCTGAAGCAAATATATCCTGCACCAAATTTGTTGGATCATATTAATCATTTCAATTGCAACTGGATGTGATGATAGTTTTTAATATTTTTTCACGATATTCTTGACAGAGATAAGTTTGGTTATCATATGTCTACTTAATAAACTCATCAATGTAAAGTATGGAAGTGAGATATATATAGTCCTGTATCTTGTCGACTTAATAAACCGATTAATTTAAGAAGCCCTTAACAATCCAACATGTGAAGAATTTGAAATACAGGTATACTAATGGAGTGATGGGTACACGAATAATTTGGTGGTGTGCAGATGAAGAAAAGTAGCATTCAGTTCGGGTCTATTATAAGTTACCATCTTTTGTAAAGTATTTGCTAAACAAAACATTACTGGTTGCATCAAACACAAGAAGCTGCTTCATACCTCTCGAGAAGCAATCTTGAATCTCATCCGTTGTTGTACCGGATTAATGAAATCACGATTGAGAAATTAAAGTTAGTCAGATAAAAGCTAAGACTTTCTGCGATAGACCTACATGCAAAATTACAATAGCCTTTCTCTTCACCTCTAAATATTGTAGTTGCAGTCATTCCACAATGCAAACTCTTTTTGGCAGATTGCATATCCACGCCTTTGGAACATCAATTGGGTGCTCGCTAGATTCATGATCAGCAAACACCTGTATAACAAATTATGTCTGTTTTTAGTCAAACGACAAATCACACCTTTAAACAGGGGAAAGTTACCTCATTAGCCTGAAAGTATGATCCCTGAACCGGGAAACTTCCCCTTGTTGCTGTTTGCCAGGGTATCTGTTCATAAATCGTTTAACGTAGCAATTTTAGAAGGCATGCATATCTATGAATCAGATGTTTAAACTTTTAACACTTTCTCTTGCCGTTACCAAGATTGTTCTCTTAACTGTTTCTCCTTTACCATTTTTGCGCATTCCTAGTTCCATTGAATTGCCTAACAGATATATATGCCAAAATCTTAACTTACACAATTCATTGCAAACAACTTAGCGTTTACTGCAAAGGTTATTGTGCTTATACATTGTGGATCAACGCGTAAATAATATGTGGCACCTGTTGTCCATATTGCAAGAAGGTATGGGCAAGGATCATCAGTTACCCTATCCTCAAACTATGCGCGAGTTGGACAAACAAATAATTGCATTAGAAGTACTAAAAAAAATTAAAAATTGCTACTAAAAATCTATGGAATAGATGGTGCAGGACTCTAACCTCTTGTAAAAGAGGGTGAGAATCTGGGAACTCAAAGCTGCGTTCACAAAAAGATAATACTCCCTCCGTTTCAAATTACATGTCCACTTTCAAAAAATCACATAGTTTAAGAAAAGTGGATTTTGAGAAAAAAGAGGTGTATTATGTCATTAAATGAACCTAATTTGTGGTGTATGGTTGATGTTGGAAATATTAATTTAAAATATGTGAGGGAGAGTTGATTTTGGAAATATAAATATACATTAAAAGTTGAAGTGGACAAGTATTTTGAAACAAATTTCTTTTTCTAAAGTGGACATGTATTTTGAAACGGAGGGAGTATCACATAACTAGGCATCATATATACATTGACACTGAAAAATCAGTACCACAATTCATTAACTTATACTTGGTGTAGTGTTCTTAGCTTTCCTTTAATGTTCAGTTTCCCGGGGCCAATCGAAGCAGACAATGCATCAGAAGCTCGGATTAACATGTTTCAAGCCACAGAAATATCTACTCCCTCCATTCCTATATATTACTCCCTCTGTTTTGTTTGGTTTTGTTAGACGTTTAAGATTTAAGCACGTAGATTAAGAAACCTTATCTTTTCATCTGGAACGTAATCAATAATAATATTATAATTTCCATAGTTACCTTTATTTATTTACACCTTGAAAAGAAATAACTTTACAGGGTCAAATAATGTTTCTGGAGCAACCACAATTGTGAAGCATGCACAGCCATTTATATTTGACACACACAGTATTCACAGTGCACAGCTTTATCGAAAATTACATTGTTATCCTCAGCCGAGAATTTCGAATTTTATGTATATGTATGTGGTTATATATAGCATGAACAGGAATTTGTTACATACCTAAAAAGATACTAACATTGTCTTACTAAGCTCACACATGATAGAAGGATATAACACACCTTTACGTGCAAAAAGAGTACTCACTGGTAGAGCTGTTCGTGAACCGAGCTGTTCGTGAACCGAGCTGTTCGCGAACAAGCTCGAGCTCGGCTCGATAAAAGCTCGGTTCGGCTCGGTTCGTTAAAAACTCGAGCTCGAGCTCGAACACATAAATGTGTTCGTTAAGAAAACGAGCTCGAGCCGAGCTTTTAGTGTGTTCAGCTCGAGCTCGGCTCGAGCTCGGCTCGTTAAAACTCGAAAAAATGCAATATTTTCATGGTAATTTCGTAATTATATGTGTTATTAAATGCCGAATTCAACATATAATATATCAAATCGATCAGGAGAATATTAACTATAACATGGTACCATCAAAACACACTAAAAATTTTATTTGGCTTGCTATTTTAAGAGTAAAGTAGTGGTTTGACCTTATTTTTCTCTAGCTCGGCTCGACTCGTATTTGTTCGTGAACATGCTCGTGTTCGGCTCGTTAGTTAACGAGCTCGAGCTCGAACACATTTTTTTGTTCGATAAGAAAGCTCGGCTCGGCTCGGCTCGGCTCGATATGAAAAGCCAATATTTTGGAGAGGAATATGAAAAGGTGGCAAGTTGAAAATGACAAAAACGTAAACATTAATTTGGATATACTTTTTTGCAGTGTATGTAATTAAATTATTAAAAACCAAAACAAGCTAATGTGCACATCTTATAGGGATAACGACAACCCTAGAGTAATTCAAAATTCCAAATTATCCTCTAAAAATATATGTTTACGAATAAATTTTTTATCGTGTGTGAAAAAATATCACATATTTTATTAATAACACATATATTCTGTAAATAAAAGTAAAATTATGAGAATAATTTAAAAAAATTATAAAAACACATGTATTGAGTTTTTATGTTAATTCTGGCTTGTATTCTTTTAGTTTTCTATTATTGTGTAAAAGTGTGCTGTTTCTTATTTGCGTTGTTTGTGTGCATACCAATTTATTCAATTCATATGAATCTTTTATCTTAAGCTCCCAAATTTTCTAGTAACGATAATGTGTTATGGGTTCGAACATTAATTATTTGGTTCACTGATGATAAAGATGCACTGCTGTCAGCGTTGCAACGCTACCAAAAATCAGGGCAAAACCGACGGCAGAAAACGGTCGGTTAAACCAGCCGACGGTCGGTCTAAAACCTAAAACCGATCATATACGGTGGTCGGTTTTAACCTGGTTGGTTTAGATAATTTGGTCGTGTTTAAGCCTTAAAACCGACCACAATTACAATCGGTTTTATTCTTACCAGAAACTCGTGGAGTTGGGCCTTACATTGCCATCTGGCGCCACGTGGGTGCAAGTGCCACGTGCGAAAATAAAACCGACCACAGCCGGTCGGTTATAATATTTTGACCTTTTTGGTCAAACATTTTGGGAGCCAATTAAAACGGACCGGTCGTGGTCGGTTTTAATGTTTGACTTTTTTGGTTAAACATTTTGGCAGTAAAATAAAACCGACCGGTCGTGATTGGTTTTAATGTTTGATTTTTTGGTCAAACATTTTGGCAGCAAAACAAAATCGACCGGTCGGTTTTAAGTACACACTTTTTTTAGCCGGTCGGTTTTGTCCTGTTTTTTTTAGTGCAAGCCGAGTCTGAAAGAGCTTATTAACAAAGTTGTTTCAAATATTTAATGGTGATTAACAAACTTATCGAGGGAGCATGATTGGATAGTTCAAATGATATATAGATTGATCCATGCCATTTTTCAACTATGATTTATTCCGAAAAATTTTTAGAATCGATTCTTAATTGTAAGGTACATAATTCTAATTTTTTTTTTTGATGGAAAAACTCTATCTAACGAGCACAATGGATACGTTAAATGTTAATTTATTTGTAAGGTTATAAAGTCTACATTTTTATATATAAAAAAAAAAAGTCTCTCCCGTAAATATATGCGTGATTAACTGTAGGTGTGAAAATAATTAGCTAAAGAAACTATACGCACTTAAAAATTAAATTAGAAGAAGCAAAACTTTAGGATATATAAGTTGTACTCTAATGGTAATCAAGTCGGAAACATTAGTGTTACTAATGATCTCTTAATTTACTGGCACCTTTCTCACACTTTCACATAAAGTTTAGGGATTCAAAAGATAAACTGTATGCGAGAATGTATTAGTAAAAAAATATGTTTAGATAAATAAATATGAACCATTAATTAACTCATCAAATGATAGTTCTCAACTTCAATTTGCAGCATGCTTTGACATCCGCAGTCTCAACTTGAGATATTTCGAATATATCGTCCTCGTTTGTTTAATTATTATTGTTGTTAATATATCGTCCTCGTTTGTTTAATTATCACCACTGAAATGCCGACTTTTGTGCACAACTTCTAAAATGATCGTTTCTGGATTATAAAATAGTAGTTAAGTTCTATGGAGTACATAAAAACATTGGAGTATTGGAGTACAAATCGTAATTTTTTAGTTTGATCCTATATAATATCTTTGATTATCCAAATTTTGATATATTCTATCATTTATAAGTTGTCTTGCACATAATTGTCAATTAATCATTAACATCTTTCAACTTTAACAAATATCAAGATTATTGTTCTGTTTATTAGTTATATTGCTGAACATAGAGTTCTATGATTTATAAAAGTAATTATTCTACCATTTGATCACGATGTTTATGTTGCAGAACATAATGTGTAGGTTTTCAAATATTTACAAATATTATTGGACAAAAAAATTGAAATTTAGATGACTAGATTACATTTTATAAAACTTTGTACTCCAATACTCCAATTTTTTTTGTACTCCATAGAACTTAACTCTATAAAATAGTGGTAAAGTGATCTGTGTTGTCCGCGCTTATTTTACGCGAACACTTAAAAAATATTTCGCCTCTTCGCTTTAAATAAGCACGAATATCCTCAGAAAAACTAATTATCCGCGGTTATTTTTCATGCATACAATAAAAATTCATCTTGTATCCTAGCCGTTGGATCAACGATCCAACAGTTGGGACATTGATTGTTCGTTAATCGTTCCTTGACAATCAATTGTCAGAGAACATGACCGGTATTTTTAAATTCCCGAACTAAACTTACATATATTGATAACTAAACTTTTCTTATATCATTGTTTAGAGTTTATGTTTTACCATCCGCACCACGATTATCCCGGATATGACTTTTTTTGCTACACATGATCATCGCGTTACCTAGAGTGCTTTGCACATAGGCAACCACTATTAATTCGTCGTTCATGCTAATTCCATCATTCATGCAAAGTTCTCAACTATGGTTGATAGAACAGAGTCCCTAAGTGAGCATGAAAAAGATCTTCACCTGAACCACTTTTTATAATTGTTGCATCTTCTAGAATCAAAAATTCATTGGAACTTTAAGGCCCTGTTTGGGAATTAGCGGTTAGCTGATCCAATTAGCTGTTTTGACTAGCTGATTGAATTAGATGTTTTGACTAGCGGATTGAATTAGCTGTTTCTCGTAAAACTGTTTGATAAAACGAGATGAGAGCATCTGTAGTCAACTCGAAACCCTAATCTCAGCCACCCCACATTTTCCATCACCACCACTCAGCCACTGTCACAGATCTTGATTCCGGCCACGAACCTCGAATTTTGTTAACTACCAAATTCCTCCGTTAACACATTTTTAGTACACTACATATTAATACTACCAAAATCGAATGAGTTGTAACTTGTATCAATGTTGTTATACATAGTTTTACATGGCAAATTCCCCTGGAAATTAAGAATGCCGGTAATGTCTCTGCAAATGGCTTCTGGTTCTCTGCAGGGTGCGTGTCATCCATGATTTCATGGACTTTCTCGACGCTCTTGTTTGAATTGGCTGTGAACTATGTGCATGTAATATCAGTGAATAGAACAGGCGTGGTTTGGAAGATTGTTAGCAATCAAGAGTTGAGGTAAGCTTCCCACCCGCCTTTTTCTAACTTCTCTGCTTTTACCAAGACCGTATCTCTTGTGTCTTCTAGATACTGAGGCACTGAGCCTATCTGCAAAGAAAGGTTGCTGGTGATCTCTTATAATAAAGTGATGCTTCGTATGGTTGAAATGCTAATGATTCGTTATTGTAAAGAGTTGGTGAGTGATTGGCATTAATGAGGCGTTCTTATGTGTAAATGTTTTGAACATTATAATGACAAGAAAAGAACTACAATGATTCAGAGATAAACATGCATGTTGCCAGAGTGCATATCGGCTTGTATGTACAAAAGAAAACAGTAAAAAATACCTTGCTTTTAGGTTAGCATCACCGACACCCAACATTCTTACTGCAAGAAGGTGATGTAGAACAAGAGGCTCAGGATTTTGAAGAGAAGCTTGACATGAAAAGGCCTGCAAGGAAGAAGGGAGGAAAATAGCATGATCATGCCAAAACTGGAAAAAGCTCCGGAGGCTAGAGAGGCCAACAACATGATCATGCTGACTGGCTGCATGATCATGCCACTTATATTTAATATTTTTTTTTAGGTAGAATTTGTTTTTTTTTATTATTATGTTTTAAGATTTTATATCCCTATATAAACAATATTGTAAAAAAAATAGTCGGCAGCTTATGATTGAATAAACAAAACCCTTGAGAGTTTTCTCATTTTTTTCTGGTGGATTCCAGATTTATCTTTCAAATTCGCGTTGGCGGATTTGTGTGTGTTCATAAGGATTAACGTTTGTTAATCCGAGTGTTCTGTTCTGCGTCAGAAGGCCTGCATTGGTGGCATTGTTTATTGCAACTGTAGCAACTGGGATACCCCTTGGCATCTGCAGATGGAACAAGAAAAGAATCCGTATTTTAAAACCAACTTTCCAAGGTAGTTATGCATTGAGAAGCAGAAACTGTAGAGCTTATAAGAAAATAAGGGAGATTGTATCCAGAAAACAAGAGCACTAGGAGTCGCAGTGGCACTCATAAAGCAACCTTACCTGTCAAAATTTACAGGTTAAAAAGAAACCCACCCATCTTTTCGCTCAAAAAAAGCATAATTTAAATTGTCATTTAGGCATATCAGCATTTCAGATGTTCATTGACTAATGCTATTCTTTCTTTTTTAGTTCTTTTATTTGTTAAACGACTAAAGCAATTCTGGATTAGTCTAAGACCGAAAATCCAGTTATATTAAGTCTCCACACTGCCAGATACACTATCTGACTGAGTCTAACTGAGTCTAACAAAATAGGCAAACCCACAAAATAGGCGCTGCTACAACAGCAGTTGCAGCTGCAGTTACTTTCTGACTGAGTCTAACTGACTTCCTTTTCTTCTGATTGTATCTCCTTGAAGGCAAACCCACAAAATAGGCAGCAAAATGAGTCTAATGCTAAACTAAGTGTACATTAGCCAAAAATCTAAGCAACCATGAACAAATGTATAAGTGTACATTAGCCAAAAATCTAAGCAACCATGAACAAATGTATAGCCAACAACCAAGCCTTTGTTGTCCAACGTACGGTTACATTAACTCATCGAAAATTGACGCAGTGCTACTTTTTCTTTCTTAGGAAGTATTATATTTTATTAAGTAGACTTGTTTTTATATTGCAAATATTGTTATGGATTGTGGCCCATATTTTATAATTTATGTTTGGATCATTGGACTTTTATCTTCAACACTACACATATTGAGTAGAATTCACCAAAGGCCGAAGCTCAAATGATAAATTGAAGAGGTTTTTTCAAAAATACAATTTTTTATAAAATAATTTCAAAAATAAGGTTCCTTTTGAAAGCAAATTGCAAAGATACAATTTCTGCATTTTTATTTTTAAAAATATGATCTGCAACCGTTGCAACTACAAATGCAACTCAATTCAAAAATTCCAAAAATCAGTTTTTCGGATCTGCAATTCTTGCAAACATAAATGCAATGCAACTATACTTCAAATACGATCTGCATATAGCACAATAAAAGAGCAAATCAAGAAGCAAAACCCAACATATAGTTTATCCCCCAGTCGAACTAAAAGGGCAATAAGAAATATTAAAATGGATTTAGAACAAATGAGTAACCAAACTAACATATTCAAGACATGCACAATCCACCTACATAACTCGGAATGACATCACGATAATCCAGCAATGGAACTCTTCGAAAATTCATTTATTTTTAAGACCAAACACTGTGATGTGCAGATTTAGTCTCATCAAATTTTCTGTACATTTGCCAGTGACATATTGTCTTGCCTGGAACACATGATAAAAGCATGTCGACTTCGATGCTAATTTAAAAAACTGAAAATTGAAGATGTGATGGCTCACTAACCTCTAGGTCAAACCCCTTCTCATTACATTGAGTCATCAATCTCATTAAGGTCTGTAACATAATCAGAATAAATAAAATGAACATTGAGTTATCTACACAACATTATCCAAGTGCAGAATGTCAGAAAGACAAACATACAAAACATAGATAGTAATAGCAAAAAAATTAAACAAACCTGCTGCATATCAGCTAGTGACGCATTTGCAACTGAAGATTCACTACTTTCAGTTATCCTCTGTTCTAACAGCCTCATTTGCTTGGTCTTCTCTTGAATCTCACATTCTAAGTTCTGAATCTGCATATCAGGAATGTTGGTGAAATTTTCTCTAAAAGACTGATATTTTTACAAGCATGAATTTGCAATAAATTTCTCCTGGAGTAGCACATATAAGAGACAACCTTTATTAAAATGCCAAAACTTACTGCAAGTTGTCATAAGAGATTTGAGCTCTTACTTTAAATTAATATAAATACTTTAAATTAATATAGATAAACAGCTAGAAGGAAAACCAACTTGTATCGTTGTTTGCACTAGATGTGAGCATAAATAGAAATATTAGAGGGGTTTTGAAGGCTACATTAATCTTCAACTACTATAAAACAGTAGAGTGGGTCAAAATATAGATGTGAACAAGGCTGATACCATTAGAATAATAAACCACCTGCATAAAAGGTATAATTGTCAATTTCTAAAGTTAAAAACAAGGGTGCTGGTACCCCCGGAGCCACCACATAGAGCCCATCAAGTCATCAACCCTAGGGCAAAAATCACCCACAACATGTCTTAAGTGGAGGATGCTTCAGCAAACATCATTACACCTCTATGGAAGAAGCAAAGCTATTTGATTATATGATTGAAGCCTATATGCTAAGCATGTCAAAATAACTATTACCAGTTTGTAATGCAAGAGAACATGATGCAACAAATGGCATTAGATCAAGTGTAATGCTGAATAACTTTCATCAAACTTCTCACACAGTGTATCCATGCAAATTCACAACATTGCTAGTTTGCTACCAATTATTATAAGATTTATTTTACCACTCAGTGTTCTAGGTATGACTACACACATTTAAATAAAAATACCTGAGTTCCTGATCCCTCAGGATCATTGGCAGATTGCTCCATTAAACGCTTTAAGGTACTGGTGCTGAAAGCAATCTAGCTCACCTGCTAGCATTTTGACTTGCTCAACAAGTAGGTCAATCTGATCTGACATCAACATACCTACCTACAAGCCAAGAGAGTAATAGTGGACATTAAGTCCAGTGATAAGTATCACTATGCCTCTATTGCAAGAAACAAATTAAAGGATCATTAACAAAATAATTGTAAAGTAGATAAGAAATAATATTCAGCTTGTACTACAGTGCACAGGGATCGCGTAAACAGAAAGTATGTGTATGTGTCTACCTTCAAGTTAAAATAATAAAATAAGAGGAAATAATGGAGCATGCACATACTTTGGAACCACACGATGACCCGCTGATAAGTTCCCCAGTTTGAAGTGATTCAGTCATTGTACTGCCTGGTGTAGAGAGATCATTATTCCACTTGCTGGAAGATTTGTGCTTTGATTATAAGATTCAATTCCTATGATATTTTGATTTTCACCATCCATGAGTACAGAACCATCACCTAGAACATCCAGCTTGATCTATACAGAAATACATGTGAATTTAATATTAGGGAAAAATATTCAAGTTACTTAACGATGTCAAACAAGCTAAAAATAAGCTTCTCAAATTTTAATTTTAGGGAACAGTTTGGGTTTGGCATTTTACACATTATCATAAAAGATCTGTATTCTAATCTGAGCATGCAAATCCAAAAGTACTAACATGTACATCACATTAGTAAACTGGATAACATAGCAGCTTCTGATCTCTATTGTACTCCCTCCCTGCATTCCCTTTATAAAGGCCTTCTCCAACAAGGTTCCTCAACTATAATTTAGGGCATTTACAGAAAATGAATACTCCAATATTAATGTAAAAGACTAGAACATCCATTTCAAGCCTTATTTGTAGGGCATCACTATACATGCCCTATTTCATTTCTATTAATAATAAATTCGTTTTCCTCCTTTCTACACTTCTTTCATATTTATTTCCCTCTTTGTAGTTAAAATATATTATTATTTTAATAATAGGTCATGAGGATGAAGCATATTGCTGGAGTTGATTTATGTATATGATGTCCTAAATCACTAGGACACTATATTTTACTATATTTATAAGGCATATTCTAGGATATTATTGGAGTTGCTCTGGACTTCAAAAATTGTCCAAGACAAGATGACTAGATGAGTGTTTTTAATTTGCAAAAAAGAAAAAATTATTCATCGATAAAAAGTTTAGTATATTAAATGCTTTCCATGTGATTCAGCAAAAATGGACTATTTTGTGAAACATATATGCTGTAGTTGTGTGTCTGGTGTGAATTTCTGAGTGCTGCATGTTTTAAGCCCTCGATCGAGTGATGTTGGATATGTGTGGCGGTACAGTTTGTTCTATATATGGTATTCTCTGTTCAGTTCAACTGAATAAGATAGACCTTGTTTTGGTCTCTCGGTGGCAAAAATGAATGCAGGGTGGATAGACAGCACTGGGAGTACAACAAAGTAATCAGTTAATGGGAAGCAGCTCTAGCATCGGTGCTAATAGGATCAGAAATGTTTGCATCGCCTTTCGTGCAGCTTCTGAACAGAATATATAACGGACCTGGGTACCCGCCAGCTCTATGGATCATAACTTAATTGAGCTCTGAAAATTACACAACTTGTCTTTTGGCGTGCATGCATGTTTTGGTGAGTTTTGTTGAGAAACTAATAACAGAAAAGTCGAGTGATCAGTGTGATTTTATTATGACAAGGGGAGTTGAGTTGGATAAATTAACTCATAGCGGCTAGCTAGAGATATTCTAAAGGACGTGTTTACGAAATTTAGAGACATGGCTTATGCATTAAGCTTTCTGAACTTCTTAAGAACTAATACTACTACTACTACGTACATAAACCAACACTTCAAGTACTTAATTCTATTTCAAGGCATAATAACTAAACTTCAGACAAACAGACAGTACTACCTAGACCCAGCCCCAAGCATCTCCACTCGATCCCATGTTTACTCCTCATCATCATCGTCGCTGCTCTCCTCCTCCTCCTCATCATCATCATCAACCACCACCTCACCTAGGTCATCAGCACCAGCACCTTCCTCCTCCTCCTCCTCCTCCTCCTCCTCCTCCTCCTCCTCCTCCTCGTCGTCCTCGTCGTCGTCCTCCGGACGACGACGAGGACGACGACGAGGAGGAGGAGGAGGAGGAGGAGGAGGAAGGTGCTGGTGCTGATGACCTAGGTGAGGTGGTGGTTGATGATGATGATGATGAGGAGGAGGAGAGCAGCGACGATGATGATGAGGAGTAAACATGGGATCGAGTGGAGATGCTTGGGGCTGGGTCTAGGTAGTACTGTCTGTTTGTACCCTCCTCCTCCTCCTCCTCCTCCTCCTCCTCCTCCTCCTCCTCCTCCTCCTCCTCCTCCTCCTCCGCTCCCGGTCAACCGGCTTAAAGAAATCACCATCATCATCATCATCATCATCGATCTGGTCAAACGGATTAATAAAGTAATCATCCACAGCACCAGGACCTTCCTCATCATCAGCATCACCACCTTCCTCATCCTCATCACCATCATCATCGTCGCTGCTCTCCTCCTCCTCCTCATCATCATCATCAACCACCACCTCACCTAGGTCATCAGCACCAGCACCTTCCTCCTCCTCCTCCTCCTCACCAGCACCTTCCTCATCATCAGCATCACAACCTTCCTCGTTAGCAGCAGCACCACCTTCCTCATCCTCATCACCATCATTATCAGCAGATTCATCTTCATCAATTACCTGATTCTCATCATCAATTTCCTTTGCATCTGTTCCAAGGACCCACTTTCCGAGCTTCCAGTCCCTATGCAACCTCACCTCAGAGGCCTTGTACACAGAAGGTTTCATCGTAGAGTCTGAGAAGGAAATAGTGTACCTATCTCCCTCGTGCACTTCATCCACAGTACCTTCCCACCACCCCCCATCAAGAAAAGCATCCACGTACGAATCTATCTCGAAATTCCTGACCGTTTCTTTGGGAGGAATTGGTCGGCCCTGACTAACATGAACTTGACCATTAAGCTGCTCGCCGTTGTCATCGTAGCGATCATAGTATCGGATGTAAAGAGTATAGTAATCCGGCTCGTAGCCGGTCACCCTAGCACGAAACCAGCCGAACACAAACACTTCAACATCTGCTCCTATCTTGAAACACTCTCTCATGAGTTCATCCATGTTCACCCCTGCCCCTGACCCTGAGCCTGATTTTGAAGCTGCCATAATTTTTCTTCTACAGAGAGTATATATTTTTCTTGTGAATAATCTACTGTTTAAGCTATCATGCATCAATTTATACTAAAAAAACGGAGAGGAACTATTGAAAAGGCGGTAAGGTGAAAATGACAAAAACGTGAAAAGAAAGCATTGTTTTATTATTTTTTTCTATTTTTGTGCATAGCGTTTAAAATAACTTCCATTCCTTTTTGGGAATTAAGCTAATTAATAATAATATTCGGATATATCTTGACCAAAACAACACACAAATAATGAGGGCATCTCACAACCCTAGAGTAATTCAAAATTCCAAATTATCCCATAAAAATATATGTTTACGAATATTTTTTCTGTCATGTGTGAAAAATATCAAATATTTTATTAAAAACACATGTATTCCCTAAATGAAAGTAAAATTATGAGAATAATTTAATTTTTTTTTTATAAAATGCCACTTTTTAATTAAGGCCTCTAATAAGAGTATCGTGTTTTCAAATTTTTTTGACCATTTTTATCAACGGGATACGCATATTTGATTGGGTATATGAAAATTATATTTTAACAATCACCTGAATAATTTATTTATTTGAAAAAGTTAGCAAAAGAGTATTTTTCGAAAACCATATTATCTGCTTAAAATATTAGTACTTTGAAAAATACTACAAGCACTGGCCTATATCATATTAAAAACCTATTAACACCGTACAGGATATTACTTCCTAGTTCCTACGCAGGTATGGCATGATTTATTGTTGTCTTTTCTTTTCTTACATTTGTAGTTCTGATCTGTACAGAACCTACTATCATCGAATTCCTGTTTTGGGATGCTAATTAATATCTATTCGATTATGTCTATTATTATGCTGTTTTAATAAATTATTAAAAGCCAAAACAACACACAAGTAATGTGTACATCTCACAGGGATAATGACAACCCTAGACCCAAAAACATATTGCTTGTCTGTGTACTTATATACTAATATTGTATGCCTCTGCACTGACATTAAAGCCAATATTTTGGAGAGGAATATGAAAAGGTGGCAAGGTGAAAATGACAAAAACGTAACATTAATTTGGATAATACTTTTTGAAGTGTATGTAATTAAATTATTAAAAACCAATACATGCACATCTCAAAGGGATAACGACAACCCTAGAATAATTCAAAATTCCAAATTATCCTCTAAAAATATATGTTTACGAATAATTTTTTTATCATGTGTGAAAAAATATCACATATTTTATTAATAACACATATACTCTGTAAATAAAAGTAAAATTATGAGAATAATTTTAAAAAATTATAAAAACACATGTATTGAGTTTTTATGTTAATTCTGGCTTGTATTCTTTTAGTTTTCTATTATTGTGTACAAGTGCGCTGTTCCTTTTTTTGCATTGTTTGTGTGCATACCAATTTATTCAATTCAAATGAATATTTTATCTTAAGCTCCCAAATTTTCTAGTAAGGATAACGTGTTATTGGTTCGAACATTAATTATTTGGTTCACTGATGATAACGGTGCACTCCTGCGAGTTTGTTAATCACCATTAAATATTTGAAACAACTTTGTTAATAAGCTCTTGCAACGCTGACTTTCATGAACGTGTTGTATACACTGTAAATCCACGCAACCTTTCAGACAAATGTAGTATTATAATCGATGTTCAAAAAGGCGGATTACTTTGAATTTTAAAAATCGAATCGACGGAAAACCTTGTAACGACTAAACATGTGATTATCTGGCTAAATCTATAATTATCAGAATAATGATTGAAGTACCATACACAATAAATTACAATAGTATGCAGATATAGAAATTACAGTGCGCAGGACAAAGCTGCTAGGGTAGAGTGGTCCCATACTTGCATTGCGTTTTTCTGACCTAGCTAGGAATCTGTACACTACCGCGGGCGGGAAGAATCAAGGATTCGGGGTCAACATAGGTTAAACATATTAATATTCGGCTTAAATTTAAATTATTGTTAGGAATTTTAATTTTTTAATTCTAATTATTTGTAGGGTTGTGCGTTCGGTTATTCGAAACTGAAATCGAATTTTTTTTGTTTAACCGAAACCGAAGTTTATGAAAAATCGCTATCGAAAACCGAACCGATTTTTATATTTCAGTTAAAATCGAAAACCGAATTTATTAACCGAAATTCTTAAATGATATATAAAAAATATGAAAATAATAGCCAGGATTGTTCTGTTCCATTGCAACAAGAAATGCAGAACTAACCAAAACAATTTGATAAAAATGAAATTATTCAGAGTCAAAACAGAGTGTTCAATAATATACTACTCCCCTATTGATGCCGATAAGGCGATAATAAGCCTGTTAACAAGTAGTACAGTAATGCATATACAGACTATAATAATGCAGTAATACAAATATATAGATGTTGATGCTACATCAAGTCATGACCGAGATCAATCCATATATCATTTGAACTATCCAATCATACTTCCTCACATGACAGAAGCAAAAATAAGTAGCTCTGGAAATATGAATAAGAAAATGTTGTTCAAATGGCAATTAGTTGAAACTAGAAGCAAAGCCCTCTTTGCTATAAGTACAGCATCATTATCCAAAATGAATCATAATGGTTTGTTTGGGTTACCAAATATGAGTATCTAGCCAAACAGAAGATAGTGACCACTGAGCTCTTTCAACTAGCAAAAAGGGTAACTAAATTGCACTCCTCCGTTATTGCTCACGATTTCGTCCAAGTTGATCTGGTTTTTGCTTAATAAGCGATTTTGACCGTAATACAATAATTTTTGAAGCAAAATAGCTATAACAGAGACAAGGTAGATGGTCCAGAAGATATGAACGATACTAGCATACATCCAATAAAAACAATAAGCTAGAAATAAAGAATCCGAGGATAAAATAATTTTTTGCTTGTAGCATCCTTTTTTTTTTTTTTGTCATAAAACTTTCACATCATTGAATTGTATCGAATACAATACCAAAAGAATCGGAGAGCTTTTTCATACATGAAAAACTTCATCTAACCCTACAAAATTAGATAAAAATTTTGATGTCCGAAAAAAAACACTCGAAAGAAAAGCAATCCGCGCAACTAAAAAGAAAGGAAAACTTTCATTCGAAAAGTTCAACCGACTAACCAAAAATCATGCAGGGATGGCCCTGGAAATGTAGCATCTTTTATATCCATAAAAAATTTAGATTAAGTTGTCCAAAGTTTTTTTTTCCGCTCAACATATACTACTAACATAAGACCCGAAATCTAAAAATAGCAGAAGAATTTTTTATAAAATTAGTCGCGCTTTAGATGGAAAAATGTGTTGAGTTTTATGAATACAACAGGACCGTAAATACAAAAAGTCATTAAATTTTCTTGCTCAAAATTCAGTCTGGCTAGCCTACCCAGACTTCCGGCTATGTGTTTGGTGTGTTAATTTGAAACAAACTTATTAATTGTACTTTGACATGAAAGCGAATGCTGGATGGTTACTTTGCAAATAAGAGAGACATGAAAAATACAGTATTAAGCTACTTTGTGGTCGTTGGTCAATGAATGAGATTGAATAGTGTAAGCTTGTACATAGCAAGGTTTAGGGCTGTTTAACGAACCGAGCTGCTCGCGAACAAGCTCGAGCTCGGCTCGTTAAGAGCTCGTTCGGCTCGGCTCGTTAAGTTAACGAACTCGAGCTCGAACACAAAAAATTGTTCGTTAAGTAAACGAGCTCGAGCCGAGCTTTTAGTATGTTCGGCTCGAGCTCGGCTCGTTAAAACTCGAAAAAATGTAATATTTTCGGGGTTAATAATTTATATGTGTTATTGAACTCAGAATTCAACATATAATTAATATATATATATATATATATATATATATATATATATATATATATATATATATATATATATATATATATATATTTATGTATGTATGTATATTAGTGATGTAACCAAAATTTCGGAAAATAATAATTTTATATGGTTTGCTATTTTAACAGTCTAGTAGAAGGTTAACTAATACCGCTAACTAGTGTTTAATCCTAATTTAGTGTTTCAATATTTTTAAAAATATTTTTTACCGATCCAACCGTACGGATGTTAACATATATACATTTTAGTGATATAAACAAAGTTTCAAAAAAAACTAAAATTATTTGGTTAGCTATTTTAAGAGTCAACTAGCGGTTTGCCCTTATTTTTTTATTGGCTCGGCTCGGCTCGACTTGACTCGGCTCGGCTTGTATTTGTTCGCGAACAAGCTCGTGTTCGGCTCGTTAGCTAACGAGCCGAGCTTGAACACAATTTTTGTTCGATAAAAAAGCTCGGCCCGGCTCGGCTCGTCTGGAAAAAAATTAAAACTCAGCTCGGTTCGGTCAAAACTTGGCTCGGCTCGGTTCGTGAACAGCCCTACTCACTGGTGCCCAGCCCATTTGGAATCTTCTCTGCCTCCCTTCCTTAATTCACCTTGAGCTGTCTTTGTGTGTGTCAAGGAGCTGTCTTCAAGCATGTCTCTACATTCACCTCCATCTCCTTCCTTCTTTGTTTTCTTCTTTACCCTTATTGCCTAGCTCATCCGACCCCACATGTATATACACATCGACAGATGATTGCTGCAACATAATTATTTCGTGTGATAATAAGTTTTTGCAACAATTATCTGCTAGAGGTCCAAACACTACAAGAACTCACGTAATTTCGACAAGAAAATTTCTCTAATTTCGTCGAAATTCTTTCAAAATTAGATTTTTCCGACATAATCCTCCTGGGAGTCATCGGAAAAAACTATTTTTAACAACTTATTTTCGACATTTTATTTTTGTACATGTATATGAACACGATATTATCTGGTGTAACAATTATCTTTCGGAAGTCCGAACTAATTATCTTATATGTATATGGACCCGATAAGGTATGGTGCAACAATTATATGTTTGGAAGAGAACAGGACCCGTTTATTATATATGTACCCGTTTATTATATATGTATAGTATATGGATGTATTTGTGTTTGTATATGTGAATATATGTGCAGTGGGCTGTCACATTGTCATAATTATTGAATGATACATTGCAGGAGTATGTATGAATTATCACTGAACAAGAATGTGTAGTGTCTGTTTATGTGAATTGAGATGTGTATGCATATATAACTATATATAATATAGGTATAGACAGAATTTAGATAGTACTACTCAAAGTTTGGCTATATTCAAAGGGGTCATGAAAGTTGGCACCAAAATTTGGACTAGGCATAAGCATACCTTCTTAACCACAAGTCACATTTTGTCATTTACACAGGGATATTAGCCAAGACTCATTGAGTTTTGTGTAATTTTGTCATATTGCATTCTCACCCATCTGTATTTTAACTATTGGAAAGTTCAATTATAGGGATTGATAGTCAAGAGATTGCTAGAAATAGGTGAAAATTTGAGTTAGTCCTGCCTAGCATGAATGTGTGTATGTTGTAACTTGAGACTCGATTTGTTATTAAGAATTTCAAGGACAAAAAGTGATATGTCAACTCAAGCAACAAGCTAGCAGGTCTGTTAAAAGTGTTTGCCTACAGTACATATAACAAACAGTAACAAGGGCGGAGCGGAGCGATCGTTCTAGCCTAGAGTCTCAGTTGACCTTCGAAAATCAACGTAGAATTTGTTTCATAAGTCGTGATTTCAGCGAAAATGTGTAAAAATTTGATTTTATGCCTCTCAAACCTCCAAAAGTCAATAGTATATCTATTAGCCTCGGCTATTTTGAATCCTGGTTCCGCCACTGCTACTAATGGTCTACTATTTAATCCAGGTTATTACAAAATCCTGTTTTTGTCACCATTACAGTAACAATATAGCCTTAACATTATGCAGAAAACCAACCATACAAGCATATATATAATCCATATTTGCAGGTACAGACACAAGGAGGATGAGTATTATTGGTCTGACAAAGTGAAGGTAATAAAAACTCATTATCTCATCCAAAAAGGCGAAAATATAAATTCCATAAGCCCTTGAATAAGAAAAAAATTAAGAGAGTTCGATTAAAATCTGAAAAAGTTGAGTCTGTATTTGAGCCTTAACAAATGGAATTGAATAAGAGGACCACTTGATGTAAAATTTGATCAACTACTTGTACAACTAATCTATGCAACTATTACTTGTGCAACTAGCCGGTACTTCAATAGTAACTGTAATCAATTCTCGATGTTACATATTGGGAAGTAGCTCTCTTCTTGTAAGCTCCGTTTCTTATTCAAAATTGCCTAACTAACGACCAATCTTCCTAACGCGCTAACACACCACATTATTAGTGAAGGAACTTGTGGCGCTAGGCACTCCTGTTTCTTTTCTAGGTGGAAGCTGGTGGCTTGCTTAACCAGCCAGATACAGGGAATAGCTAGGTGTTAAGTGACCAGTTCTTCTAAAACCTCAAGCCGTTGAGAGAGGAGCTTACCAGGAATCACGATCATATTGTACTCTGACTATAGGTAACCTCTGTTTATAAGCAGAGGAAAACTATACTAGCATATACGTGAAGTATTTTTACATTCGTGTCTTCTCGTCGAGCTCCTATACTGCCAAATGCTGTCTATTAGTCCGGCCTATAATGTTTACGATCCAATACATTTTTGAAACTCTGAGCCAGAAGCTTCCATGGGCCAATGGCTTAGCAGTTGGATATACTTGGATTTGTGGGGAATATATGTTATCTCACATATAGATAACATAGATTGACATGAAAAAACACTTAGTAACAAGAAAAGATCAACAAATAATCAAAATAATTTAAAACACTATCCTGAAATTTCTCAGCCATCTCATAAACCATGATCCGCCTCAAATCAATTGTCTATATAATCATGTAACGACGTAGTAGTCTGTACGAACATTTTATGTGGTTTGAGCTTATGATGGATTCGACAAGAAGATTTTATCTAGACTCACTAGAGTGTTGCACCTCCTATATTTCCAGCAGCACAAGGAGAACTATGAAATTTTGCATTCAGCCTCCTTACTGCCCGATGTTTCTAATGAAATCCTCTGAAGCAAATATATCCTGCACCAAATTTGTTGGATCATATTAATCATTTCAATTGCAACTGGATGTGATGATAGTTTTTAATATTTTTTCACGATATTCTTGACAGAGATAAGTTTGGTTATCATATGTCTACTTAATAAACTCATCAATGTAAAGTATGGAAGTGAGATATATATAGTCCTGTATCTTGTCGACTTAATAAACCGATTAATTTAAGAAGCCCTTAACAATCCAACATGTGAAGAATTTGAAATACAGGTATACTAATGGAGTGATGGGTACACGAATAATTTGGTGGTGTGCAGATGAAGAAAAGTAGCATTCAGTTCGGGTCTATTATAAGTTACCATCTTTTGTAAAGTATTTGCTAAACAAAACATTACTGGTTGCATCAAACACAAGAAGCTGCTTCATACCTCTCGAGAAGCAATCTTGAATCTCATCCGTTGTTGTACCGGATTAATGAAATCACGATTGAGAAATTAAAGTTAGTCAGATAAAAGCTAAGACTTTCTGCGATAGACCTACATGCAAAATTACAATAGCCTTTCTCTTCACCTCTAAATATTGTAGTTGCAGTCATTCCACAATGCAAACTCTTTTTGGCAGATTGCATATCCACGCCTTTGGAACATCAATTGGGTGCTCGCTAGATTCATGATCAGCAAACACCTGTATAACAAATTATGTCTGTTTTTAGTCAAACGACAAATCACACCTTTAAACAGGGGAAAGTTACCTCATTAGCCTGAAAGTATGATCCCTGAACCGGGAAACTTCCCCTTGTTGCTGTTTGCCAGGGTATCTGTTCATAAATCGTTTAACGTAGCAATTTTAGAAGGCATGCATATCTATGAATCAGATGTTTAAACTTTTAACACTTTCTCTTGCCGTTACCAAGATTGTTCTCTTAACTGTTTCTCCTTTACCATTTTTGCGCATTCCTAGTTCCATTGAATTGCCTAACAGATATATATGCCAAAATCTTAACTTACACAATTCATTGCAAACAACTTAGCGTTTACTGCAAAGGTTATTGTGCTTATACATTGTGGATCAACGCGTAAATAATATGTGGCACCTGTTGTCCATATTGCAAGAAGGTATGGGCAAGGATCATCAGTTACCCTATCCTCAAACTATGCGCGAGTTGGACAAACAAATAATTGCATTAGAAGTACTAAAAAAAATTAAAAATTGCTACTAAAAATCTATGGAATAGATGGTGCAGGACTCTAACCTCTTGTAAAAGAGGGTGAGAATCTGGGAGCTCAAAGCTGCGTTCACAAAAAGATAATATCACATAACTAGGCATCATATATACATTGACACTGAAAAATCAGTACCACAATTCATTAACTTATACTTGGTGTAGTGTTCTTAGCTTTCCTTTAATGTTCAGTTTCCCGGGGCCAATCGAAGCAGACAATGCATCAGAAGCTGGGATTAACATGTTTCAAGCCACAGAAATATCTACTCCCTCCATTCCTATATATTACTCCCTCTGTTTGGTTTTGTTAGACGTTTAAGATTTAAGCACGTAGATTAAGAAACCTTATCTTTTCACGTGGAACGTAATCAATAATATTATAATTTCCATAGTTACCCTTATTTATTTACACCTTGAAACTCTCTTTATTAATTATGGTATCCTGGGAAACCGATTAGCAGCAATATTGATTGAATTTTTGTTGTACAATTTTAATTTTGTTCAAAAGTTCCCTCCAATTTTGATAAACTGATTTTTTTTCAAGTAAAAATTTAAAATTTTGTTTCCGTCTAAAATTTCTCTCCCCTGATTATCTATATCTATCTATATTCTATATACAGTGAATATGGACTAGCTTACTCTAAATCAAATGTTAGAGCGCCAGGAGGTGAGTGTGGATGGATATTGCCAATTCCAGTATCAATCTAAATCTTCCTCCTCCAAATGAAGAAGATGTGATTCACCGTTCAGGTTTCTTTTCTTTCTTATAAAAATATTTGTTTATTTTTTGTACTATTGAAAATGCGGCATATTAAAATAATTTATAAATTTTGTTTATAATATAGTTTTACCTTTTATTTTTGCAGATGTATATGGAGTTGGACAAAATCACTACAGTGAAGTATTTGCCGGAAATCAAATAGACTTAAATACTATTCCATGTTATGACAGTAATATTCTTCAATTTTTGCTTGCAATCTTAATTTGTGACACAATATAAAATTTGTTAAAATTATTTGTTTTGTTGTTTTGTTATAGGTGCACGTAAATTTGAACAAGATGTGCAAGTGCAAGGACAGCCTACTAAAAGCCTTATAGACTTGAATATACTTCCTGAGAGTAATATTATTTCATTTTAAATTTTAAATTGTTATTTCCATAAATATCATTACACTTTTAAATATTTATGTTTTTTGCAGGTGAAACGAATTTTGAACAAGAACACCATGTTTTCACTCAAGAAAATGAGAGTATTGAAAATCAAGCTAATTTAAATGAATTCATATTTTTTGAAGGTAATTTCAATATTTCATATTTTACAATATTTTTACATTTTTACATCTATATTTTCTTATAAATTTATCTATAATCATGATATCATAATAGGTGACAATCAAGAAACACAAGAAAATAATACAAGGTCACAGGATCATTTAGGTGCACATTTGCATTCTCCAAGTAAGACTATTAAATCTTCCTTTTTAGTGTGTTGTTTAAAAATATTTTGATTAGATGATATTATAAAAATTTATTTTTTTCTATTTTCAAAATTTTTTAGGTGAAGAAATACAACAAAAAAAAATAAATGTATTATCAAATGAAAAAAGAAATGCTATTTATTTGGTTTTACTACAAAGGAGTGTGAATGGAAAGCTCAAGAAATATACCACCAGGGAAGTTTCTGCAATTTTCTCTGTCTCCATGCGTACAGTTGAACGTAGTTGGAAGCGAGGAAAGGAAAATATGAAAGATGGAGTCACAGACGTGTCTCACAGAAGAACAAAGAATTGTGGTCGTAAGCGAATAATAATTGATCGAGAACAGTTTAAAAATATTCCTTTAGTTCAAAGGAAAACTGCTATTAAAGAGGCTTTGAGTTGGGCTAAAGCGATGGACTAGAACACTACTATTATCGAGACGGATTGTTTGGCTGTAGTTCAGATGATTCGAAGCTCATCAACAGCCATGAGATCGAGAGTTGGACAGGTAGTAGAGGAGTGTCGAAGTATGATTCGTAGTATGAACAACATTAAGCTGTATTTTGTTAAACAATCTACGAATATATCGGCTCACGAATTAGCACGTGTGTCGCATATGTACTCTGATCGTAACTTTGATTGGAGGTCTGTTCCAATTAATGTCAGGTAGTGTATGATGATTGATTTGGAGTAATAAACTTTGCATTCCATAAAAAAAACGACTAATAATAAGGAACGGAGAGAGTATCATTCTTAACCAGGTTGAGACTATTGTGTGGAGGATAATTTCGTGATAAACATGTCTCATCAAGAATTATACATGAAAACCTTTTCGTAAAACACGCAATTGCTACAGATTTATGGTAACTAAAAGTTCGAATATAATTATAAAAAAGTGAATTAGAAAGTTAATGATCAATTTTAATTTTTGTTTGTTAATTTTTTGTCAATTCTTATCTAAAACGATAGCCAGATTATAGTTTTATTTTTCATAATAATAACTAATTCTCGTATTACAAATCATGAACCATCTATAATTTCTATATCATAAATTCATAATACTATAATAAGCAGACGTGGGGATAATTAGTAGGCGAACTTAGTAGTAAAATTTGGTCACATATTTTTTGTCGTTCCTAAATTATACTTTTATCATTTTCTTAAAAACATAAATTAAACAATTATATAAATAATGAGAGACAGACCAGTATGTTTCTTCCTAATAATAATATGTTTTACTCGAAAATAAACACAAACTGTTATGTCGTAATTTAACCAGTAGACTTAAGCAGAATTTATCAACTGTTAAATTGAATGTCGAATATAGCACAATAAACAACCAACAGAATTTAAATCAACTCAACTCTTATTGATAATAGAAGAACTGTTACAAAACTCTCTCAAGAAACACAGTCGTTCCCAAGAGCTTCTAGGTTACACAGATATTACTCGTGTAGTGTTCTCTCTGCTTCTTAATAACAAAACCTAATCTCTGTGTTTATATAGTACACGGCTACTACAATTACTAACTTGATATATTCAATCAGAAATATATATCTTTATAAATAAGCTATTTCGTATCAAATTTCTTTCTTTCCTTATCAAACTCGATCTCCAGATACTGATTATACTCGATATTGATCAAGTATCCGCATACTGATGAGGTTCCATCAGCTTCTGATGGGGCCATCAGCATCTGTCATATGCATTGTTCCTTGTCACTTCATTATGATGATCTCCTGATGCATAAATGAATCTTCCTACGTAACAATCTCCCCCAATTTATACTTTGTGAATTAATAAAGCATAAATTCAACTAATTTATTGATGCCGATTAAAACTTCTTCAAAATTTGTGAAGTAAGTTATATCATTATGAGTTTGAATTCTTGATACCTGTTTGTTCCAAGATTGATATTCATATTCGCCTTGGTTTCTTTCAGCTTGTTTATAGCTTCTTCTGTTAGTAATTTTTTCTTCCTTCTTCGGAAAACTTTGTTTCTTCTTCACTTTCTGATTTCTGCATCCTGTCTTCAGCTTCACTTTCTAATTTCTGCATTCAGTCTTCAGCCTGTATTCAGTCTTCAACTTCACTTTCTTTTTCTCTATACGTTTAAGATAATTTTGAACATCTTCTCCCCTTTTTTGGCATTCAATGACCAAAGTTGGTTGTTCAATCATCAGTAGTAGAAGAATATAACCTGTAAACAATTTGTATTGAACATTCCTAATTTTCTCTGTTCTTTTTAAGTGATCTAATCACTTCTCACAAAAATACCTATACCACTGTAAAGAGTGATAGCTAATAGTCTTTGAGAAAACTCACTTTCTTTTCTCACAACTACCTCTCCTTTTGCCAGTTCAGGAGACTGCCTCTCTAAGAATTTTTTTCACTGAATATTTTTCACACAATCTCACATGAAAAAAGCTCAGTCTCTCATCAAATCAATGAAATAAGTGGCGAAGAAAGTTAAAATCAACTATCAAAAAGATCTATTTATAATCATTCTGAGAGTATAGTAATGTACCTTTGTAAAAGTAATTTCAGCATTTTCATCCAAGTATTGTTTGAAATATGTTCACCACTTGCTTTGTCTTGTTCATATAGTATCTGGCTTCTGGTTCACTTTGAGAATCAAGTTCTTGTGTGTCTTGGAGTTTTAATATTGAGCTGCTGTTTCATTTTGAGAAATAGGTTCTTGTGTGTATACTCCAATTTCTGCTTAATCTGCTACATCACTTTGAGACATAGGTTCCTGTGGGATATGAGGATTGACTTGATCTGCTTTACTACTTTAAAGTGAAGTTTCTTGTGGGATTTCCTCAATAAGCAGTCTATATGTGATAGAGTTTCTTCATAGAATTCCATAGCATTTGTCATTCGATGCTACATGTTTTTGCTCACGCAGTCACTATCATTGATCACTTGAAGTTCCACTTGATAAATTGTCTTTGAAAGAATTAGAATTTGATTTGTATCATGCCATTGATTCTTTAATCAGTCAGTAGAAAATCATCAATATCATTAATTATATCAAGATATGTCGGATCTGATAATATTCATCAGTATCTAATCTTCAATTAGTATTTCATCAGGATCTGACAATCAGTGTTCATTTTTCCATCTCCATGCGGATTTTGCCTTGCAAATCTCTCATAGCTCTCATCTTTCATAGTAAATAATTTCAACTGAATTATTTTGAGATAAGACAGAGGTGGATATGTGTTTGAGAAATTTTCTGATGATGCTGTGGTTAGAAATTTATTCATAGTATCGATAGTGGATAGTGAATAATTTAATCATCAATTTCTGATGAAAAATTACATTTTCGTAGCTCTTTTTGTCAAATAAATTTGAACATGTGTGTGAATCACAAATGAACTATTACGTTAAATTAAAACCGAATAATCTCAGCAACTAATCAACAATAATAGATAATAAAATTATAGTAAAGAATTACAATATACGATTGATTGAACTTTTGACCTTTCTTTACTGATCGATAATCAGTTTCATCTCTGTTTTCATCAGGTTTTCTTTTCTCGATAATCGCATTAATTAGTCTTGAAAACTGTGATCTTGAGCTGTACTTCGCTATTCATCATAACTTAAAACTCATCACAGCAGTTTCAAATTAAAGTAGATCATCAAATATCTTTATCTGTTTAATAAGATTTGCATTAAAATAATTTCTCGTGCCTACCTGCAGCCACCCCACCATATCACACACGCACATTACATACTCCTCAATTATGCCAGACTAAACGCCACCGTCACCATACCTTCATACCAACGCCGCCAACAGCTACACAATACCAGTGCCACTCTATTCATCACCATACACCCACATTAATATATACCCATTCCAAATCATAATCCAATTAATACATAACTTCAATTTGATCGACGAAATCAAGAACCCCAACCCCATTTTCCTCCCTAAAACCCAATCCCTGCATGCATTAAAAGGGTATTTGCTTGTATATGAAGAAGAATTCTATTGAATCTCTCGATTGCGCATCTAAGAAATGCGAGTAGCGTTAGGCAGAAAGGGAGTTGTTACCGACTCTCGGTGTTTTGGGCATTTAGTATTGTGTTTTGGGCATTTAGTATTAAATTTTAGTTGTTTAGGACATCTTCTCATGAAAAAAAGTACAGTTTATTTTTAAACATCAACCGCCTAAAATTAATTATTTTGTAAAATAATGCCATCTATATATAATATAATAAAAGAATATTTGGATATTTTGAAGTTTAATTATCACTTTTTAATTACAATCATTAAATTTCAAATTAAATTGATGAGAAACATTTGATATAACATTTCAAAAATTTCATTATATGATATTAGTTCGTTTCTCATCAATAATATAAAAAATTCAGTTTATAATAAAAGTTTTAAAGTTATAAATATATTTAAAATTTCGACAACGTATTATATTTTATCTTATTTTTTTTTAAAACATTTATAAAGTACATAATACCACCAAATATTTAATAAAATAATATATTTAAAATAAATTGTGCTATAACATAGTCATCCATATAAACCAGAAACAAATAAACAAATAAGATTCATTCACAAATTGGAATTACCATTTGATCATTCAAAAAATTAACTCGTTCATAAATAAAAAGTTTAATTATAATAAATGATCTGTTAATAGAAAAATTTTAAAAAAAATATCTTATTTCATTTTATATGTGGTGCGAAGAAAATTGCATGACTGTTTTCATGCATGCACAAAGCTGGTGTCTCGTAGTAACAGTTCGAATCCAAGCAGAGCGGAGGGAATATAGAGAATCCAATACTCTGCATCGCCACACCACAGCAACCGACCTGCATTTCAACAATACCTAATCTCCTCCGTCCAATAATAACATATCACAATTCTAACGGTTTCAACACAATCACTATCATTCACCTGATACAGTCGACCGCAGCGAATCACATCCCTCACCTCTAACAAACTAATAACGACCTCGATGTCCCCACCACCTAATATACACACACTCACTCTTTCATCTCCCTCCTCATTCTTCACATTTCAAATCTCTCTCTCGCTCTCTCTCTCTCTCTCATCTCTCTCTACAACACACTCCTCACTTCAACATGCCTCTGCAACTGACGATCGTCTCCATCGTCATCCTCCTGGCGTCCTTCTACTTCGGCCGTGCTGTCGCTATCTCCTCCGCCGCAGTCTCTCCGGCGCCGGACTCTGCCGTTCCGTACTTCCACGATGACGTCACCAATCTCTTGGAGCCGATTCTCACGAACCTCGGCTTTCAGGAGCTGGCTATGGCGGTTCCGTCTCTCTCCGACGCTTCTTACACTACGTGGAGCGGTCCTTCCACTCTCTTCGCTCCTGACGACGCTTCGATTCGCGCTTGCACCGCTGCTTCTTGCTCCGTCGCTCGTCTCCTCCGTGAACACATCGTTCCAGGTCCCTCCCTCTCTCTCTCTATGAATCGTAGAATTCAGATATAACTGTGTGTGTGTGTGTATTTGTGCGTGTTTTTTAGTGTGTGCTTTCTAGTGTTTTTTAGTCTACGTGGAATTTCATTATTAATCGGTGAAAACATTGTTCCAGGTCTATTCACGCACGATTACCTGAAAAAACTCGCATTCGGCACGAAGATCGAAACGATGGATCCAGGTCGGTGCATAACAATCACCTCCGCCACCGACGTCCGCACAAACGCCTCCAAAATCTTCATCGGCGGCGTGGAGATAACGCGTCCTGATCTCTTCAACAACGGCCTCTTAGTCATCCACGGCATCCAAGGCTTTCTCGCGCCTCTCTCTCCCTTCTCCTGTAACGTCGAGAGAATGAATTCTCTCTCGTTTCCGTATCAGCCTCATCATCATCATCCTTCCGCCGCTCCGTTCTATCTCATGCGATTGATGCTTCGCGACGCGATGCTAAGGCTTCGAAGCACCGGATTCAGTGTTTTATCGCTGGCGATGAAAGTCAAGTACGCGGAGCTTGTTAGTCTCAACAGTATGACTGTTTTTGCAATTGACGATCAGTCAATTTTCTCCGGTTCGCATTCGTATGTCAGTAGTGTCCGGTTTCATATAGTTCCGAACCGGTTGCTTCCGATTTTCGATCTCGAGAAGATTCCGGTAGGGACTGAGTTGCCTACGCTTGAGCAAGGAGAGTCTCTGTTAGTGACCGCTGCTGGCGGGAGAGCAACGCCGATTCGGATCAATTACGTGCGGATCAAGGTGCCGGATGTGATTCGGAACCTGAAGATCGTTGTTCACAGTGTTTACTTACCGTTTCCGCATCTTCACAACACGGCTGCTGCTGCTACTGCAGCATCTGCGCTTTCACCATACGGAGTTGCTGCATTTCCTGAGTTCAATACCACTGAATCGTGTGCTGCGACTGAGGGAGCTGTTCCAGGCGTTTGTAGTAGCGAGGTGGCACCGACTGCTCAGGTCCAGCCGCAGCCACAGTCACAGCCGCAGCACGATCATATGTTCGACGTGAACGAAGAGCATCACGGCCTGTGATGCCGTCTCTGTTTGAGTTAGCTGCTTGTAACTACTAGTGTGTATGGTTCTTGTTTGTAGAGATCATTCTATCGCTTGATGCTATTGCTCTGTGGCATTTGCTTGTTTGTTCTGTTGAAGTAGGTGAGATTAGTATAAGATGACAATGTTGCCTCTCAATTGAAATGCACTTGCTGTTACTTTGTTTTTCATGTTCATATAAGTTTTTCCTTCACTTTGGGAGCTTAGTCTGGTGAGAAATAAATAATGGACATTGTTTTCGGAAAAAAAATGGCCAGGATGACCCTTTTTTTCCGATCTAAACTTCGAGAAAGGACATGAACAAGCAAAAACACAGGACAGCAGATTCACTTAAAATTCCAGCTATCATGAAATGCAAGAAGAAGAATCACACATAATATACAACAAGATTGACGAATTTCCCAGTACTGAGGACAAAGCAAAAAAGAGAAAGACTTAAATGATACAACTAATGTGAAGGATTATATTCCAGAGTAGTACCATAAAATTACATAAAACTGTGTGTAAAGAAGGAAGTGTCAGACAACATCACATCAAACAAATGCAAAGGCCTGTTAAGCATTGTGGAGGAGTGGAACGGCTAAAGCCTCGGCAAGACCAATTCAAATTTGTAGCCAACTTAAATGCGGCTTAGAACCGGAGTTCCTTTTCTCGCATCTAAGCTAAATTTGAGTAACAGGGTACCTTCTGCTAGACTCTGATGAATTTCCTCACAGGGTTATGAAGATATTGGTTCGTAAGGGTATGACAGCCATGGATGCTTTAGAGCTTCTGATGCTGAAGGGCGCTTCTTCGGGTTCACTTCAAGTAGATGGTTGACAAAATCAATGAAACCTTGGTCCCCCATTGGTAATCTATGTCTTAGTGATGTCTTCTTGGGAATCAAGTATTCCAATCTGTTGGAATCCTGAAGAAAAAAAAAAGGAACACGCCTCAGTAGAGAAGTTAAATCTTAGTGGACTACTAATGTCATTTTGCTTCAGAATGACTAATATTCACAACAAATTTGACAATGCATATTAGCAGAACAGCTGTGAGTTCAACAGATACTACACTATCATTACCTGATTGCGTTCATAGAGCATGTGGTTCTTGGTGAAATATTTGTATGTTTCTCGTCCTTTGGCAAGCATGTATTGGTCAATTGGTCCTATAATTCCAATAACCCGAGCAAGCAATGTTGCAGGTGAATCATTTTGGAAGAGAACCTACAAATACCAGTACATTAGCTGATATATACATCAATAATCTATATACAGATAAAAAATAATACTATATATATATATGTATATGAAGAAAAAAGATAAAAAGAAGAAAGGATTTTAAATGCAATAAGCACGTTACTGTATCACATCACGAATCTGATTAGCATATCGACTGCACAAACTTATACATGTAACTTATTTTTAATCACAGTAAGAAACTATAACTCTGGCAAATAACAGAAAGGATAATGGTAGAAAATACTGAATCACACCTGTACAAGACTATATAAATATTAATATTTAAAACCCAAAGTTAGGCTTACAGTGTCTTAAAAGTCAGGTTCTACAGTGTCTTGATGCTAATAATGAATGCCTTAGTAGAGATACTAAATCTTTAATTATTAAAGATGAATATTTAAGCTTGTAAAAGTTACCCTTGCGGCGTTGCAATATATACAAATTAAAAATACCCGGCATGTCCAGCTTGGAAGTTCTGGGAAGGATGAGATATAGGCAGAAATATATAAGGCAGACCAAATGCTGAATAATATATATACATATGTGGTCAAACCAGTAATGAACTAATGATAAATCAAGCCTCTCAGTTCTCCTGTCATGTTTACAAACAAACTCTTGCTACACTCCTCTCTTCCACCCTTTTGGAGCAAGAAATAATAGCTTATATTCATTTATTTAACTTTAGAGGCAAATTCATGGTGCATTCTACTTGGGGGTTGGCAAACTAGGGATTGCCAGACAGAAGTTGAAATGTTACTTGAAGAAGATGGAAAGATGCTTTGGCGGCATGGTAGCTTTGTTGCATACTCTAAACCACTCAAGGACATGAGGAAACTTCCCATCTTTTTGTGGTTCTTCTGTAATAGTTCCTTTAAGGACTAGAGGGCATTCCCACACTGAATAGTGAGTACTATACACTTTTCACTTCCTTTATTTACATGTATTTACATGTTCCCTTGATCACCTCTTTCCAAAAGAAATCCAAGCAAGAGATTCTCCAAATTAATTTGGAGAATCACGTATGCAGTTCTAATCACCAAGTTCTCTCCCAAATGGAGAAGATGAAAAAACACAACCTAGGCCCATTATGTTGCAAGGTTTTCAAGTTTAATCATCGAGAAAACAGATACTACACCCTTTCTTTCCCCTTGCGAAGTGAGATGGTAAATATACCCAAAACAGCATATACTTTGTAATACTGGATTTAAAAGTTGAGTCAAACCTATCTATTTTATAAATATCTACCCTTGCCTTTAAATTATCCTCTTCAAGACTTAAGTAATATATTAGCGAGTTACAGGAAACGATGTTAACCAGTTTATCTTCAACATTCAACAGAACTACAACAAAAATTAAAGTGATGTTAGAAACTCACATTGCCTGTACAAAGTTCTGCTAATATGCATCCGAGGGACCAGATATCAATCTTTTTGTCATACTGTAGTCCTAAAATGACCTCTGGGGCTCGGTAGGATCTAGATTGAACATAGGAGCAAAGATGATCTGTTTCAAAGCAACTACTTCCTAGATCAATAACTTTCACCTCACATCTACTGTAGCTTTTCACCAAAATGTTCTCTGGCTTTAGATCACAATGTATAAGACCGATGCCGTGTAAGAACTGAAGGGCCTCCAAACACTGGATAGTGATAGACTACACACGCAGAATTAAAATTATTACATGACATTAACATGATAATAAAGTGAAACCACTCATCAAAAAGAATATACAAAAGAACCTGCAATCTTGGCATTGTGAAGTAAACCTCCCCTCCAGATTCCCTATTAAACTTGTGAAACTCATACAAATTTGCCTTCAGAAGTTCACATACGATCAACAAATGCTCCTGAAATAAAAAAAAAATATGATATGAACTAATTATGCTGATACTCGATGGGTACAGCTCTAATTTTGCATTGGTAAGAAGAATCATCACAGATTCCCTTTCACAAGTAGTATACAAAACCATGAACATATGGGTTTATTATACTACACCTCCAATCACAAAAGCAGATAATAACCATGGTGGCAATTTGAAGGAAAATCTGGCTTCAAGAAGATCCACATGGAATTCAGTATCACAGCCTTTGTCTAAAGGCACTTTTGGCAAATTATATGGGTTCTTACATCCTTAAAAAAAGGACAAGATTACTATCCAAGTTTAGCAGTAATACGTGTTTTTATACAGTCATGTCTATCCATATTTTAAGGCAATTCAGGGACCTATGCTAATGCGGTAAATCAGAACTCTTTTTAGGGAACATTAATAGCTAGCTAACTATAAAGTAGCCTTGATAGAATTTTTGTTGCTTCATCTGTTTATTCTTTTTTCTCCTCATACTAAAACCAAACAGCTCTGAGCAGATCTCAGGCTTTAGGATAGGAACTAGGAAGACAAAATTAAACACAAGCAATACATGCAATTTCTGATATTATTTTAATGAAGTAGATACGCGAACAAACATTAGAAAGGTGATGAAACAAAATATGCAAAGATTTAAGCGAAACAAAACTTATGTCTTCTGCATAATACTTGTACTTTCAGGGGCTGCAATAACTGGACCATTTGGGAAATAGCCGACTTCGTCATAGTATCTCCAAAAAGTTTAGATACATAAAGGTAGAGCTCAAACCTTTAAATAATCAAAAACTATTATGTGTAGGGTCTGGTGAGCGGTTTCAACTACAAGAAATTAAGACTGTAATATAAAATGTTTGTGTTCGTTAAAGGTGCATGTTCTGAGCGCGAGGCAGTAGGCATAAGATATGATTCATGAAGGCAAATAAAAGAATTAGCATCATGGTCATTTGTGATCTCCCCATGTCTGATCTTATAGTAAAAGATAGCTGTGCAGATATCAGCGGGTTTGTTAAAAATTAAAATCTTTTTTTTTTTGTTAGGTGGTTTGTTAAAATCTTTCTCCAGACATGAACTGAAAACCAATGCTTATTTTACTATCCTACACTGAAAGGGTACCTCAGACCACTAGAAGCTGACCCCAAAATGCAACAATTAACAGTAATTAAAAAAAAAAGGATACTATTCTATAACCCATGGTGAGTCTAAATCACATGATAACATGTACTGTCTGCAGAAAACTTAACTATTACAGATAGTAAGCAAGATACATTGGACTTACACGGTAGTAGAAGTAATCATACAACCGCAGTATATGATACTTGTCGCCCGGATCATTCTTGTTAATAAATTTGAGAAGCTTTATCTCATCAAGGCTTTGGTCAAAAAAATCCTTATTGTTCTTTATAATCTTTACACAGACATCCATACCAGTGTGGAGATCATGTGCTTGAATGGCTTTGCTAAATGCAGCAGACCCAAGATACTCTGTGACATGATATCTCCCAGCTAGGACTGAATTTATAACAACATTGAAATTTTTATCTTCCTCAAAGCCGGTTCTGGAAAAATCAATTGAGGTATAGAATTGTTAACAGCAGTTCCTTTAGTTTCTAATAGCAAAACCAGTGCTGAATTTGGAAGAGAAAAATAATGAACGAGAATAAGCAAAGAGAAAAACCAGAATATGCCAGAGCTTTTGAACAATATAATTACCTATAATTATGCAAATAATAATTTCAATCTAATATGCCAAATAGTAACATCGAACAACCATTTTGACCTAAAAACTCAACAAACATCAGGTCCTACATGTATTTCTAGTGAATCTTGTTGTGTACTAATATTATTATTAGTAAAATTTGTTTATATCTTACTGCACCTTATTTTATGTTTAGGTCATATTACAATCTTGCATTCATGTCTAATGAATCATGTACTATATTTTACTGAATTTAAAAAATAAGAAGAATACATCAGTATAAAAATTTGTGTTTGCAAGCTGACCATACTAAACATAGCAATGCATCAACAAATTGCTTGAAACAAAAACAATTACGTTTATAAAAAACAAAACAAAACAGTCGAGAAAGCGTTTTTCAAGAATAGCTGCAATCTATGTTACCCGGACTCGGCTAAAGGTGTAGAATATGGATACGTGTCCGAGTGTCAGACTCGGCAATAATTTGAAATGTTACATGCTTTTGCCCTATAATAGGTGTCTGAGTGTCCATACCCATGTCCGAGTGTCGAGTGTCCGACACGGGTACTCGGCACAAAATGAAGAGTCCGGGTAACATAGGCTGCAATTGCCCCACTTTTTTGTCGAGCCTCTTCTTCCCTAAGCTTCGATTCAAATTTGCACTTCCTATGCAGCATTTCACTATTATAAATCTATTTTAACTTGACAGGTTCCCTAATCTAAGGGAAAATGGCAGAGGATTACATACTCTTACTCTTTAGATTGGACATGTGTTAAAGATACAACATCAATGCTAGAAGGGGATGCAATAAAGAAAAGACGAGAATTTTAATACAGGCAATGAGCAAAGACTACATTCTAGTCTCCCTGAATCCAATCTTACTGATTATTGAGTACCGACTGGGTGCATGCAGTTCAGTAGCACAAGAGCCAAACAGCAAAGTACACTTGTAAACAAGAAGCCCAAGGATTTAATTGTGTATTGAGATTCAAGATGTAGATTTAATAAGAGAAATTCATGCAAAGTAAGTATATTAGGAGCCTTCCCAGTTCCCATACATTTTCTTTAACGTACAGTGCCATATATTTTGGAGCAGTTATAATCTCGCTAGGGAAGACAAACAAATGATACTAAATATAAGATCTCCACTGTTCAGGCTTGTAGGGATCATAGAATAATTTACCAAGATGACATGCCTGACAAACTAAATATGCAAATGTAGGAGATACATTAGTTTGATATGAGAAACCCACAACCTCAAAAGGAAACGAATGTAGAGTATCGCTCTACACATAAGCACCGACAGTTAATAAAGATTGAGTTAGAAGAGAGAAGGCATGCCTGTTTTTCCTGTGCACGATCTTTAGGTTGAAGGTTTCAAATTCTTCTTCCTGGGCCTTTATCTGTTTTACTTGTTCTTGCACGGCGGCTGCTTCTTCATCCTCCAAGGATGCGCCTGGATCTTCTAATCTTTCATCTAGAAGTCTTTCATCCTCTTTTTTGACATGAGTCCGCTCAATATAACCGTACTTTGAGTTTGTTGAAGGGGAAGAATTTGTGGATCCCACTGCATTACCCTCATCTTCATCACATGAGCTTCTAACAGGTGATGAATCACTGCTTCTTTGCTTCCATGAAGAAAGCATGTCTTCACTTCCAATCAAATTATTATCAGCATTCCCTTTGTTAGACCACAAAGTTTTACTAGAGACTGTCTGAACAATTGGTCCATTTCTTGGTGGGGGGAAGGCAAATGCCAAATCTTTGAGATCTTTTGACTTTGAGCCAGCACCTTTGCTATGTCGTGTTACAGGCTTGTGAGGGTCATGCTTACTGATTCTACTTTTATCACTCTTAGATCTGCCATTATATCTATTATCCAGATCCTGCTGAGAATATCTAGACCCGCCAACATCTTGATCGTTAAAGTACTCCATATCACCCTCACTACTACCTCCAAGCAGACTTTCCCGCACCTCACTGCCAAAATCAGCTACATCACTATTAATTCCAACACCAATTGATCTTACTGAATCATGTTGATCATCATCCATAAAAATATCATCAGGCCGAGGCCTTTCACACTCGTCTATAACTTTCCTGTCCCCTAGCATAATAAGATCATTAGTCTCAGCTACAAAGCCTTGCCATGCAGGTTCATTACACCTTAAATTCAGCTCTTCCTTATCAATCAACTGTCCATCATACTGAGCAGTTAATCTTCTTTCATTAGTCCTCCCGTACATATCTGTTGCTGAGAGCCCTATTGGATCATCTGAAGATGCAAGTGGATTGTCTTTTCTGGACTGGAAAAGATTTTCACCAGCTATATAGGAATCCCCCTCAGCAAATGACTGATCATCATCCTCATCTTTGTTTGAACATCTTTCTTGAGGGTCTGGAACACTCCCCTGTCCTGCTCCCTTTTCATTATCACTCGGGTAGTCAATCTCATGAGCCAGAAACCAGGTCTCATCTTCTATAGGTTGTCTCATGTAGCCAACATCATCGTCATCATCATATTCGTCAGAATCCCAAAATTCATTATGATAGTCAACAGTTTCACTTAATCCATCACCAATAGTTGCAAAACCAGAAACAAGATCAGATGTGTCCTCACAAATGCCCTGGCTGACAGATAACCAATTGCCACCTCCAGGCCTGTTCCCACCTGAAACAGTAATTTCAAGTATCAAATAACCACTTTATGATAGTAATCAGATATAGGCTCATGAAAAATACAACATTGGAAACAGGTTGATAACAGTTTAAATTCAGAACCCATGTTGACCATTATACAGTAAAGCATATAGACAACAGGGACTAGAAGCATTCACCTCTTAAAATAGACCACATACCAACAATTTAACCATTGATTACCAGACAAAAAGTGAGTAGCCCAAGTACCAAGTATGTAAGCATAATTGGAATCCCAATATAAACAGAATAGCTTTATCTTCATCTGACAATATCATACACCATATCTATTGTCTACCAACAAGTTGATTTTGTAAAATTTAATTAGAAAACTACTCATCCACTTTTCTAATTAATCCTATATTCTCTGACACTTTAGTATATCTCCAGTATTACAAGAAAGATAATTGATACAACCAACCAAAGACTTAACCATATACTTCTTAAATGTTTCACATATACACACCTGCATATTTATCTGAGATATATTTGACTATCTAATAAAAGACCACGATTTTGGTCAGAAATTGATGACACTTACAATAGCAATGTTCGGTGACAGATAAAACTAACAAAAAAATTATACAAATGGTGCACCTAATTTTATTATTCTGATTGGCAGTGTAGAAATTAAATCATTATCACATGGGGTGAAACGTCATGCGATATGATGTCATATAACTGGTGCAAGCAAACAAGATTACAGATTTACTTAAAATGAACAGTCCAGAACTGTATGCAAGGAACAAAGCTAATTTGAAATTCTTATCACATCAACAAACCTGAAGAGTTGGTCTGTTGTCCAATTGGAACATCTAAAAATGATCCAATTAGAAAAGCGTCGGCATTATTAATCTTTGAACTGGGTACATCACGCTCGAACTTTTCTTCCCATGTTATATTTAATGGCTTCTCCTCTGACTTAAGCTTAACAGGAGCCAACCTTGGGAACTCTTCCCTATGATTCTCAGAAGGTATATATGGAATAATTCCTAAGGTACCAAAAGTTTTTGGTTCCAGTGTTTTCCCAAAGTACATACCTCTTGCAACCTCATCTTCTTGCTCTTTTATGGCATCCCGAGCGTAATTTGTCTCTTTTGATTTTCTCTTCACGTCCTTTACATCTCCAATACCAGCAGTTAAACTATCATAACTAGTAGAAATATCTGCTTTTGGAAACTGGAGCACAGTTTTAACAGAACAGTCTTTCCATACTTCTTTGCCCGAGTCTAAGGTGGACTCATCACTTCTAGACCAAGGATTTCCTACAAAATCATCACCTTTAGAATAGCCATTTTCTTTTTCTTTTGTATTACTGCTGAATGTACTGGTACTCCCAAGCCATGAAGAAGTAAAACTTTTCTCATTATTGATACCGTCTCCCTCTCTTGAAGTCTGTTTTGCCTTCACACTACTACCTCCTTCATTACGCAAAGAATCAGCAACCACAACACTATTTTTATGATTCAACTTCCACACATGTGAATCAAGCACGTTATTCTCAGAACTCCCAGAGAAGCCTGAATTATTTTCTCTTCTTCCAATAGAAAATTCATCACCATTACTAATCAGTTCTTCAGGAACTTTCCACCTACTCTCATTAGATTCATTTCTAGTGGCCCCATACTCAATTTCTTTAACAATAAGCTCATCACAAGAAACTCCCACACTTCTCTGCGAACTTGCAGGCCCATTTTTAATTTCCAACAATTCTCCCTCAGTCTCAAATTCTTTATCACTAGTACTAAGTTTCTGAAACAAAACATTCAAATCAGGATTCTTACCGAGCTCACTACGTAAAGCAGCTTCAGCCCTAGAGAACTTATTCCTTTTTAAAAATTCCAATATAAAATCAACTTCACTATTCGACGACTCCTCCATTTTGCTAATCAACCCAGAAACAAATCACAGCATACGAAACCTGAAATACACACACATGAAAGTTTAATTTACAAGCAATTACTAACTAGGGAACAACACAAAATTAGCTCCAAACCTAAACAAGTAAATTTGTTTCACTTAAATTGCTTAAAGACTAATATAGGTTTCTGGAATAAACATCTACACCTAAAACACAAATACAGCTACCTCAAAATTCGAAAATTGAATTGGCTAATAAGGACATTTTAGAATAGTTCGGAACCGGAATAAGTAAATTTATTCCACTAAAACTGCCTAAACACTAATAAAGGTTTCTGGGCATCTATATGTACACAAATACACCAACGCCACAAATTCAAATACCTCAAAATTTCAAAAGACTGAAAAGGGTACCAGCAAGATTCAAGAATTAGTCCTAAATCAAAACAACCAAATTTCTTTCACTTATATTGCTTAAACACTAATATAGCTTTCTGGGCATCTTTATATACACCAATAACACAGATTCAACTAACCCAAAATCAAAATTTCAAAATGGGTAATATCAAGATTTAAGAATTAGTACTAAACCAAAGCAAGCTAATTTTTTTCAACTTAGATTGCTTAAACACTAATATGGGTTTTTGGGCATCTCTAATTCAATCTTAAATCAACAAAGCTTGAAATACTTACTTACAAATCCATGAAAAATGAGTCAAAATGCTGAAAGATCCCACCTTTAACCCAAATCAATTTCTTGATTTCTTGATGTCTTTGTTTGTTTTTCCAGCTGGGCTGTTCACAAGTGAAGATGTTTACTGTTTTCAAGTTTCAATCTTGGCCCTCTATTTGCACATATTTTCATTTCAGACCCAATCAGACTATACATACAAATATCTGTATGTATATATTCCTTTTTAACTCTCAAAATTTGAAATTTTATCGAGGACACTTTGTTATGGGGCCTTATTCTTTGTGTACTGCTTCAAATGGGGCCTTGTTTTCTTGGGCAGGTATCAATTCTGCAGCTCAGTCCAGACCATGTTTTTTTTATAGCGTATGGTATAATTGTAATACTATCACATGGCTGTACACCGGTTGGTTAAAAACCAACCCGATCCAAACCGATCATTTTTTACTCGATTTAAATAGAAATATTTTAAACCAAAACGTATTTGGATTGAAAAATGACAAACCCAATTTAATGGGGTTGGATATAATCGCTAATGTGCTTTTGTGTTGGTATGGAACTGAATGTGCCTGTTGATAAGTATCTTCATGATTACCATAATGATTGGGGTGATAATGTGAATCGGATTTCTCGAATGTTTTGGGTTGCAGGAGCTGTTAACACGAGTGTTTTGCAAGCTAATGAGCTCACTGGTGATAGCATTATTTTTGCCTGAACTGTTTATTAGGCTTGAAAACCTGATCATACAAGCTGCAACAATAAAAACAATCAAAATTTCAAAACTTCGTATGTTACATGAACTTTAAAACTTCATATACTTGTGGTGTCATGATGAGTAAACAGAAATCATTTCAAAACTTATACATTTTAATAAACCGACTAACAGATCCAAACCGAAACACTATAAATTCGTTTGGTTTTAAGGTTTACATGATTTGGGTTGGTTTGAAAGTTTGAAAACTCGATTTAATTGGGTTGAGTTGTTAAATTCCGGTAAACCGACCAACTCGAACTGTGTACACCCCTAGTATCATTCAATTTAACTAGTTTTGCTGTTTGGTAAAAAATTAAGTTTCAAATAGGAATTGGTTTTTAAAAAAAAGTTTCAAATAGGAATTAATTAGCAAATTAGCATTTTATAATAGCTAATAAGATAAATTATGTCACATTACAGATATGTTTATAATCACACTCAATTTTACTTTCTTGAATTTTTTTATTACTAATATTTCTATATCTATATCATATAATCAAATTCAAAATACAGAAAGTCGATATTTGGATATGTTCACATTTTAATTGATTTTTCTATTAGGAAAATGTTGGAACACTAAAATCTATTTCTAAAATATTTTTCAAAAGACACGAGTTATAATTTAATTGGCTATACGTATTTAATGTAATGACCCCCGTAATTTTTAAACATCTCACTAATTATAACATATCATGTCATTTTGGAAAAAATTTGGATACTGAATTGAATTTGAATTTACTAGCAGTACTCTTTATATTATAACTATTATTGTATGTTTATTTATATACTCATTAAAATATAATTATATATTCAACATCTAACAAGAATAAACTTTACATTAATATTCAAAAAAATCTCTCTTTCGAGAGTGTTTGAGTTTTTCTCCGTAGAATTTCTTTCTATGTAATAGCTTTACAAGCTGGCTAGATATCAAGACATAGATGTTAAAATTGTGGGGCTAGACAGTGACTACGAGAATGAAATCTTTACGTTTGAGATGGAATGCTATAGGAGGTAAATAAGCATGATCTGGGTTTGTTTGAGCGCTACATGAGAAAAACATATATGTTAGAGCCATGGGGTCTAAGATGACAAATATATGGAAACCAACCATGAGCATTAATCAAAGAAATAGATCTAAATTTTTTTTTTCCATTGTTATCATAAAGAAAATACAATGTCGGTGTTAAATAAGGGTCCATGAACGTTCAAATAACGACATGCTTCTCATATTTCTGATTCCTTAGGAAGAGGAACCAGTTAAGATTCAGTTATGATATCTAAATATTTGGATTCAGATTCATGAACTACCCACTGCCCCCTGATTTTATGTCATGGATAGTTGGAAAATAATTGGAGAATTTTGTTGGGGAGCCTCTTGAATATGATAGTATGAATATTTGGAGGGAGTGTATATGTATAAAGATCAAGCTGGATGTTCGTCAACCTATTAAGAGAAAAGATCACACGAATAGATGGTTCAGAGTTTGTGACGCGATATAAGTATGAATGTTTGGGTGACATTTATTTCTCATATGGTTTACTATAAAAAAACAAACAGAATCAGCAGAAGTTTTTGGGGAAGCGCATTGTGAAGTATGAAGGAATGTGCTGTTTGGCTACGAGCACCACGATGTTGGACGGGGGACTGGACAAAGACAAGTGGAAAAGGGAGGAGAACAATAAGGACTGAGAAGCAAAATTAAAAATGGATAATGTTTCTCCGGATTTTCAAGACTTTGATAATGTGATTTTAAGATTTATTTTGCATAAGGGGATGGAAAATGGGGATATTGTGTATGGAGAGAATGGCAATGCGGTTAATCAAGGGTCTTAATTAAAATTGTGGACTTTGCTGAGTGAGAAGTGAGAACCCATTTCAAAAAACGTGAATGGGCTTGAAAAAGAGGAGTTATATCGGCATTCTTTAAAACACAAGAAAATGCTTAGGACTGAGTTTGAAACAAATGAAACTATGGATACTGCAAGTGGTTTGGTTATTGTTTAGAAGGAGGCTATTCTTTCCCATGAGGTTTGTATTGTTTCCACCAATATCGTTTTGGCTCAGCTTGCGAGGCAATTGAGTCATTCACAATGAAACTCTTAAACTAAAACTGTCGAGGATTGGGGAGTTCTCGGACAATTTGAATTTTAAGAGATTAATAAAATTCTCATAAACTTGTCTTTTATTTCTATCAAAAATTTTAGTTTGTTCAAATAAAATTTAGGAGTTATATAATAACATTGCCTTTGATCATTGATTTGTAGTTGATATATGAGTTGATTTTACTATTATGTAAGGTTGGCAATTTATATATCGTTTGATATGACACACATTTTTAAGTATTTTAACTACATAGCAAAAAACATAATTTTTAGTGTCCTTTTTGTAAATGTATATATTTATTCACATAAATTTTGAAAATGATATTATTTTTTTACAATAGTAAGAACTTAGAAAATATTGTATCAAAAAGTCAAATGAGGGAGGGAGTAAAATTTTCTTATATGTCCACAGAGGACCAATAATATATATATATATATATATATATATATATATATATATATATATATATATAGAGAGAGAGAGAGAGAGAGAGAGAGAGAGAGAGAGAGTTGGGTTCTATGGAGACCCCAAAATATTGGAGTCCTTGGAGATCACAACATCCACCATTAAAATTAGTTAGCAATTAAGGATCAAGATTAAAGGATAACATAAGAGTTTTATTAAATTCAAAAACTATTCCATACATACCAACGAATACTTATACGGATTAATAGACTCCATATTTTGTTATCCCGCACTTCATTTCGTATTGTTATCCCGCACTTCATTTCATAGAATTACGGTTACAAATTTTACAAGACCCATCTTCTAAACAACTAACGTAGAACATTGCAATTTGGCAAAATAACTTTTTGATGGAGGAGGGTTTAATTGTTGCAGGACATGTCAACATATGAGTTAAAGACTTGTAATTAAAATTATTGTGGCAACTATAGAGGTTTTTTTTTTTTTTTTTGAAGTAAAAGCAGATTTCATCAAAAAGATGACTCTGACAATACAATCCCATCCTCATACGTAGGAAGTGATGTGAAAACATTCTGGCAATTTACTAAACAAGGTATCCTAGCAATTTCATGTGCTACCCTATTAGCTTGATTCCTAACAAAATGGATGGAAGTTGCTGATAATTCATTACAGAGGTTCTTGCATTGTTCTAACACTTCCCCCACTTCAAGAAGATTTGTGATACCATTGTTGATGCTTTGGACCACCACAAGAGAGTCTGATTCCAGCTTAATCTTGCAAGTGTGTAAATGTTGTTCCTTGATCCATGACAAAGCCTCTCGAACTCCAACTGCCTCTGCCTCGAAAGCTGTCGTTGGATTAACAAAAGAGAGATTCTTTCCAGCTACAAAGGACCCATTATGGTCCCTGAGAACCATACCAACTATGCAGGATGAAGAATCCATATAGAAGGAAGCATCTACATTAATTTTTAGCTCACCCTCAATAGGAGGATACCATCTGGATACGTGGTTGTTCATGTTAGTCCGAGCTCCTTCTTTTCGTTTGATTCTTTACCTCCTCCAGTCTTCAATGAGTTTAAAACTATTGTCCATAGCAATAGCAGCTGTAACACCTTTCTCCTCCCAGACTTTTTTATTTCTCCAAAACCATATACCCCATAAGACCGTGCACACTCCAATGTTCTGCACGTAATTAAGTTCTAGATATGAAATATAAATAATCTTAATATGTTCTGCACATGTGTAATCTATTTGTCCTACTCTAGTGATCAAGATGTATAGCCATGTAATGATATAAGAAGGGCGAAAAATTAAACCACTATAACAGGACAACAAATTATAAACAAAAACTGACACTGCAGAACAACAAGCGTGTTTGAAGGACACATAACGAACAAGAGTATATAATCTAATTGAAGTGCTCGCTCAGATTTTGGCATTTTGCTGACAATGTAGCCATCATTTGTTTTTTATAAACGTATACCATAAAGCAAACAATAAATCTACACGTACGTTAGTACAAGATATATGTATAAAATATGAAAATAACTGCCGAGAAATTAGAGCCGTTGGATGGAAAATAAATAAATGGTAGTGATGTTGGTCTCTAATATTCCAAGATTTATGTGGTCTCCGTAGAACTTGATTTCATATATATATATATATATATATATATATATATATATATATATATATATATATATATATAGAGAGAGAGAGAGAGAGAGAGAGAGAGAGCCCTAATAATGTTATTTGGAGTCCTATAATTTGTTGGAGTCTTGAAGTCCCAATCCAAACCCTCCCTTTTGATTTAGATCTAATGGATGATAGGATATTTGATTTAATTTTTTATTTGTATATTTTGTTTTATTTTTACACAGAAAGCCGCGCTCTTTTGAGTAAGATTTGCATGTTGCTTAAGTAGTCATGCGGCAGTTTCAACTGCTCGAACATTTCCAGGAGACTGCCAAGAAGAATTGTCATGCACTCGTTCGTTCGTTTTTTTTTTTTCCTTTTCACCTTTTCGTTCTTTAATACTTAGGAGGCAATATATATATAACTCCTTGAGCAATTTGTATTTTTCTCCATACATCGACAAATATAGTCATATATATAACAGCTTGGCTAAATTTATAGATAAGGGGAGTGTACGGTTGGAGTGGGAGAATTTGAAAAGATAATCTATATATTTTATTTTTGGTATGCCAATTCATTTTTTAGTTAAGAATCCTAAACTTTACAGGGTTGGAGTTGCTCTAAGAACATCTCTAGTTGGGTTGGTTATAATGGTTGGCTAATTTGGATTTGTTGAATGTATAACACATTGTGCTTCGACGATATTGGCGGGCTATATTTTAAATATTAATACTTTAGATTTTTATAAATAGCATTAATCACTTTAATATGATAATAAATTATATAAAATCTTTTTACAGATTTCATTCAACGAACATAGCCAAGGACAATAGTTTGGTTATATTTATAGATAATGGAAATGTACTAAAGTCGAGTTTTTTTTTTTACATGATCTTTATATTTTTTATTTATAATAAGCATCGATTATTTTTAGCTAAGTGTTGTATATGGTTGGAGATGTTTTAACATTATTAAGAAACATGTAGATTATATTTATTTTCAAAAAAATTATAAATATACTCTTTCTATCCCTTATATAGTATATTCTGGGAAACTGTAATTTTAAATATTTATATAAAGAAAAGAAAATTTTAAGATTAAATTATGAAATTATATTTTATATATATCTAAAATGTGGTCAAGTAATGTAAAAATATTGTAAAAAAGTTAGAGGCACATAGGGAGGGGTTAATATCTTAATCTAAAAATAATAATTAATTGAAAACAAAAACATCTGCGAAAGGAGAATTTGAAAGCAACCTCTCACCCGTATTTGTTTGTGCTGGCAATGGAGGCGAGGCTTGACAGCCTGTATTAATGTTGAAACTCAGTCTCCCCTCTTGAAATTTCACAGCAAAACTAAGGAAGCTGCCATCTCTCACCTGATCTTTGCCGATGATGTCATGCTTTTCTGTCATGGGGATAATGACTTGCCAAATGTTTAGTTTTCTTTGATAACGTTCCCTCGGCTGTTGAGGACTTTATTGTTGCGACATCCAGGTTTAATAGGTTTATTTCCGGTAAGCTAAATAATCGAGAATGTCAACCCCTTGTTGCTAGAAAGTTTGAGAAGTGGAATAGCAAGGTTATTAGTCAAGCTGGTTGTGATATATGGGATGATTGGTCACTGGTCTGCGTATCTCTTTTTGCCTAAGATGACTTTCCTGTGGGTAGGTGTTTTCATATATAAAGTTTCCTGGCTGGCTAACTTGTTGCCTCCGTAAAGATGAGGGGGGTCTTGGGTTTAAGGAGTTGTTAAGCTGGAATCATAGTGCTATTCTTCTGCAGTTATGGAGGATTGTTGATGATTCCTTGTGGTTGCGTTGGACTCGTGGTGGTTGGGGAGAATTCTTCTTTTCTCATGTGGCATGATATTTGGACTGGTAGCAGACCCCTTATTGGACGGAGAGCAGTTTCTTTGCTCGAATATTCTAGCAACTTATCTACTGTGGCTTCAATAATTCACGAGGGAAACTGGTTCCTCAACTGACTGCACTCTGCTCCAACTTCGTACTATCTGTGCCGTGATGAAATTCTCTGGGATATATGGTGTTGCCTACACAAATCTTAGTTTTAGCCTGCGTCCTACGGGTGTGACCCCTCCTTGGTTAAATTTTGTTCGGAGCAAGTTTCGGGTTCCTAAATTTGCCTTCACTGCCTGGTTGATAATTCAAGAAAAGCTCCTCACGCGTGACAGGATGGTACATGCGGACCTGCACTAGGTGTGTTCTCTGTAATGTGGCTGATGAGACTTATGCCCACTTGTTCTGTGACTGTACATTCGCTCCTAGTGTACTTTTTGCCTGGTTAATCCCTATCTCTACGGCTTGGGCTGATTTTCAACTTGGCAGAATCGTTGCTACTCCTTGTGCTGATTCGATAAAGAAGGAGATGACATATCTTTATGTCTCTGCGGCTTGGTATGCTATTTGAAGTGAACGAAATCGGCGAATCCACACTAATGACAACCCACATACTGTTGGTAATTTGGTTCTTCGAGCTAAAAGAGCTATTCGAGAAAAGCTGGCGACTAATGTCGCATTTAACAATCGCCTTCACAGGGATCCTCTCCTTGTTACAATTCTGTGTTAAATTGGTTGTTTTAGATAATGCATTCTATGCTTGTCTAGCTGTCTACTTTTGCTGCTAGTAGTTTGAGGTTATTGTTGTACCATTGGTTATCGCGAAGTATGCCCCTAGAATTGTATCTTTTCTTTTCCTTTAATTCATTAACTTGGCAAAAAAAAAAAAAAAAAAGGAGAATTTTAGCGACTGATAAAAAATTATTATTCAACAAAGTTAAGATTTTGTGTTTCAGTGGACCAAATAATAAGCTGCGGAAAGTTGGATACACGAGTCAAAAATTTAGGACACATTTGGGCACTGAGGAACTAGGATTCTTTGGACTTCTAGTACACATCTCGACATGACTACAAGTAAAAGATAGGGTAAATAACGTACAGTACATGGTAAATTTCTAAGACTTCCTAAAGCTGATGACTTCGATTCAGCGGAGGTTGAAATTTGAAATGCATCTTTTACATTTCCCAACAAAATGCAAAAACTACAACAATTGCGGAAGCTTGCAGAGGCTGACATGTCATCTTTCGGTTAACATTGCTACCTAACTATTATTGTACAGTATAAATGGAATTCCCTTGTCATCTTTCTTCGCTCACAAGGAAGACAACTCAACTTCCCTTGTGCAAGGCCGATAAGCAACAAAGGTGCTGTCGTTTGAAAATGAACCAGGATTAAAGCATGTGATTCCTGTGTAATTGAAAGCCTTCTGCTCGCTTTTATCACCCAATACTATCTGCATTCAGATACTCATGCAAGTTATTAACTATTAAGCTCCTAAACATATCTGGCATATGGTAATTTTAACATTGTTGCTGCGGCCTGTTAACCTTTTTAAGCTCTAGATTTACTGGAATTTGCTACAATGTTGAACTTTACAGTATTTACAGCTAATGAAAAAAATTGATATATCTTTTTTGAAACTTATACTTTCTGATTATAATAAATAGAAAAAGGAGTTAGTTTCCTGTACACAGCACTACAAATGCCTAAGTAATCAATAAATTAATAAATAAACAAACACCTTCATGTTCTTACGAGATTAGTCATGTACCGTATGAGGTGTTGGATAGAGATGGAGACAATGATCATAATTCCAGATGACGGGTTGTTTACTTAGGGGAAGAGGACACAAATGGCTTTGATGAGTTATAGTAGCAACAAGCTGCAAAAAAGACAAAACCACAGTGTACGTTTATGAGGAACCTGTGGTCATTCATTCATCTAAAAAATATAACCATATCAGAAGACAGATGCTACAATTGACAACTGAAATTGAACAAATTCTTTCATATCCAAAAGAGAACATAACTCACATGCTCAAAAGGATCACTTGTTTCTTCTGATGAAGGCGGCATTAAACATGACCTACGCATTCGGTATAGCAGATCCTGTCGGAAAAATACGATCTCTTGGGTATAAAACTTGATTCTGATTACAAAATAAAAGGGAAGTGTAAATTAGAGGCTCGAAAATGCATATGGTGGATTAAAAAACAAAATTACGCATCTATTTCAAATTGGATAATAAGCCGACTCATATACTGGTGGATTATAAAGTACAATTACCTGCATGGATTACTTCCAAACACAGCATTTGGAACATGCTTCTGAAGCTCTTCAGTTAGATAATTTGGTAGAGGGCACCTAGGTAGAACTGTCGAAGGACCTACATTTCTTATATGTAAGGATATTTACTCTTGGCCTAGGCAGATTTCACAATTGTTCAAGAATGAGTTAAATACCTGCATCATCAGGCCCAGGGATAAACAAGAACCTGCTATGTTCCAGCAATCTATTATGAGCTGCAATAATTTGCCCCAATTTCTCAAATTGCATTCTGTGGAGCAAGTTTTGCTAATTTTCAGTTGAGCTAAACCAAATTTGAATGAACTGATATTATAAGAAAAAAGATTATTAGAGTACATACCTGACTGTTGAGTAAGAACTAAAAGAAAGGTTACATGGATGGGAGCAGAAATTTCCCATGAAAACAAAAAGAGAAGGAACCACTTCTACATTCTCATAACCATCAAGGACGGTCTGCAGGTTCTTCATTGTCTATGAACAAATAGAACTAGATGTTAGACCATGTTAAAACTTAAAATATATAAAACTGGCAATAAGCAACTGATTGAACGAATTAGCAATTGCATGCATACATCCTCATTGTCCAGCCAAATATCTGAAAGGATGACAAACATGTCATTTACTGCCCTTGTTTCCAGCTCTGCAAGTCTCAGCTATTAAAAAAGTCAAGGAAACATACCAGACGAAGAGGTCATCAAAATTATAGCACAAACTTGAATAATTATGGCCAGTAAAATTAATTCAATTGAATGCATTAGAAAAGGATACAGTTTCCTCCTTTGCAAGTTTACCACTACCAAAGAAGTCAATTCCAGAAAATAATCCAGATGACTTCTCTCTGTCTTCTAGAGGAGGAAATCCACATGTTTTGACCTGCAAATTATATCTAAGTGAACAAAAGGATATTTTTAAAGTATGATATCATATCATAACCTATTCTCAGTGTTAAAATTTTGAATGTTTGTAAGCATGCAAACATTTAAGATCTCTAAAGGTGGGCAAAAACTGTGTTAAAAGCTTTAAAGAGTAAGGTTGAGATTCTATATTCCATCACACTCACCTAAACTTTTTACGCCTGAAGCTTACAGAAGAATAAATGGTCTGTTGCAAGCAAGAGTTCAGAAGCATAGTGATGAAATCCTATGGGTTAAAAGGGGGACATTGATGCTTAGCATAGAGAGGTAATAACAGCTTTAGTTATACTTAATAACAGTACACAATTATGAAGGTGCTCCATTTCAGACCTATTGTAAGATCTAATTTGACTAATTTATTTCCTAAACAGAGGGAGGAATATGATGATACAAGATGAGGAACAATATACAAACCTGAAACATCCCATCCAGAAGCATCTCCCCTTCTGCTAAAACTATAGTGTTCTCTGAAAAGAATCCAGTGGTAATCTTGTATGTCAGGTTAAAGAAACAAAAACCTCAAGCTTTCAGCTCTAGTAGCACCAAAAAATTTATTGACAAATAAACTCATGGATCTGCATGACATAACACTGATACATAAAAAAAGCACAGAACAGAACAGTTGTGGTTACAGAGCAAAACCACTTGGTGAATGCCCTTGTAGACATGAGAGGCGGATCCTAACAACAAACAAACCGACAAACATGATACACATATATGAAGTAATTATTCAGCTCTCATATAAGCTGTACCTAATAATCCAATTATACATCATCTATTTCTGGAATCAATTGCAAATAGGTTTAAGTTCAGGCAAAAGTAGTTGTAATTTAACATTTGTACTGAAGGATTTGGAACTTTTTACGAACTAGCACAGAGAAATAACACAGAACATAGATCAGAAAAAGGAAGTCTTGGGTTGTGTATCCAATGTTAAAATTGAATGCATGGCAGCAAGAATCAAAATCATAACCCTGCTCAGTTCTGTGGCAGATTGTTAAGATTCTGTAGCTCCTTGATGTCTATGAGATTATAGACAGAGTATAAACATTTTCTAACCAAGTATGCAGATAATGAGTTTTCATAACTGAAAGTCTAACCAAGGAACTATTTGTGCCATAGTAGGCATTATGACTATGCACTTAACAATTCTACAGTATACAATATTCCCTTATACTGAAGAGAGGAAGTATCATGGCAATTTGGGTGAGCAAACATTGGTCACTGTTGGAAGTGTATGGAAAAGTGGTTTCAAAGCTTCTACAGGCAAGATTTAAATAAGAACAGATATAGGACCCATTTGCAATTCAAACAGATAATTAACACAGGGAAAAGAAAATCATTTGCCGGTAAGGATATTGCATTTGACAGATTGATTTCAACTGCTGCAGTGAGATCTTCCAAGTAAAAATGTCCATCTTCCAACTGAGATATCACTCCCATCACCCAGCATTTTCCTGTTCGCCCAACCAGAGATTGAATTGGGGATATCTGGATTGGTAAAACATGCAATCATATATTACATCCCCAATCCTAAAAGTACAACTATTGGCAACACGTTTCTCAATGATCTCAAAAGGGGAGAAGTACCTGACAGTTCCCAAACTGTGACAAATCAGTATCAAATGCAGGCCTTGAGAAATGTGGGTCCCGAGAAAGCCTTTGAAACAACAGCAAAAATCTATCTCTGTACAACGTTGCTTTTGCAGAAGCATCTCCGTGAATTGGAAGCCTCCCCGTATGCCTACAATTCAAAAGTAATGGTTAATAGAGCAGATATCAAATCCATGTAAGACATTGTAAAGTTTAACTCGAACAAAATAACAATACGAACCTTAAGAATAACAATCTTCAAAATGGCTAGATAAACAGTTAAACTGTAATTCATATTACTTTCAGAATACAAACATGAACCCACCCATGCAATCACTTTATCAGGATAGATTTCACATAAAGTCAATGTTATGAGAAAGCCAAATTGGTTACCAATAGATTCTTGAATATTCTTTTCAATATCTTATAGCTTGATATACAATTTTTCAATATCCTCTGGAACTAATACGAAAGAAAATGTCCACCTGAAGACTAAATAGATTCATGGTATATGTATGGGTCGCAGCATGAGTGAAGCCTAACTAAAATGGATATACAGAAATGCTTTGAAAAGTGCTGATGGGAGCTTTCCTCATTAAACATAGCTCATTCCTTTATTTAAGTCACGCATGTATCTGATACACACTTATTTTTTAAAAATAGCTCATTCCTTTGTCTAAGTCACTCATGTATCTGATACACACTTATATTTTAAATTTGAATTCACCAACTACTGGTTTACTAACAGCTTCAGCTTTACACTATTTTATACCCTTCCTCTCCTATTTTTGGCAAGTTTGCATTTACAACGGTTTGAAGATCTAGCAAAAACTGTGGTACTTAAATTTAAGACTAGAGAATTACAAATAATATCAGTATCAGAACATGATCAGAAGTGTAGTAAGCGACTGCTAAACTGGAAGGGTGCAGAAAAGCACCTCTAGAATCTTACAATAGAGCATTTTTTATACTGACAAGGACATTACACCGGTAAAGGTCACAAGGCAATATGATTTATATTCACCTGACTAGGACAGTAGCCTAAGCACACACTTGATGATGCTAAAATAATTATAAGATTAATATAAACAAAATAGAAGATATGGCAAGGAAAAAAGAATTGCTGTGAGGATACCAACAAAACAAATTGCATCAACAAGACCCAACCTCACTACCTCAAAGTATTAAACAAGGCATATAACTGGCGGAATCTATATAACCAAAATAGTGTTCTGATATCTGCTGTGAGATTTAAATTTAAAAGTTAATAGGCTAGCTCCGTGAACTTCATGAAGTAAGTATCTACTACAAGTATGCTACACTTAAACATTGCTATCACTTTATTTTACTCTTACCATGATTTAAATGTACATAATTTAAGTATATAACTAGTGGAACATCTATAATGATCATTCAATTTAACAAAAACCAAGATAATGAGATGATTTGGAACACTGTAATTAACATTAATCTTAACATGATCCTACGGCTAACAACAAATGATTTATTGCGGCAACTTTACAAACTAAAAATTCTAGTTTCTTGCCTACTCAAATTTAAAAAAATTGCGCAAGGCCAAACAATCACATGTAACAAATATTTTAAATAACGCTAATCTTACAGTTCAATAAATTTACATTATGAAATAAACAAAAAGAAAGGTACATACTCCAAGAAGATCTTCTTAATCGGATCATATCTATACTTGGGGACAATAAATGCATCAATAATACGAAGAGCGCCAGTAGCACTAGTACTAGCTGGCGTATCCTCAGCAGCTGCCTCCGCTTCCAACAACAAACTAACAACACGACTCACACTCTCCTTGTCCAAAATCGATGACTTCACTGTGAAATTCAAATCACATCACAACAAACAATATTAGACACACACAACATTAGGACATAAATACATTTATACTCAATTGGTTAATCACCTCGATTAAATAACACATTTGTTTTTTCTCGGTTACAATAATTAGTTCTTTTGGTAATTTCTCGAGCCTCGATAATTAACACTGCATTTTAGTAATTTATCGAGGCTCGATAATAAATTATTTTTTTCCAGTCCTAACATAATAACAGATACATCGTATTAATTAAGCTCAGTAAACTAATAACTTAGTTATAGTACGGTGCAAATATAATCTCTACAAATTACTAATCTCGATAAATTAATAAAATTCTTAAAATCAAGGGTACGATTACTTTACAAAATGGGGGAGAGAATGCAAATTACATACAGGATTGATGCTGAAGCTCGTCGAGGAGGAGATCTAGGGCTTCGTCTTCGGCGTCTTTGAATTTGGATAAGAAAGGGAGGATTTCGTTTAAAGCTTCGACTTTGAGAGTGTAGCCTCTCATTTTGAACTTCTTTTGTATCAATTTTCTCATTGCGGCGCTCATCTTCGAGAGAGAGATTGGAGAGAGAGCGAGAGAGAGATGGGAGGGAGAGCGAGAGAGAGGCAGGGAAAGAGATGTTGTAGAGAGAAAAGAAAAGAGCGGGAAAATTATTGCGTTATGAGCCGCCTTTGAGATGTGTGAATAGTGTATAAAAGATATGATCCGATTATTTCAATAGTGTACACTAAAAACTTTTTAAATTAATAATGTTGGGATGAGAAAAATTTATTAATTTAAAAAATTATTAATTTATTAATAAATTAATAATTATTAATTTAAAGAGTTTTTTGCCGATTATACTGTATATACCAAACAAAAAGATATATTGTATGTAAATTAATATATGTCTCTTAGAATTGCATTGCATGAAATCCTGGGACTCAACTTAAATTAGTAACTACTGTGTTCATCTATTGAAAATCAATACAGTAAATGTAAATAAGAGGAATACCTATGTTTAATGTATTTTAAGCAAGTTTGGCATATACAAATTACATGAATATTTCAATAGAGTGTAATATATTTCTTCCAGTTTCTATGAATTATTAATTTATGATTTTCTTAGGATCGAAAATTATAAGGGGATTTTTCAAAAAATTATTATGTTCTTATTTTATCGAGTTTTTCAATTTTTTACATTGGCCCAGGTCGGGATTGGACAAATTTATTATTTTAGAGAGTTTATTAATTTAAAGAGTTTCTATTGTATAAAAGATATTCAAAAACAAGATTAAGTTTGAAAATATTTTTGGAACTATTTTTATTATATAAAAGATATACATAAATTTTTATCTAAAATCAGTCAGTATTATGCGGCATTTACAATATTGACTTTGATTTTTATCATCAAAACATATACTTGTAAATTTGTAATTAAAAAAAAAGAGTTTTGGTGGTTAAAAGAGGTTCCAAGTTATATATTTGAAAACAATTTTACATAAATTTTTAATATTTTAATTCAAGCTCTCTAGATATTAGATGTTAATTTCGGATCCCAAACTCGTATATGATATTTAGTCCAGCAAAAATTTATTTAAAATTCATATTTAAAATTACCACATCTCATCATTTGATTTTTTTATCAAATAATAATGTGTGTACGGAATATGAGCAGAGGAATCAAACTTAATATTATTATTCTTATCATAATTTATTTGTTTAAAAGTTAATAATTGAAAATATTTTTAGAAAAACAAGTAAACTAAATTAATAATTTCAATTTTTTAAATGTATCTTAAATAGTTAAATTGATTAAAAATAATGATTAAAAATATTCTTTTTCCTTTTACGATACTGAAAAATGTACTCGAATATTGGCTCGTACATTTACTCTATCTGTGTATTGTACATAAATACTCCATCTGTCCCTCTCATTTCTTTACGTTAATTTTTGGCACGTTTTTTCACACTCATCTAAAGTATAGTTCCATAATATATTTTTAAAACTTTTTTGCTCTATATAAAAGTTTGATATTTAAACTTGTATTAAAAAAAATTGAAAAAAAGTTATGAAACTATACTTCATAGGAGTCTCAAAATACGTGCAAATAATGAACGTAAACTACCTAGAGGGACGGAAGGAGTATAACTCATTGTTGAATCTACTTCTCTTCATGAATAATCATATAATGACGAAAATGATTTGAAAGATCCGAAAATGTATTATACCTTAATAGCATCCTTTCGAAGTTTGTTCATCATTTTAACACTGATCTTCTCCATTCTCACCTCTTTGATATTGTCTTTGGCGAATTCTGAGTTAATCAACCTAGTCAGGATGATTTTATATCATACCTGAAGCTGAAAATAATCACCAGCTAACCATATTGACTTGATTAAATAAAAGGTTGTGAGTATCAATTTCTTTTGATGTAATACACTATGATGCTTGTGGTTGAGATAAAATTTTATTGCCGCGCTATTTGATATGTCTATTTAACCTTCATGGAAGCAGTTAGTGTCTTTGGTGAATTCTGAGTTAATCAACCTAGCCAGAATAATTTTATATCATACCTAAAAATAATCATCGGCTGACCATACTGACTTGATAAAATAAAAGGTTGTGAGTAACAATTCTCTTTGATGTAATACACTATGATGCTTGTAGTTGAGATAAAATTTTATTGCCACGCTATTTGATATGTCCGCTTCACCTTCATGGAAGCAGTTAGTGTTAAATATTGTAAAACGTTAAAAATCATTATCTGTTTACACATAATGTTACAATATTGGCATTGATTTTTATCATCGACACATATACATACATACATACATACATACATACATACATACATACATACATACATACATACATACATACATACAGTTGTATAACGGGGGGTTTGATTAAGCCATTTTATTCCAATTAGATAGCCAATGTCCACGTTAGATTTATTTTAAGAACACAATATATCATTCTTGCTTTGTGTCTATGTGTCGCCTGAGTATAGCCCTTCAGGTGCTCCTCATTGCTAGTATCCATGAACACCTTTAATCATCTATCATTAATGATTGTGATTGAGTTTTTGTTACGGTAATTTTTGTATGACATTTTGTATATTTATTATCTACTATTTCAACTCCTAACAACAAATTGATATTTCCGCTATCGGAATATCTCTTACTGTGAGGCCAATATTTTATCAAACGTTTACGAGGCTACTTCTGATATCATAAATATGAGTCGGTCTCTATAAAATTAAGTATGTCATCAACGATATAAATTCACTATGTGCTTGATTAAATTATTAAACTAATTCGATTCTTAGGGGTCGTTTAGTTGGAGAGGGGGTATGGGGTTGGAATGAGGAATCGGATTGAGGTGGTATGGGGTTGAGGTATCATTTTTAATATAATGTGTTTGGTTGAGTGTTGGAATGAGCATATCTGATTTAAAATATTTTTAAGTGATTAATTATAATTAATTATTAATAATTTTGAAATAATTATTTTAATATATTTTTGAGCCATCAATCTCATTTAGTACTAATAATTTGAATTTAAGAATATAAACAAAAATGAAAATAAAAGAAAAAAAGTTGATTCCTCAAACTCATGTTTCATACACACCCCTCCCCTTGGATATGAAAATCTCATATCTTGTAGGTTTGAGGTATGGGTTTGAAGAAAAAAAAATTCAACCAAACACCAGGTATGAGTTTGGAATGAATGAAACTCATACTTGATACCAGAAAGGCATGAACGAAAAGATCCTTTAGAGATTTCTATGCATAAAAGAGAAAAGTATTATTAATTCGACTTTGATAATATTTATTATGTGCCTCTCATATGCTTGGTGATCTAAATGTGTTATCTGATAATCATAAAATATGCAATACAATGTCATGAGTATTTACTTCGCATATGGGCTATTATTCTATGTTTTGTTTTATTAAATGTGTCTAGACAATATCTCGATATAATTATCTCCATCAAATTATGAATGTTGTACATTTATAATATAAATGTATAAGGTCATGTTCCAGAGAGAACCATTAGAGAGAGAACCATAGAACCCTTACCTTATTAGGTAAGAGTTCTGCAGCAGAACTTAAGTATTAGTTGGGGTTCTGCAGCAGAATTTCACAAAAAAAATGTCAATATCTATGAACTATATTTTTAAATTATTTTTGAACACACACAACGATGAAAAAACATGAAAAAAACATGTATTTAGATTTAGATCCTAAAAATCTATTTAAATTTTAGGGTTCTGCAGCAGAACCCTAGTGGTTCTATGGTTCTATTTTAATGAGTGGTTCTCTCTTGAGCGCGACCCTGAATGTATAATGTATTCAACAATTTTCTATAGAGATATGTTAATTATATCTTTAGTCCAACTACATAATATATTCATTTGGGATTATATTGTAATTGCATCTGAGAGTTTTATTAGAGTATCTTCAACCATCGAAAACCATTAGCTAAAAGGTGAGTTGGCATACTAAAAATAAAAAATTTAGCCAACAGTTCAAAAAACTCAACTCCAACCATACTCAGCTTCTGTGGATGGCTAAATTTGTCGAACCTCTACGAGTCTGTAAGAAATCTGTAGGGAAGATTGCACATCATTTATTACCATATTGAACTAATATATTCTATTTTAACAATTTAAAATATTAATAATTTACTATTTTTAAATTAAAACCCACCAATATAGCCAATACCGTTGAAGCAAAATGTGTTACAGATTCAGCAAATTTTACATAATGTCTTACAGGTCCCATTTAGCCAACGATTATAGCCAACGCCGTTGGAGATGCTCTTAGCTTTCTTATTGCAAAGATATATTATGAATGTACAACTTTAATAAAATGTCTTGGATTAATTGATTCTGCTTGATATGATTAGGTTTTGCTGTATCATTGTTTATATAAGCAGTTTTTATGATTTCTCTAACTTTATATAGAATGAGAGTCTAAATAAAAACAACATCTTTGCCCCAGATTTGTATTGGTAAGAAGATTTTATTAGTACATAAATGTGTAATTGTAATGATTCAACATAAATGTTATAAATGAAAGATTTTTTTTTTTAACATTTAAAAAAGGAAAGTAGTTCATATCAAATGGGAAAGAGGAAGTAATGCTTTGCCTTATATTTGTATGCATGTTCCGTTGAGAATTCACATGCTAGAACATATTGCTGCAGGTAGAGGTGGCCAAACGGGCCGAACCGGCACGCCCCGAACCGAGTTTTTAACCGCCCGAAATCATCTAAACACGGGCCGGTTTGAAACCGACCTGAACCGATACAGAGTACGTGCCGAATACGGGTTGGGAAATGAGGGACCGAACCGTAACTGGCCCGGAACTGCGAAAACCCGTGGAACCGTAGAACCGCGGAACTGCGGTTTGAACCGTAGAACCGCGGATTGAACAATAAAGTTACTACCTACCCCTACCCCTAGTCACAGTCAGCAAGGTGTTATAGATGGACCAATCTCAGGCTTCAGAATTTGTAATATAATTACAATTTTTTGCTTTCTATTCTTTTTTACATGGGTTTTAATATGTTAATTTTTGTTTTATTTCGTTAATAAGGTTAATTTTAGTTGTTGTTTAGTTAGTTTAGTTTATTTCGTTTATTATAAAAATAATTTACTTAATTTTATTTCGTTTTAGTTTTTAAATTTCAGTAATTTTCTTTAAAAAATAATTTAGTTCATTTTGTTTCGGTTAAGTTTTTAAATTTAGGTAATTTTATTTTTAAAACTTTATTATCCAATTGTTAAAATTCACCTGTTATACATAATAATACTTAACAAAAATAATTTTCAAAACTAATATCTTATAAAACAATTTTATTATCGAATTTTTAAAATTTAAGAATTCTACAAATTTAAACCCGTTACTATTAAACTAAAAAAAATGAAAAAGAAAGACATGCACCTCAACAACAAGACATACTAACTAGACAAGCAAACACATACAATTTACACACTCTGTTGAACCGCGGTCAAGAACCGCGAACCGTTGTTCGGCCCGAACCGTCGAACCGCAGAACCCGTGTAAACCGTATAACACGGTTACGACTTCCACTTTCTTCAGCACGGCACGGCACGAACCGCCAGTGTTGACGGGCCGGTTACGGTTCCACGGCTAACGGTTCGGAACCCGTCTGAACTGGCCCGAACCGACACGGCCCGCCCGTTTGGCCGGCTCTAGCCGCAGGGTCTATACTCTATACTTTTTGACAAAACAAAAGTGCAATCGTTGGTTTTGGGGAAAGGAATAAAGTCCATGCCAGAAAGGGCAAAAAGTTGGTCTTTAATCTTCATAATTGAACTTTATCTGAATATAATTGGCAAGAAATTATCAGGTATTGAAAGAATAGCACCCCAGCCAATTTAAAAAGTGTGACTAGCAATCTGACATAAAATTTAGAAATCAAATTTGATGCTGCTCCTACTAATAAGAGGAGACCCAAATTGTTTAAAAATCATAAAAAATCTAAACACGGATAGGCAAAACATGAACGAAACACTGTACTCTCTTCGTCTTGATGAGTACTACTCCAAAACAAACTCTTTTTTTTTTTGCCAGAACTACAAAACAAACTTTAAAAAAACGAACCACGTATAAATTAGTAACTGTTATTACCCAGTTATTTTCAGTTGACACGTCGTTCGACATGACAAGATGACATGACGCCAGAGACAGGACATGACGCTTAAGCCTGAAGACTGGATAAGGCAGTTTCGAAATATTAACTGATCGGAGAAAATAACGGGTCAAAACAGGAGTGAAGATAGGCAGGGCGCATCGCACGATCTGTTATGGGAGGATAAGGATAAGCAGAGTAACGTTAGAATTCAAGTGTAGAAATTGTATTATAAATAGGACAGAATGATAGATAGAGAAGACAGACAATACACTACAAACTCTTGTAACAATTTACTTAGTGAATATTTTTCTGGCAGGGTTCCGAACCCTCCCGCGGTTTTTACCTCACAAGGGTTTTCCGCGTAACCAATCTCTCGTGTTTTACTTTATTGTTCTTAGTTGATATTCTTTAGCACTTAACCCTGAAATTACAGCACAAACAATTGGCGCCGTCTGTGGGAAATTTGCTAAAGCTCTGATACGAGAACGCACACACATGACGACGGACGATCAACAACACCACGGCTCCACGAGCCAGGGAGACAATCCCACGATACAACAACTCTTGGAAACGATTCGGAAGATGCAGGACGACATGAGTTCTCAACAAGAAGCTTGGAGGACTGAGAGAGAAACATTACAGAGGGAACTCACGACAGCTCGATCCAAATCCAACCCCACGGCAAGAGGAGTGTTGGACACCATGGCCAGACGTCTGAATATGGACGACGAAGAAGAAGAGCAATATGACGAAGAAATCGAGGTGGAACACCCAGAACAAGGGGGTCCTGAAGTTAACGACAATGGCAATGGTGGAGGCCCGAATAATGACGGTGGTGGTCCAGAGAAGCAGGATAGAAACAACGGACATAACAAGGGAGACAGAAAGAAGAAGAAGAAAGGAAGCAAGTCCACAAGGTCACATAGCCATGACACGATGCGCAAGGAGTTACAGGCCCTGAAGGAAATGGTTCAACGCATCCCCGGAGTACCAAAACCACTTGAAAAGGCTGCACCCATGAGCTATGCGGACTCCCCTTTCTCTGACAACATTGCTCTGGTGGAGATGCCAAAACGCTTTGCAGTACCGGCCATGAAAACCTATGACGGGACGACAGACCCACAAGAGCATGTGGCACAATACAAACAACGAATGTTCACGGTGTCGATTACAAAGGAGCTGAGGGAACCGTGCATGTGCAAGGGTTTTGGCTCAACGCTGACTGGCCCAGCACTACAATGGTATGTGAGCCTCCCAAATGGGAGCATTGAGACGTTCGCCGACCTGGTTGATGCCTTCAACCTACAATTTGCAAGCAGCAGAGTGTTTGAAAAAACTACAAGTGATCTCTACAAGATAGTTCAGGGGTTCAGGGAGCCATTGAGAGATTATCTGACGAGGTTCAACCGTGAGAAGGTGACTATCACAAACTGTGACACACCCACGGCAATTGAGGCATTCAGGAGGGGACTGGAAAAGGACTCACCCTTATACGACGAGCTCACCAAATATCCTTGTAAAACCCTAGATGACGTCCAGGCAAAGGCGATGGCTCAGGTGCGCCTTGAAGAGGACAAAAAGGAACGTGACGACAAGTATTATCGTCCAAATCGTAAGATCATGACCACAAGAGACAGGGATTACAAACCATATACTAGAGACTCTAGAAGCTCAAGGGAGGAGACACGTGTGAACTCGACACAAGAGTATGCGGACTGGAGAAAGGACCCAAATCTTCCCCCCACCTACGACAGCTATGGCTTCACAATTACACCCGCCGCCATGATGAGGGAATTTACAAAGATGGGAGACGTGATAAAATGGCCGGTGAAAAGCAATAAACCTAAGGCAAACCCAGAGTCCAAGTTGTGGTGCGACTTTCACGGCGACTATGGTCACAAGGCGTCTGACTGCGTGGCACTGAGGAGAGAAATTCAATACCTCGTGAAAAAAGGATATTTGACGGAATTCATGACGGGAAAGTCAGTGGCCAAGACACCGGAAAAACTACCACCACCACCACCTTATCAGAAGGTCGTAAACTTCATAGCAGGTGGCTCGGAGGTGTGTGGAGCAACCTACTCACAAGCAAAGCGCATAGCGAGACGCAAAGGGAAGCAGGTCAATGTGTTGGACGCAAGAGAAGACGACATGACAGAATTGGTTTTCAATTGGTCAGACAGGAAGACCGTACAAGAACCCCAACAGGATGGCCTAGTTATCTCACTTCAGATAGGGAATTGTCTAATCAAGAGGGTGATGGTTGACAACGGTAGCGCAGCAAACATAATGACTAGAAACACACTTCAGGAGATGGGTTTGGCTGATAGTGACATGATCAAGCAGTCCACGACGCTCGTGGGATTCAGTGGCGAAACGAAGAGGACAATGGGAGAGATTACGTTACCAACTTATGCACAAGGACTCAACATGTTAACAAAATTCCTCATAATAGACTGCGAGATTACATACAACGTGATAATGGGCAGGCCATGGATCCACGATTTAAAAGCAGTACCGTCAACATTTCACCAAGTCATCAAGTTTCCAACACCGTGGGGGGTTCAGCAAATTCGAGGGGAACAGTCCACAGCAAGGGAGTGCTACAAGACCTGTATGAAGCCAACCACCCAACATGAACCTCAATTAACACCAACACCCGTGATGACGGGTCCAGAAAAACTGGCTGAAGTAAACTTAGACACAGGGGACAAAAAAGTGCTAGTGGGGGAGGACCTGTCGCCTAATGTGGAAGCAAACTTGGTGGAATTCTTGACGACTCGGTTGGACGCCTTTGCATGGGAACATGAAGATATCACGGGTATCAGTGCAGATGTGATCACCCACAAGCTGAATGTCGACCCAAACCACAAGCCAGTGCAACAAAGAAGAAGGAAATTTGCAGCAGAGAGAAATAAAATAATCAACGAGGAGGTCTCACGACTACTCAAAGCAGGAATGATCAAAGAAGTGGACTACCCTGAATGGCTGGCTAATGTTGTCATAGTACAGAAGAAGAATGGGAAATGGAGAGTTTGTGTCGACTACACGGACCTGAACAAAGCCTGTCCTAAAGACCCCTTCCCTCTCCCACACATCGACACCATGGTGGACTCTACGGCAGGACATGAACTGCTAACCTTCCTAGACGCCTCAAGTGGCTTCAACCAGATACAAATGGACCCGTCAGATGCTGAGAAGACAGCCTTTGTGACTGAGAGAGGAATCTATTGCTACTTGGCCATGCCATTTGGCCTGAGAAATGCAAGTGCAACGTTCCAAAGGCTCGTCAACAAAATGTTTAAGGACCAGATAGGAAGGACGATGGAAGTTTATATTGATGACATGGTGGTGAAGTCCCTCAATGCGGAAGATCATGTCAGACACCTCGAGGAAGTGTTCGATGTCTTACGACAATACAACATGAAGCTTAATCCGTCAAAGTGCAATTTTGCCGTTTCGTCAGGAAAATTTCTGGGCCACATGGTAACAAGGAGGGGTATAGAGGCGAGTCCAGAGCAGATTAAGGCAATTCACGACCTGACAAGTCCTAGCAACATGAAAGATGTTCAGAAGTTGACGGGAAGGGTGGCCGCACTGAACAGATTCATATCACGATCTTCTGACAGGTGCAAACTGTTTTACAATGTGCTACGCAAGAACAAGGGCTTCAACTGGACGGAAGATCACGAAGCAGCTCTCTCAGAACTAAAACAGTACTTGTCATCACCACCACTCCTTGCAAAGCCGACATTTGGTGAGGACCTTTATGTCTACCTCTCTGTCACAAGCCATGCAGTCAGCAGTGTCCTCGTGAAAGAAGTTGAGGGAACACAATCGCCAGTATACTACGTGAGCAGGAGCCTGGTTGAAGCTGAAACCAGGTACACGCCTCTTGAAAAGCTAGTTCTTGCACTCACAATGACATCTACAAAGTTACGACATTATTTTGAGACTCATAAAATACATGTCTTGACGAATTTTCCTTTAAGGACGGTCTTGAGCAAACCAGAGTTGACAGGACGAATGGCGAAATGGGCAATTCAACTCAGCACCTATGACATAGTCTATGAACCCAGAACGGCCATCAAATCTCAGGCCTTGGCGGATTTTGTGGCTGATTTCAGCCCAAACCAGATGACTCAGGCTGAAGAAGAATTCCGACGCGTCACAGCGTGCCCAGACCCTCTGCCATGGACACTATACACTGACGGGGCCTCTAACATGAACGGAGCAGGACTTGGTCTTGTGCTGAAATCGCCACAAGGGGACAACATGGCATACTCAATATGCTGCGAGTTTAAAGCAACAAACAACGAGGCTGAGTACGAGGCACTGATCATGGGCTTGACGACTGCAAAGGACATGAAGGTCAAAAATATTGATGTATATTGCGACTCTCTCCTAATTGTTAATCACGTAAATGGTTCTTATGAAGCAAAAGATCAAAAAATGCTCACATATCTTGACATAGTGAAAAATTTACAGCTGTCGTTTGACACCTTCAACATTCAACAGGTTCCAAGGGAACACAACACGGAGGCCGATGCACTGGCAGGCTTAGGAGCTGTACTCAAAAACACTGGTATAACATCCATCCCCATAATACATATCATGCAACCTGCAAATCTTAGACTACAAGAACAATTTGCTTTATGCACTGACACCATGCAAACAGATGACAGCACTGAGGACTGGAGACAAGTCTTCATAGACTACCTACAACACGGCACACTGCCAAACAACTCCAGTGATGCACGAGTCCTACGGATGAAAGTCTCACGGTTCACCCTGATTGACGGAGTTCTGTTCAAAAAATCTGCCACAGGACTACTACAAAGATGTCTTGGCAGAGAGGAGGTCGACATGACATTGCGTGATCTTCATGAAGGAGAATGCGGAAACCACGCCGGAGGGAGAAGCTTAGCCATCAAGGCATTACGAATGGGCTACTATTGGCCCACGATGAGGGAAGATGCAGTTGTCTTCGCACAGAAGTGCGACGCCTGTCAACGCCATGCACCAGTGATCCACCAACCCTCAGAATTTTTGCATGTAACGACACCTTCGTGGCCATTCATGAGATGGGGCATGGACATAGTCGGCAAAATGCCCCCAGCACCAGGTCAAAAAGTCTACATGCTGGCCATGACAGACTACTTCTCCAAGTGGATTGAAGCAGAGGCGTTCAAGCAAGTGACATCTAAGGAAGTTATCGGGTTCATCAAGAAAAACATACTGTGCAGATTCGGCATCCCTTCAGAAATTGTTTGTGACAATGGATCTCAATTTATAAGTGAGAAGACGGAATCCTTTTGCAAGAAGTACAACATCAATTTGATAAAGTCTACTCCAAGGTACCCCCAAGCCAACGGCCAAGCAGAATCTAGTAACAAAATTATCATCAATAACTTGAAGAAGAGGTTGACGTCCCACAAAGGCAAATGGGCAGAGGAACTACCATGGGTCCTATGGTCAGACAGGACAACACCTAAGACATCAACTGGACAGACACCATTCAGTCTAGTTTACGGAGCAGAGGCAGTACTCCCCACAGAAGTTCTCACCCCTACTGCAAGATATGGACTACTCACTCCCACAACAAACCAACTCGAGATGGCACACGACATTGACACTGTAGACGAGTTGAGACAGACGGCAAAGATAAGGATGGCATCCTATCAACAGAAGGTGGCCAGGAGCTACAACAAACACGTTCACGTGCGACTATTTCGAGTAGGTGACATGGTGTTAAGAAAGACCTTCCAGAACACAACGGACCCCGCCGCAGGGAAGTTTGCTGACACCTGGGAAGGACCTTATCTCATAGACGCAGTGGTTGGCAAAGGTGCCTATCAATTGTCAACCCTGGACGGCAAGCAGGTCCCCAGAACTTGGAACGCACTTCACTTGAAGTTTTATCATGTTTGAACTTGCTTGTTTTTACTGTTTACTTGAATAAGTCGCTAGGACAAGTCGATTTCATTAGCAATACTTGAGAGCATGCAATTCCTTTTTATATGTTTGGTTATCTGTGAACGTGTTAGCTTCAATAAAATAGACTGTTTGCCGTTTAGAATGCTTATTTGCGAAGAATGCTTACAAAATGTCTCATGTCTTCCAGTATCTAACTTATCTTCATATGCTTATAATAAATTAATACAATGAGCGTGATATAGCATCCTATAAGCGTTCACCTCATGTGAACACCACATACGACACTCCTACTTTCCTACAGCTAAACAACAGTAGTGAGATAACAAAAATTCTAAGACAATGCGTATATCTCGAAAGAAAAATTCTAAACTACAAAGTGCATGCACCTACGAGATAAACAACATGAAATGACACAGTACGCAACAACATCATAAAATTTAAACATTACGAGAAATTAAATTTATCAAAGTCAACACCAAACTGACAAACCCATCGAGTCAACAACAAAAATAAAGTTTAGTCTTAAGACAACAAAAGTACGCCACATAATAAGATTACGAAACAAAACAGAGAACCCAATTTCAATCATCCTTGTTTACCCCATCATCATCATCGACGGGGACATCAGTTTTCTCGGAAGTGAGAACCGCATCCTTGACCTCAACATCACCAGAGGGACTCGCCTCCTCAACAACCAACTCATCCCTTGCAATTCCAGTTTGCACAGTTTGTGACAGAAACGCGTCCTCAGGATAGGCCTCATTGTAGATCCGGATGGTCTCATCCAAATCCCAGCCAGTATGCTCTCCCCGATAATACTCTTGCATCACCTCGACGCGAGTCCGCATCGCCTGCTGGGTGATCGCCTCCTGAGCCTTTCCTGTCATCTCCACCTCCATAATCTTCACTTTCTTAACGAACTCCTCCAACTCCTGTTGAACTTCGCGACCAGCTTTCAGATTGGCAGCTGCTGAATCCTGTGCATTCCTCAACTTCTGGGCGCACGAACCATGGACGGACTGCAAAGCAGACAGCCTAGACCCCAGATCTTTGTGAGCTTTTCGTGCCAAGAGAGAGGCTTGCAGCACCTACCAAAACACGATGACCAGTTAGAATTAACAAAGAGATAAGGAAAAACAAAGCTAGATACCAAAAAGGAAGACTCACATGATAAGCATGACCGGCAACTTCATCCACAAGAACACCACTATCCTTGCCAGAGGAGGAATCCACATACTTGGAAAGCAGTAAACCATCCAGCATATGAGCAAATTCAGAAGGTTTGGCCTCAGGATCATAGCCATCCGAGATCAAGGGAACACATGATCCAGATTGAGTAGTGACAGAAGAGGGTTTAAGCCTCTTGTGATCAGGGCTAGAGCCTGAACCAAAGGAAATCGGGCTCCTGACACAATCAAAACTCTTGGGCTTTTCCTCTCGACATCTCTTGACAAACAATTCTTTGCTAGAACCCTCGAAAGGTTTTAAGACGGGGGGCTTGAATTCTACAACGAGATAATAGGGCTCGACGAGAATTAAGAGAATGATAGAAAGACACATGGACAAGATGAGGAAAGAAAACAGCGAGAAGAGTTTGCGGATACCTTTGGCAAAAATTCTCTCAGAGCTGACTTCCAACCCCTGTTCGATTCTCAGGCTATCAGATGAAGAAGAAGACAGGCTTTGAACTGACCCGGAGGTCTTGACAGCAGCAGCAATTGCCTTACTCCTAGTTCTCTGAGCAATCGTCTTGACGGGAACAGACTTCGACTGGTCAACATCATCATCTTCGACTTCAACTGCCAGATTCAACCGACTGGCATACTCCTCAACGTTCACAGGGCTGGAGTTCCTGACAACACGACCCAGGCAGTTGGGCCAGAGCCGATCTCCAAGGGGAAGTTGTAGTATCTTATTCACAATCTCTTTTGTCTTGACATCATCATCGTCAAATTCAAAATCAGGGTCTACACAAAAACAAGACAAACCGAAACATGAGTACAAGGAAGGCAAATAGAAATTAGCGTCAAGTAAGGAAAAGACAGTCAATTACCAGTAGAATTCCAGCGCTCAACAAAGTAAGAATTAGCCTCTCCAAGTGTAGACTTTTCGACGTAGCAATAGCTTTCTTTCCAGTACCTATCGTTCACCCCTTCCGCATTCAGAATCAAAGGATGGCCCCTCCTTTTGTTTGAAAAACCGAACCTCACACCATAGAACTTCTTGGTGCCATAACAACTTTTCACCACATCCGCGTTGATACCAAAATGATGTTTGTTCTCGATGGCCTCAAGGCATGCGAGTGTCCTCCAAGCAAACGGCATGAGTTGGCCTGGAGACACCCGCATGGCGTTCAACACATCCTGGATGAGGTTTGAATATGGAAAAGGAATGCCAATGTCAAACGAGTAGTAATAGAAGCATACCCAACCTTGCCTGTACCAGTCGGCGCGTTCGTCGGAACTCGGAACGACAACGACTGCCTCCTGACCAAATTGCGATTTCATCTTCTTCAGTGTCGATTTTTTGATGGAGCTTACATTGTTGTCTTTAGCCTCAAGGAGACCGGTAGCTATCCAAAGTGATTTCGAAGGGCTGTTCTTTGATGAGGGATTTTGGGCGCTAGGGCTTTGAGGATTCTTTTTCGCCATGATAGAGAGAAACTGGAGATGCAAGAGAAATGGGAAACTGAAAGGGTGGATGATAGAATGATTTACAAGAAACTAACTTAGTGGAGGAGGTTACGGGAAAATGTAGTGTTGCGGTAAACGAGGGATCGATTAGACCGCGCAGAGACCGAGGTAGAGTATCTAGCTAAAAGATTTGATTTCTGCCAAACATCTTTGATTTTTTATTTGGCAAAAATCAAAGGGCTATTGTTATTACCCAGTTATTTTCAGTTGACACGTCGTTCGACATGACAAGATGACATGACGCCAGAGACAGGACATGACGCTTAAGCCTGAAGACTGGATAAGGCAGTTTCGAAATATTAACTGATCGGAGAAAATAACGGGTCAAAACAGGAGTGAAGATAGGCAGGGCGCATCGCACGATCTGTTATGGGAGGATAAGGATAAGCAGAGTAACGTTAGAATTCAAGTGTAGAAATTGTATTATAAATAGGACAGAATGATAGATAGAGAAGACAGACAATACACTACAAACTCTTGTAACAATTTACTTAGTGAATATTTTTCTGGCAGGGTTCCGAACCCTCCCGCGGTTTTTACCTCACAAGGGTTTTCCGCGTAACCAATCTCTCGTGTTTTACTTTATTGTTCTTAGTTGATATTCTTTAGCACTTAACCCTGAAATTACAGCACAAACAGTAACATTAAAAGCCTGAAATTAAGGCAAAAAGGCAAGATTTTCAGAGGTCAAATCAGCAGGCAACAGAGAGATGCTATGCGAATAAAAAAGCTTATCAGCAATGAGGTGGCATGGCAATTTGCAGCTTTAACTACATGACATGACATAATTGTCTGAAGCAAGTTAATTAAGCAAATTGGCACAAAGTTACTGAAGTTCAAGTTTCAATTAAACGTTGCAGGGGAATCCATTAAGTTTAAGATAAAAAAAACCTACGAAAAAAGTGTAAAACATTTAGGTGTACAATCTGCTGCTGCTAAACCCACATTTTATACTAGGATATACATGAAACATTAATCAAAAACCCCTACTTCTAGGTGCATCTCTCCTCCAGTTACCAGGCGGTGGCTGCCCAGCCTGAGCCACGGGCCCACCTTGGAACTGCCCTATGTTAGGCTGACTTGCTAAACTACTCTGCTGAAAACCTGGCGGCTGTGCCACCCATCTCCCATTACCTTGCTGCCAAGATGAGGGGTTGTTTTGTATCATGGTCATCGGAGGCATAGCCACCTGTGGTGACAGAACATGCTGTGTAGTTGCAGTTTGATTAACCAAGGGAGGCTGCACTGCTTGGTGAAAGCCACGAGCAGGAGGACGAGTCTGTACATGGGTCAGGGGAGCATCAGGGCGCCACTCTGGAATGTCGTCGTCATCATCATCATCCCATGCTTGCACTGCAAGGCCAGCACTTCTTTTACCCTGCCAATTCTTAGTGCTCTGACTTTCTGCAGGTTTTCCATATTTCTGAATAAGCTCTCTAATTTGGTCTACGGGCCGTGATGGGTTTGAGGACAGCCTTGAAGACTGAGTTGGGTTAGAACTGCCAGAAAAGCTGAATTCAGGCAAATCATCGTCATCCCGAGCATTTCCCGGACCAAACCCAGGTGGAATATCATCATCATCATTACCGGATGGTAAAGTTCCAGATCTGATGGGAGCTTGAGTTGAAGGTACAGGAGTTCTTGGGGTCATATTAGCATTAACATTATTGTTCTTTTCCTGTCTCCGAAAGTTTTGTTGCTTTTTTGAGCTATGTTTATGGTGTGAGGTTGAGTTAGGTGAGATTGTAGAACTTAAATGAGCCTTACGCCATACAACTACACCAATTAAACCATTATCTGTCGAATTAATTAGCTCGGTCTGGTCCTTGGAGAGATGTTTGCCAAGCAGTTCGAGTATCTTTGGGTGTGGTGGGCAGAGATAAAGCTCCATTCCTGATGCAGGTTCTGCAAATCCTAGCCTCTCATCCAGAACATAAGAATCTATAGCCTGTCCCAAGAAACAAACCAAGCCGTATAACTTTAGACCAAAAAGGCTCTAATAGTATGGTATGACAAAAGAATTGAAAAGTGTAGAGGTCACCTCACGAAGACTTGCTCGGTCATCTGCAGACGAATCTGCCTTCAAGACAAAGTGTATCACCTGCAGCAAAGAAGAAAGTTCTTAAGATGATAACTCCAGATATCAATTTGTAGCAAGTAGAGACCATTAGCAGATGTATAGATAACAGTTAGCATTTTGCTCCTTAATGCCTACAGGAATGTTTACTTTTACCAGTCAAAAACCAGAAATCTTAACAAGTTATTGTACAGGAACTTTCATTAAGATGATGAGCTTTTTGTGTTTCTCTGCCAGAGCCTGTTCATTTACAATGTGGTTCCCACATATCTGAAAATTTCTTGAAATGGTTCAAGTCATCATTAAATATGTTTACCCTTCTAAATTAGATTTTCCAAGCATCATGTGAAATGAATTTATAAACCAATTTTACTTGATACTCATTTACAAATGAGATGACAAATCTATCCATTTATCCAATTCACATCCAAAACCAAAATGATCATTTCTGAAGTTCCAGAATCCAAATCAAGGTTCTCAGCAACTGCATATATAACTATGGAGACTCCAGATCTCATCAGGCATGTCTACAAGGAGGAATATAGCAGTGCTTCTTTCATCCAATGGTGTGAGATCAAAGTATTCACTCGCTGAGAACACTTCTCTGCAATGGGATGATGTACAGGTGTACAGCCCACCGATCTAAGTAATGACACTATCAGATATTCACTTCGGAGATTGTAAAAAATGGAAAGAAAGGTGAACTTTGGTATTCTTATTATGATATTAATGACAGTAGTTAAAAATCTGCTGTCTGCTCCATATATACGTTGCGCCAAAATATTTAGTCGATGAATCCTCCTGGGAAATAAGTCAATTCCGACCAATGACCTTGAACAAAAGTAAATTGCCACCGATGACAGAATGGCACCCTGTAATTCTCAAAACAACACACTAACAAAACACCTAAGCACAACTTTGAAATACAATGAGATATAAGGAAACTTGATATACCATGACTGCACGACTTCGAGACATGGGAAGCTCTTGGAGAAATTTTTCAAATGCATCAAGTCTAACTCTTCCTTTTATTTCAAGAGAACTTGGCCACTCCTTTGTAGACGTTTTTTCACCACTGTAAAGCAGTAACAGATCATTAAAACACAAACAAGAAAGTGAATCAAGTAATGAACTAATACAGAACATATAGATGCCAGAAAAGTATAAAACTAAATTTCTCAAAAAATGGAAACTGTAAGCTGGTGAAAAGAATAAATATGAACCAAGACAACACAGTAGCTCTGATAGTTATCAAATTTTGAGATGTGAATAGCAAGAGGCATATGCCAATTTATGTGTCTGGCCACTGTTAAACCATAACAGACCACCAATGTACTATCAAGAGTAACAAATCAATACAAAAAATTCCTCAGACAAGAAGTAACTAGATTTGTCAAAAGCAGAAAAAATTGTCAACTAGTGAGAAAAATATAGGTGAACCAAAATAAAATAAATTGCTTCACTAGGTATTCAAATTTTTTGAGGTTGCTGGAAATAAAGGAAGCTACAAAATCTTTTGCATTTTATCATCTATTTTAATATTTATTGCAAAATAAGCATGTCTAGAATTTCAAGAAGTGACGATTTTCCCGCAATCAACATTAAGGCAGTCAGTGTAGTAACTATATACAAAATTTAGGATCAACAGCAGATTACATATATTATAATGTCGATTTAAATAATGCAGGTTAAACAGAAAATAAGGGCAATGAACAATTTATACAACCTCAAGATCAAGATGATTTATCCAGCACAATTAAACTATCATTAACTTTTATCCAATAGGAAGGAAAACTCCAGAAACAAAACCTGCATAACTATAACGTGAATAAGAAAATACCTTCTATACAGGCCAATAACTGTAATAAGGGCAGAAATATGTAGCTGTAATGCACCCTCCCATACACGTTCAGCCATTGATGTCATGTCAGGATTCAATTGTTTTTGCTCCTTTGCATAGTCGCCAGACTTCTCTTCTGCATCCTGCTTTGTCATTTTGGAATCAAGATCTGTAGCCTTTCCTGTCCTGTTATCAACATCTTTGGAAGCTAATTTCGAAGACTCCGAATTCTCACCAGTTTCAGCTGACAACTTATCCAAAGGAGTTTTTGTTTGAGTGTCTGCTGCCAAATTGTCAAACGGTGGCTCAGAGTTGAGGGATTCCATAAATTCATCCAATGAGACAATTGGAGGAAGAAATTCTGCATCTTTAAATTCGTCCTCTATTAACCCTTGCATCAAATCAGTCCCGTCAGCTGGAATAGTAAGACTATATGATGGATCCATAGTTTCCATACTACCCTTCTCACTTTCGACTTTTTTTGAATCTTTAAGTTCATCCTTATCTGATGAGGAGGGAGGTAGTTTCTCCTTATCATTCCTTTGGAACTGTCCCAGAGTAGTTGCCCCGACAGATACCTCAACAGAAATTTCATCATCCTGCTCCACTTCCACTTGGTATTCCCCCTTGTGAGTTTTTTTAACCAAACGTCTTCTATCACCATCTTCAGGCAAGACTATCATTTGTGCGAGCTCTTCAGCCTTTGCTGTTCGCCACTCAGAAAGCTCCTTAGAGGCAAGTTCCTCTGCCGTCATGGAGCACAACTTTTCAGGAGTAATGTCGCCGGACATAACTTTCTCGCGTAGTTCTGGATTGTTCCTGTCTTTCAAATTGAACATGAGAGATCTACCCTTTTCTTTGTACTTCTTATTCACACCCCCAAATAATTTGAAAAGTTCTGCCTCAATTTCAAAAGCCAATTTTTCAGGAGTCCGAAGAGTATAAAAACTCTCATCCCTTCCAGCACCCGCTTGATTGGCAGCCTGAGCCACTTTTTCTTCAGTTTTCAATGTCAAATTATCAGAATGCTTGACCTTTTGCTCATCATCATCTCCCGGAACATTAACCTGTCTGGAAGATTGTAATTGCTGCTTTGCTTCCACCTCCATACCGATTTCCCATTCCCAGGAAAGCCCATGTCCCTGAAGAAGCTCATCTTTGGCAAAGAAACTGTCTGTAAATGCAACATCTTCTTCAGGCAAAACAGCATTGTACATGGAATCTGATACGTCGTTTTTCCAGGTGTCTGGAAGATTTTCAATGCCTTCATGAGTCAAGTTCTCAGCAAATGTGCTTAGGCGATGACTGGGATTATTAACCAAGCTTATATCTTTTGTTTGTATGTCATCCTTGATGTTTTCATGTGCAACAGCAGCATCAACAGGGACCGAAGTAGATTCAGAAAGTTTGACATTCTGCGATATCACCTCTGGGTTGTTATCGTCTTTGTGTAGAGGACTCTTCTCTTGCTTAGGCGAAGAACTCTGGTTCTGATTGACCAAGGCCAATGCAGAAGCTAACGATTCCCTCATTTTGGACCTGACAGCTTCAAATGACTCTGTCTGACGCGGTGTTCCTATCTGAGCAGTACGACCCTTCGGGGTCTGTACCCGCTGACTAGCAGGTTTATTCGAGTTTAAGTCATTCTTTACTGTTCTCCTGTTTGATGCAGGTGTTTGAGACCCAGATACAGCTGAAACAGATTGCAGGGTCCCACCTTTCCTATTTGTACCAGAATGGTTAGGCAGCTCATGTGAGGTTGATAATGAATCCATATGTGTTGCACGCTTGTTAGGCATAGATAACTGTCTTGGGACAGTGCTATTAAACATCGGTTCTACTGCAGCCTTTCGCTTGTTTGGCTGAAACAACTTCTGGGGACCTGGATTGGTAAACATGGCATCCATTTGTACATCTTTCTGGTCTGGCTTAGACTTATGCAAACCCACATTGTCCACCATTGACTCCATGTTTCCTAAATGGGTATTAGACATCGTGTAGCTCTGTGGTCCAGAAATGTAGGATAAAGGGTCTACCAACTGCATCTGCTGATCTGACATCGCAAACTGATGTGATGCATACACATCTGGGATAGATCCCATCACACCCATTTGCATATTCACTGAAGAATCTACTTTCACATAAGTAGGCTCCATCTGGCTCATGTCCGCATTCGACATAGAAAGTTGCTGAGAAACAAGATTGTTTGACATTTTTACTTTTTTTGCTATAATGTATAGGCTGTGAGAGTACTAATTCCAGCTACAAGATAAAATTGTTTCTTTCTCTTGCTATATTCAACATTGTGCAGTAACTTCACATACTGAGCTGTTGGAACATGACACACAACTGTAAGAACACTGCAAACTGCAATCTGCAATCATGAAACAACAGAAAAATGATCAGTAAATTAGCAGGCTACTGCCCAATTGCAAGGCAAACTAGTGCTACTGGTAAGTGACAGAGCAACCAAATTAATAGGGTTCAAAAAAAAATCAAATCACGTTGAGATGCACAAATGAACTGCAGGATGGTGCAGCTAAACGGCCTGATAGCAATCAGGAAAAATCACATATTTAAAGTCATATATGCAAGGACATGTAACTCTTAAATTACTAATTTCAACAAGAAATAACTATAACTTCTCATGGCCTTGGAAACAAAAAATATACAATCTTCAAGTTGTAGATACTCTGTAATTAGAACAGTACAATCATGTCAATAAAAAGTGTGATGACAGTAGAGATACATACAAAAAATGACCAGATTATGACAAACACCAACACTTCACAAGTGATTACCAAAATTACGCTTGACGACAAGTAAGAATAAATATCAGTTAACATAGAAGTAATAAATGATTCACTGTCGACATGTCCCGTACACTTACCTGTCAAAAAATATATAAACAGACTAGTTAATATCATTTAGACAATCATGGTGCAACATAAATATGAACTAACACAAGAGATACAAGTTATTAGCACATTCCACAAAGATCATCCACATACAAGCCGTCCAGCCATCTTATACATAATTTGCAGGTATGGGTCCATTTTTGCTTCAAAACTTAAAGTTTAACTGTATTCTTTATCAAAATCCATTACTGGTCCAAACTATATGATATGTATATACTTTTGTCCTTTTTGATTATCCTACGTAAACTAGCCTGGACACCTCTTGAATATTCTCCATCTATATTTCTCCTCACTGAACTTGCTGCTTCAGTTCAACAGGTTAGCCCTATCATATTTCACCTTTAAAAAGCTAAAAATAACACGAACGAACCAAACACACACATACTAGGAAGCACTGACTCGGATACGGCGACACAGGACACGGGGATTCGCCAATTCTCAAAGAGTCCTGGATACAGGACACGGCAAAAAAAAAAGTAATAAAAAGATATAATATTTATATATGTCAAATATTAAATAACTTCATTCACAATAATAATAGAGTTTCTTTCATAATGAGACACATCTATTCTGCATTTTCATTCGAATGATCATCTTGTGTAAAAAGAACAGCCTCCATCTCCAGTTCATCAAGGGAGAGATTTACAATTTCTAAAACACCTGCACCTTCCACTTGTGAAAAAGCATCGCCACTAACATTCCACATTCCACATCATGCTTTCTCCTTCCATATATGCACGACTTTTCCTTGAGCGAAGACGAAGATTCGTGTGAACAAATACCAAGTCTTCAGCAGTTGGTGGTATTTTATTACTTATCACGGAATGGATAAACGAATATGTGCTCCAATTCCTTTCGCAACAAGAGGAAGATGAAGGCTGTCCAAGTAACTTCAATGCAAGTGATTGCAATGTAGGAAGAATATGAAGATGAAAAGAGGAGAGAGATGTTATAAAAGAGATGACAACTGTGATATTAGGTTAAATAACAAATGGGTTTGGGCCTGACAAAAATAATACGGGTTTGGGATTTTTTTGATGGGCCGAGTCGGTCGCCTGTCGCTCCTGTGTCCACAGTCCACCACATGTCGCGTGTCGACAGGCCACATGGCGAGTCATGAGTCGGTGCCGAGTTGCCGTGTCGGACACGGATTCGGCAGCCTTTCTGGAGTGTCGGTGCTTCCTAGCACACATAGAAAACAAACCATAACACGGACAAAATTCCACACACAAACACCGACAAAGCAAAGTCATTAAACACCTAGAACTAATATACTCACGCATAACCTTATCAGTTTTGTAAATTAATTACTATTACAATTAATATACACAAACATTTTGCTTATCATTTTCATTTGTCGTCTCGCCTAGAGACACCTGCTCCTAACAAAGCTCCTAATTACACCTCAGACATCAAATCAATTCAATTCCTCCAAACAGTATACAAACAAAACAGTAACTAAATTTCCACCACACACACAGACACATATACATGTTGGAATTGACCTATAAATTCATCAAATTTAAAGCAACCAAATACAAACAACACAGAAACTATATCCACACACACACCTGTATGTTCAAATTGACCTAGAAATTCATCGAAATCACAACGAGTACAGATCAATTAATCTGCAGATCAGATGCTCCCAGCACGGACAATTACATCTAACAAGCTCAATAAAAATCAACATAAACATATAAAAACAACAAATAAACATCGAATTCACCTAATTTGTTAGGCTGAACACATACAAACAGCTAATTCAATTCAACGAAAGCTACACATACAAACAGATACATATATACACAAGTAAACATACAGATACATGAATTATAGAAGCAGCGCGAGCGAGAGGGAGGGAGGGAGAGAGTACCCCTGAGGCGGAGAGAGATTGAGGATGGAGGAGAGCTGAAGAGTGAGACGGCTGTATGTATTTTGTATGTATAATCGAGAGAGAGAGAGAGAGCTCGAGATTTAATTAATCTTTGATGAAACAGAAGGAAAGAGAGTAAACCCGAGAAAGATCCGTATAAGGCTGTGACCAAAAACGCCGTGCTGTAATAGCGGTCTACGATATGTGACACGTGTTATAGGATAATATCAAGGGTTCCTTCAAATTTATATCCACTCGGAACATGATCTTTACAAAACTAACCATCCAAAATTTCGTTTTACCAAACAAATACCTTAATTGTTTCACCTCTCAGGCAGACACAACAGAAGATAAATTTTTTTCAAAGCCCCAACAAAGGGCGGACACTAAAGATGTCAACACAGTTGAATTTAAAACCAAGTATTTTATTTTTAAAATCCAAACAGTGCGTTTTTTTGATTTATAAAAAATTCAAAAAAACTAAAAATTGTGATTATTTTATTTATAAAAAATCAAACACGCTATACATTAAATGTGTTGTTTCGTAAATATTGAATTGGGAGTATTTTATTGATTAAAAATGTCATGATTTGAAGTAATAATCGAGTAAATTTTGTTAGGTTAATTGGCATATAATTTGAATATTTAAATATAGGTTAATTATGACGGAAACTATTTTTACATATAGTTAGATTCGTTCTGAGTATTAGAACTAAGCATCTACACATACTCGCACTTCTCATTTGCTCATACTAAAAACATCTGTATGGACACGCATAAAAAATCTAGAAAGCTTGACGACGGGATGGAAGAATGGAGTTGTACAAAAACGAGAAGACTTGTTTCACTTGTCATGGAAAGGGATGCGGAGAAGATGAAGTTTGCTGCGGAGATGCGGTTGTTGGAGTATCGAGAAGCGAGACAGGGCAAACACTTGGGTGCCGACCAAGGATGAGACCCGCATTGAAGTTCTGCATGGAGTCGGTCGGCCGCTAGGTGAATATCATTACAGAAAAGACAGGGATATAAATGATGCCTTCTTGAATAGAAAGATCACGGACGAGGAAAGGATAGGTTTGTTGAGAGAAAGCTCGGCAGAATACGCTGCAAAAGTGAAAGACATTGAGAAATCAAATTTTGATGCTTATGCAAGGCAGTTGTAATGTTGTTTGTGCTAAGTTTTTCCATTTTCATGTTTTGAAATGAAATAATAAAGATGCATTTATTCGTACTTATATTTATTGGAATAAAATACAAATGATATTTGTTAATCAGAATCATCAGCATCGGTTGACTCTTCGTCAAACATGTAGAAATCGGAAATGTAATTTGGATTTTGAAGTAATGCACATTATTTTTCGAAAGACATTTCTTTTCCACTAGAAGTTGCCGAGTCTCTGGCCAACTGATACATGTACATACGACATCGGCGCAACAACATTCTGTTGTTCTCTTTCCTGATCTGCTCCACTGCTGCAATCACTTTCATTCGATATTCACCCCAACTACCCTGGAACCTATATTCCGGATAAATACCTAACGAATCACGGGCTGGGAGTTTTGCACCTAGAGCTATAAGATCATTTCTCAACTGGTCGAATTCTTCAAGACGATATGCCCACTCGCGCCGAACACCAGTAAAATACTCTCTCGGATCGTTGTATTTTAAACTCTCGTAATCATCATTTCTTTCTGGTAGCAACCACTTTCTACTTGGTGAGTACATTGTGGGTGTAAATATAAATTGAAAGTTTGAAGGCGTCGCTATGTACATAAGTTCATAATGTGGAAGTAAATATAGAGTTCAAAAGCACTATAGCCATGTCAAGACTGTTTGGGCATGGTACAAGCTATACACTTTAGGGGATTGTGGCCATGTGAACTTTTCCAGCCAATACAGTGCAATAATAGCAAGGTGCAGAGATTCTGCCCCTGCATGTGATTACTTGGTTCGAGCCATGTGAAATTATTGAGGCCATGTGGAGGTGCAGAGGCATGTGAAATTATTTGGGTATTGTAGCCATGTGAATTGTTTTTGGCTTTTGAAATGATAGTATGCTGCAGAGATATTCGTCCACTGTAGCCATGTGAATTTATTTTGGCCTTTGCAATGATAGTATGATGCAGAGAGATTCGTCCACTGTAGCCATGTGAAGTGTTTTTGGCTTTTGAAATGATAGTATGCTGCAGAGAGATTCATCCACTGTAGCCATGTGAATTTATTTTGGCATTTGCAATGATAGTATGGTGCAGAGAGATTCGTCCACTGTAGCCATGTGAAGTGCTTTTGGCCTTTGCAATGGTAGTATGCTACAGAGATTATGTGACCTTGTTGCGAAATATTGGTTATAAATAGTGGAAAACTCGTTTACACATTTCAAAACATATCTTAATTACATGGAAGGAGTAAATGAGGTTAGCCATATCGAGGGACTGGGCCAAACGCTGGAAGAAAGATGTCACGATGTCCATTGTGGTCGGACGGGTGTGGTTACATGTTTTGGATTGATGATCCACTAGAACCATGTTACACGGCTGTGCTGACTGAGATGACTCGAGAGATGAGTGACCTTATATGGGAGCATTCTTTTGCAAAGGAAAAGATTAGAGAGAAGCATGAGAAAGAATGTGAACGCCTTAAGGGCAAATTTAAAGGGGAGGGTAATTCAACAAAAAAATGCTAGATTGACCGATGTGCAATTATTGTTGTATTCTTTATTAAGTTTATTAAGTCGTGTATGTCTGAAATTTTTAAATATTGTTTTAAAGTTGATACATGAAAGTTGTTGTCATTGTGCTCATTTTTTCACCTATAAATAAGTCCCCCAACACCTCGGTTGTATTCACAACTAAAAACCATTTACACACTTATGGAGCCAGTTGCTGTAGAGAAGTGCTACCGTGACAAAGTCCAAGTCACTAGAGTTTGTCGGGACAACGGTCCCGACGCTGGGAGGCGGATGTTGCAATGTCCTGACGGGTCCAATGGCTGCGGTTATTTATTTTGGCTAGAGGACCGTCATGAGAGCCGTGCTACTGAGGTCATCAGCAAGCTTTCAAATGAAATAAGTGAGCTCAAATGGTGTGTTTGTGTGAGAAACTGATTCATCATATTGTGTGTTTGTGTTCCACTTTTTATCAAGTTCAATGTCATGTCATTTATTATGTTATGTTATCATGTAAGGGTCGTGCTAACATTATACAACATTATGAGAGAACAAAGTACATAACACATAAACATAATCAAAGTACATAAAACCCGAATAAAAGTACATAAAGATAAACAAAAAGCATAATCAAATGCATAATAAAAGTACATAAACATAAACAAAGTACATATGAGGAAAAGCCTACTTCTTCTTATGCCCGAAGAAGTGGCTTCCAGAATGACATCTTCGACCCTTCCCCTTCGCAGCTCTAGGTGGTTGCTGTCTCTGCTCATGCTTAGATGGCTCCTCAGGCTCGGACACCTCCTCAACCTCCGACGGCTGTGCTGCTGCTCTCGGTGGACGCACAGGTGCGTACGCCCAAGGGCTACTATCCCCTGCATATGAAGCAAAAGCGGGTAAAGGTGTGGTAAAACCCTCGCCGGTGGTGGACATCATCGGAGTGAACGTGACAGCTGGACTCCCGAATCTATAAGTAGGGCTCCCAAAGGATGGCACCTGGGTGAATGGAGGAGGTGTGTGGTGATGGTCCTCTAAGAACGACATGTCAGGACGATATACATATGTCTCTGCCAAGTGATCCTGTGACGGACCCTCATCATCCGGTGCCTCGTCATCCCCTAATCTAACCGTATAACCAGCCTCAGAAGTACCCGCTGCTGCATATGTAGGGAGGTTAACCCACTTGGGCCATGCACCCCCCTCAGAAGTATCTGCCTCATATGTAGAAGGCTGAATAAATGGAGACCATCCACCAGCCTCAAGAGTACCTGCTCCCTCAGTAGCTGCAGAATGTGAAGTGCCTGCAAGGTGTGAACTACCCACATGGGTGTAGTAAGTGCCCTCTTCGGGCACTACCAGTGTGACTGGTGGTCGTCCCCTACGTCTAGAAGGAGCTCGTTCCCTAGGTCTGGTAGGGGCCCGTTCCCTAGGTCGACGCTGTGCATGAGAAATCAGATCCTGTAAAATATGGTTTGCCTAACCCAAATCAGAAGCATAAGGGTCAATGGCACGCTCCATAGTTGATAACTGCTCCGCCTGTTTACAAACATGTATACTTAAATCAGAACAATGTACGAAATACGCTGAGAACAACAAGTAAAAGGAGCGGATGTTTACCAGTTCCTGTGTGGAAAGCTGTGTTCCTCGCCATGCATAAGTGGAGGAGATGCGAGGGCACACTCCATACGCGTATCCCAAAGATCAACGAATGGCTGCCTCGCGTACATCCAATCAACGGACTCGTTGTAGTGGTCGTGTAGCCGCTAATGATTTTGGAAGGGAGAGGAAAATGGTACGCCCTGCATAAACCCGAACTGCCTCGTGACCCTGTCTGTGTAGCACCACTCAACGTAGGACATGTACATCATTGGGCCGGGAGCCGTCCATCGTAAGTACATAGTGGCCTCCGGGTGATGCTCCGTAGGTAAATCAGCATATGGCCTCCATCGAAACTGCTGGACAGTCATCGCATCCAACTCGTATCGTGTGATGCGGCTCTGCGATCGCGACACATCACCATGGCTAAGTAGCACCTTCCACCTACAGTAGAAGTTGGCATAAGTGGTAAGAGGTTATACATGCAACAAATATGAATGCATTAATGAATAGAAGGAGTGATAACATACCTCAGCGCAAGTGGGTACTCGAACGCGGGTTCACCCGCGTGTCTAGGCGCTAGTGATGGAAAGCGCTCGTAAATCCACACTTAGGGCCAAGGTTAGTACAAGTGCACATCATGAATAACTGACAAACATAAATCATGCAAAAATAATTAAAGACAAGAAAGCTGTGGTTGGTTTAGTATTACCTGTGGCAATGTGGCGTAGCCGCAAAAATCAAACTTGTCTGCCCGACTAGAATAACATAGCTTTCTGATAGGAAGGCAAGAATAGCACTGCCCAAGCTTGCCCATGTCCCTTAGTAACCAGAGAAGGTCGAGATGCACGCGGTTCTCGCTGCTATCGGGGAACAATGATCCAATAACGCATAGTAGGTGCGCCCGAATATGACAGGTAACCTGTGCACCATAACCTATAGCCGCTGGATCCAACCGCTCACAGGACCCAAAGTTATCCATCAGCCATTTGATCTTTAAACCAGATCTGTTAACATCATCATCGTCTGCTGGAAATAGTCCAAGAAACTCGCGTACCAAGTCGCGCCTATCCTCCACGGTGGTACTTTCTCCACGGAGGATGAGTGGATAACCCTCAGTGGGTAACCCGAGAATGTGATGAACATCCTCGAGAATGATAGTGGCCTCTCCGAACGGTAGGTGGAGAGTGTGCGTCTCTCCACGCCATCTCTCGATTAAGGATGTAAGCAACCCCCTGTCATGCCTCAACTGTCCCAGCCTAAATATGCAATCAAAACCTAAGTCCCTGATAGCATCCATGATCCTCTGATGCGGTCTGAGGGTCCGAACTGTCTTCCAATACTCGCCATAGTTTGTCCTCAGTCTCAAATCAGACGGTGCCTGAAATAATTGCAGTGCACCAAATATTAGTCACTATCGGCTCCTGTTGGCTACACAGCCGTACAAATGTAAAAAAAATAGCACGAAAGGAGGATATTACCTCTCTATTGTCCCACACAGCCTGCGACATGTGCACCGACTGCAATGTCAACAAACGGCCGTCTACAGGGCCGGGACCATTGATTTTTTAATATATATTTGTAATATTAAATAATATAATATTGTAATATATTTATAATTTTCATATCCGACAATAATATAATATTGTAATAATAATATTTATTGTAATAATATAATATAGTAATATATTTATTATTTTATATTGTTTTTTAATTTTAAATTCGAAATATTATTCTTTAACTATTTTTACAAATCCAAAAATTCTTATTTATTATTTTATTTTATATTTTAATTTATTCGAAATATTGTGATTTCATTTTTTTTACAAATCTGAAAAATATGTTCATATTGTAATATTTCATTAATTTATTATATTCGAAATATTGATATGATATTATATTATTTATTTTCATGTATTGTACTTCCCTTATTTTTTTAATTCGAAATTAATTAATTTTTCTAAATTTTCTAAATTTTTTGTCATTACTCTAAATTTACTTTGAAATTCGAATTAATTTAATTTATTTAATTTCACAATCACTAAAATTATGTTGATTATATTTATTGTACTCTTAACGTAAATAATACAAAACTATTCCTCTAAAGCAATATTTTGAATTTTAAAGGTAGCTAACCTATTTTTAAAACTAATTATTTTCTACATTCAAACACAATTCTAAACTAAAATTACCACTACCACTACTCATCAACAACAATCATCATGAACCATCACCAAAAAATATTCAAACAACTCATATGCTTTAGATCTACTACCAACTAACAAGAATCAATATAAATCATCACCAAAAAATAATCAAAAAATTCATATCATTTATATCAACCCATATAGTTTATATAAATACATGCATGCATTTTAATGAGATTGAGAATGGTGAAAAAACCTTGAAAATGGATAAAACAAGCACCCCCTTTCCCCCTTTCCTCTGTCTCGGACCTCCCCTTATTGCTCGAATCAAATAGTGTTGGTGATTTTGAAATTGTGTTTGTGTGTTGTGGATTTTGTTCAGGCTTCAGTACTCCTGCTCGGCGAAAATGAAGGAGGTGGGTTTTTTTGTGGCTTTTTTGGGAGGTTCAAGCACACGTGGCCACCCATGATTGGGTCGGACACGTCATGGCTTCAAGTCGTGTCCGCCCGAGCCAGGGTCGGACACACCACGTTTCCCAGATGTGTCCGCCCTTTCTTGGGGCTAATAAAATTATTTTCCAGCCAGTTGTGTCCGCCCGAGTGTGTAACATGTAGGGTGGTTAGTTTTGTGAATTGAAAATTTGGGTGGTTAGTTTTTGTTTAGATTGTGTTGAAGGTGGTTATAAATTTGAAAGAGCCAATATCATGGCCCCTGCGTTAGGGATGAACACGGGTTGGGTCGGTCGGGTTAGAGCCGATAAAACGACCCAATCCAATTAGTCCAAAAATATATGTCTAACCCAGCCTTACCCTTTTTATATTGGGTTGGGTTGGTTCGGGTTGGTTTGATCGGTTTAAAATTAAATATTATCATGTCAAAAAATTAAGAATTTGACTTGTGAAAAGTAAAAAAAAAAAAATTAATTGTTTGGTTTGCGACATGAATATAAAAATTTATATTTTTGAAAGTAAAATAAAAGTAGATACTCCTTCTATTTCAACTTATATGTCCACTTTTAAGAAAAAAGTTTGTTTCAAATTAGTTGTACACTTCAACTTTCAATGCAAAATCATATTTTCAAAATCTTGTACTTATCAATGAATCTATCAGTTTTCAGTCTTTGAGTGAAAATCCATTTAGTACCAAATGGTTTACATCGCGGAGGAAGATCCAGTAGTTACCATGTATGATTCCGCATAGAAGAATCAACTTCACTTTTTATGGCCTCTTTCCAAAAAGGACCATCCGAACATTGCACAACTTGTGAATAAGACTGTGGCTCATTATCGAGCAAATAAGTTGAAAATTCAGGCTCAAATAATTTCTCAACTCTAGCTCTTTTGTTTCGACGAGGTGTGTCCCCTTTTTCAAGTTCATCCAAATTTTCTTGTCCCTCGTCATCACTATATTCATTTTACGATATAGTTTCACATAATTATTTCGGTGAACTTGAACTTTCTTTGAACTTTTGTGGAAAAACATGTTCAAAAAATGATTCATTTCTTGATTCCATTATTGTATTCTTGTGTATATCAGGGATTTTGGACTCATGCACAAGAAACCTATAAGTAATATTGTTGTGTATATACCCTACAAAAATGCAATCAACTATTTTTGGACCGATTTGTATTTTCTTTGGTTATGATACAAGAAACTTTGCAAGGAACCCCCACAAGCGTAAGAATTTATAGGAAGGCTTTTTATGTTTCCATAATTCATAAGGGGTTTGCTCTTGATTTTTTCAGGATATCCTATTTAATAGGTACCTGACAACACATCATGATCCTCACATATTTTCAGGTAATCTTGAACTTAGCAACATTGCATTCCACATTTCTTTTAATGTCCGATTTTTTTCGCTCGGCAATTCCATTTAACTGAGGCGATTACGGAGCAGTGACTTCGTGAGCAATTCCATGGTTTACACAGAATTCACCTATAGGTGATACATAGTCACTACCTCGGTCCCTTTTTATAACTTTAATTTGACTCTAAAGTTAATGATTTATTTATAATATAACATCTATTGTCATTCTTGTTTTTCTTAACTTAATTTTCAAAATTCATATTTTTTTCCATGATATATTTTTAAATTGACTTAATAAGTTTCTTATAATCGATTAATTTTCGACTGATTCTATCGTGTTTTGGCCGTTTAATATGATATATGACCTTTTCATATGGAAATGGTCTATTAAATAAGATGAAATCCACTCGAACAATGATCAATCGAAAAAATTAATTATATGTTTTTATCCTATAATCAGAAGTAAAATGAAGTACAATTAGTTTGATTGTCTCACACCTCCATATACCCAACAATGCACGTCTTACTATTTCACAAACATTCCCCTGAAATCAATTTGATTAATGCAAGAGAGAACTCTATGAATGAAACAATTACACTTGGAACAACAATCAAAAATATTGAAACGGTGTTTCGTCTAATTTTTGTTCTTTTTATAATTGTTTGCGTACCCGGCAACCCCCTGTTAATCCTGAGATAGGTGACCACAACAATCCCAACATGTTAGGGTCCAGAATATGGATCTAAGATATGTGATCAACCAAAACCCAGACGTCTAGGCTACGCGAGCACTTCGAGCTAGTGAGAAGAGGCCGATAGTCGGTAGAGAGGGGGCAACTCCATCCAAAGCATGTTCAACCGGATATTGCTCCTGCAACTTCAAACGCACCTGTGATCTTAAATCTCCAAAATATGAATCAACAACGAGTCCAAAATATGAATGTCCAAGAAAAGGATGTCATCATTGCATTCTTGAAATCTATTGTACCAAAAGACCATATTATCTAAGCTTAAGTGGGTGGTAATCAAATTTTAGTAAGACCTTCTTAAATTAACAAGGTCCTTCTGAATCAAAACAATATCCCGGATGAAGCTTTCTTAAGTTCTAGGACTTATCCAAATTTAAGTCGACCAAACTTTTAGAAAGACCCTCTCTGGATAACAAGGTCCTATCAAATCAAAACATCCTGTTCAATGACCCTCTCACTTAAGTCCTTGGATCAATCCAAGTCTAAAAGGGGACAACGAAAATTTTACCAACAGTCCCCCATCCCGCTAATGAGAAATTGGGGGGGGGGGCATGTTAGTGTGTATTTTGTAGATGTCAAATTCATTTTTAAACATAATATTTAAGTCTAAAAGTCAATGACATAAAGACTGTATGACCTACAAAGTCAAGCTCTATAAGACCAAGTTTACAAGACTTGTAAAACAAGGGTCTGCAAGATCAATGCTACGAGACTTGCAAAATAAGGGTCTGCAAGATCAAGGTCTACAAAGTCCGTCAAAATATGCTATATAGCTCCGCAATAGAAAAAGAGCATGCAAAAACAAAGTATGCATGGGACAAATTCCTGTCACACTCTACAAATATACAACTAACAAAGACTAAGGTTGACTAAGCCTAAAGAGGACAAAGCGCTAAAAATTGCAACAAGACAACTATAAGTACTTAAAAGCACGTACATTTGACAGAGAGTCAATGTTGATTCTTCATCACTCAGGTGGATGCTTGGTCATCTGCAAAGCTAATGACCCTAGTTTATACATACCCTAAACTATTTCATTGCAAATAATTTTTTCTCTCATTACACTTTTACCATATTCAGTTTTCCGATAAGTTTGATCTAACTTCTCTACTTTCTCTCTCTAGAAATAAATCTCATTCACATGTTTTAATTATGTTTTTCGATCACCGGATATTTATTTTCATGTTGGAGGTGCTTACGAGAACATAATTGTGCGGGCGTTTCCGTTTCAAAGAGTTTGGAGGTGATTCACGTTGTTAGGAATCAATAATTTTTGATGATAACATAAACATTTTTGTAACATGTCTTACTTAGAATCTTTATCAAATTTCAGTTGTAATTGTTACATTTCTTGTCTTTGGGAATTATCAACGGATGGGTAGAATAGGATGGCTAATTGTAAATATCCAATGCCATGTAATTTTATCTAAGTGAAGGATATTCAACTGATGAGATGTAACTGTTCAACTGATAAAGACTGGATGATGTTTCAACTGATGAAGATCAAGCATTCAACTGAAGACAAAGTGTTCAACGGATAATGCTGAGGAATTCAACTGATGAAACTGGAACAGCATTCAACTGATGGAGTCTGTAATTCATTCAACTGATGAGCCAGGCATTCAACTGATAAAGTCAATAGCAGTTGAAAGCAACCAGAACCTTCAACTGATGAAGCAAAGAGCAGTTGAAAGTGACTAGAGCTTAAGTCTGACAAATCACATGGATCGAATTACACTAAAATAGACATGGAAGCCTAATTAGGAAAATAAAGAAGAAGCAGAAACATACTTATCTCATGCAGTGCAATCTGGATCAAATCAAGATGATGGTCAAAGATGAAGACATCTCAGAAAGCATGCATAAGACAAAGTTGTGCAGCATTGTTTTTAGATTAGAGTGCATTTTGTAATCTAGCTAAAAGCTTTGTAAAACTTGGAGTATATAACCAAGTTAGTAGCATCAGTTGAACTTGTTCAATTACTTGAGAGAAAAATCTGAGAGTTAGAACTTGCTTTGAGTGATGAACCAGCAGCTGTGCGAATTGTAAAACAATCCACAGATTCTTCTATATAAAATCTCACGGGTGGATCATTCAATCCACCCGTATTTTTAATACTTGGTGTTTTTCTGTTTAGTGTGTTCTTAGTGTATTATTCTTGAATCTATTAAATTTGTAAAAGATTGTATTCAACCCCCCCTTCTACAATCTTTCTCATAGTTGGTGTAAAATAACAATTGGTATCAGAGCCAGGTTCCCAACAAACAGGGAAAAAGATCAACACTGCTAGAGAAAGATGGGAAAGAAGGATGCTGGAGTGAAGATTCCTGTTCTTGACAAAGACAACTATTTTCACTGGAAAGTGAGAATGCATCTGCATCTGTTGTCCATTGATGAAAGCTATGTGAACTGCATTGAAAAAGGACCTCATGTCCCCATGAAGGTCTGCACAAGTATTGGAGCTGATGGTGAAGACATGGTAGGTAAGATGATTCCAAAACCTATCCATGAATATTCTCAAGAAGATACTGAAGAAGTGCACAAGGACAAGAAAACCATGAATCTTCTGTTCAATGGTTTGGATCAAGAAATGATTGATAGTGTTATTAGCTGCACAAGTGCCAAAGAAGTTTGGGACACCATCAGGACCATCTGTGAAGGAAATGAGCAAGTGAGAGAGAACAAGATGCAGCTTCTGATTCAACAATATGAGTCATTCCATTTCAAGGTTGGTGAAAGTTTGAGTGATACATTTAACAGATTTCAAAAACTGTTAAATGGCCTAAAGCTCTTTGGAAGAGTATATCAAGTTAAGGATTCAAACTTGAAATTCTTAAGAGCTCTTCCTAAAGAATGGAAGCCCATGACAGTCTCTCTCAGAAATACACAAGAGTTTAAAGACTATACTCTAGAGAGACTGTATGGAACCTTAAAAACTTATGAGCTTGAAATGGAGCAAGATGAAGAAATTGAGAAAAGCCAAAAGAAAGGGCATTCATCTGTGGCTCTAGTTGCATCTCTGGAGGATACTGTCAAGGATAAGGGAAAGTCTCAAGTTGAAGAAACTGAGAAGTTGGTCAAAGAGGAGAGCTCAGAGTCAAGCAAAGGAAAAAGAAAAGAGAAAGAAGTAGCTGATTCTGGTGAAGAAAGTGATGGAATTGATGAACATCTAGCCTTCCTGTCAAGAAGATTCTCCAAACTGAAATTCAAAAAGAATTTTAATTCTGCAAAATCTTTTAAAGGCAATCCCAAGTCTGATAGAAGCATGGTAGACAGATCAAAATTCAAGTGCTTCAACTGTGGGAATGCAGGCCACTTTGCAAATGAGTGCAGAAAGCCTAAAGTTGAGAAAAAGTCAAGTGAAAACATTGACTACAAAAAGAAATATTATGAACTTCTCAAACAAAAGGAAAGAGCATTCATCACAAAGGATGATTGGGCAGCTGGAGATGATTCTGATGAAGAGGAGGAGTTTGTCAATCTAGCTCTAATGGCCAACTCCACAGATCAAGAAGAAAACACTGGAAGCAGTAGTCAGGTATTCACTACAAACTTGGTTGAGTTAACTAAAGATGAATGCAATGCTACTATTAATGAAATGTCTACAGAATTATATCATTTGCATGTGTCTTTAAAATCTCTTACTAAGGAAAATAGTAGAATTAAGGAAGCTAACACCTTTCTAAGTGATAGAAACAGTGCCTTAGAAGCTCAATTTATTGAGTTTGAGAAGCTGAAAATTGAGTGTCAAACAGCCAAGGATGATCTCTTGGTTGTTCTGAAAAGAGAAGAGATCATAAGAAAGCAGCTTGATAAGGAACAAGAGATTATTGCCAAATGGAAATCTGGTAGGGATGTTTCCACCAATATCATCAACATGCAAGGTAGAGAGACCTTTGTAGAGAATGAGTGGAAGAGGAATAAGAAAGTTCTTGAGATATCTGAGAACAGTTCAGGTGATGAGAAGACTGATGATGATCATCAGTTGAAGAACAAAGTCTCAACTGATGAGAGTCATCAGTTGAACAAAAAGTCATCAGTTGACAAGAGTGTTCTCAAGAAGCTTAACAAGAAATATGGTCCTGTTAAAAAGAATTTTGTTAAAGGTGAGAATAGTTCTTCTGAGACCAGTGATAGTGTTAATAACACTTTTCATTCCAGTAACAAGAACAAGAAGAAGTTGGATACCAGTGAGCATAAATCTGAGGAGACTAAAAAGAAGAAAGGAAACAGAAATGGCAAAATAGGAATTAACAAGCACACCAATTACACTCCCAATGCTAGTGCTCTTAGGAAAACCTGCAGTAAGTGTGGTAGTGTAAATCATTTATCTGCTAATTGTAAAACTGTGGTTGCCCCTAATTTATCCTTGCCTATTCCTATGACATCTGTTCCTCACATGAATTTATCTGCTATGAATATGATGCCTGGTTTATTGCCTCACAATCCTTATTCTCAGCCTAACATGCCATATATGTTCAATCCTTATTTCAATGCCTTTAACATGCCTCAATTTCATTCAAACTTGCATGGAATGAACAATTTATGCATGTCTCAAAGGCCTGTGTTTGAAAACAGAGTTGATGTTCCAATTTCTCAACCAAAACCAAAGATTGAACCAATTCAATCCAAGGAAAAGGTTGAGAAAGTGGAAAAGGCTGCTAAGACTAACAAATCTGGACCCAAAGCAATTTGGGTACCAAAATCAACTTGATCTGTTTGTAAAATGTGTGCAGGGAAACCACAAGAAGAATTTGTGGTACTTGGATAGTGGATGCTCCAGGCACATGACTGGTGATTCCTCCCTGCTCACAAAGTTTGTGGAGAAAGCTGGCCCTAGCATTACCTTTGGAGATGACAGCAAAGGATATACTATGGGATATGGCTTGATTGCAAAAGAGAATGTCATCATTGATGAAGTTGCATTGGTGTCTGGTCTTAAGCACAACTTGCTTAGCATCAGTCAGCTCTGTGACAAAGGTTACAAAGTCAATTTCACTCCTGAAGCCTGTGTTGTCACCAAAGGAGATGACAACAACAATGTGGTTCTGATTGGACAAAGAAAAGGAAATGTGTATGTAGCTGACTTCAATTCTGTCAAGTCTGAATCTATCACTTGCCTTCTCAGCAAAGCAAGCACAGATGACAGTTGGCTATGGCATAAGAGATTGTCTCATCTAAATTTCAAAACCTTGAATGAGTTAGTAAAGAAGGACTTGGTAAGAGGTCTACCAAAGCTGGAATTCTCAAAAGATGGACTTTGTGGAGCTTGTCAGCTAGGAAAGCAAAAGAGAAGCTCTTTCAAAAGCAAAACTCTTTCATCAATTGTGAAGCCCCTTCAGCTCTTGCATATGGATTTGTTTGGACCAGTCAACATCATGTCTATTTCAAAGAAGAAATATTGCCTAGTGATTGTTGATGATTTTTCAAAATTCACTTGGACTTTCTTCCTGCATTCTAAGGATGAAGCTGGGAAAATCATCATCAATCATATCAAGGCATTAAACAACAATCCAGATGTCAAAGTTGGAAGGATAAGAAGTGACAATGGGACAGAATTCAAGAACTCTGTGATGAAAGAATTTTGTGAAGAAGAGGGAATTATTCATGAGTTCTCTGCACCAAGAACTCCACAACAAAATGGTGTTGTTGAAAGGAAGAATAGAACTCTTATTGAGGCTGCAAGAACCATGATTAATGAAGCTCAACTTCCAACCTATTTTTGGGCTGAAGCTGTGAACACTGCTTGCTTCACTCAAAACATTTCACTAATTACCAAACCTCATAATCTAACTCCCTTTCAACTCTTCAAAGGAAAGAAGCCAACAATTAGCTTTCTTCATGTATTTGGATGCAAGTGTTATGTTCTAAGAAATCAAGGTGAAAAACTTGGAAAATTTGAGGCCAAGGCAGATGAAGCTATTTTTGTTGGATACTCTGATGGAAAATCATTTAGAGTATATAATCTGAGAACCAACATTGTTATGGAATCAATCCATGTGGTTTTTGATGATAAGAAGATTCAAGGATTCTCAGATGAAGGATTTCATGATAATCTCAGATTTGAGAATGAAGGTGAAGGTGATCTGTATGACAGTGATGATGATGATGACATTATTCAAAATGTTGGAATTAATCCTGGAATTAATATTCCAACTGATGACTCTCTGGTGCAAGGAACAACTGCTATTGGAAACTCAACTGAAGCATCAGTTGAAACTACATTGGAAGGATCAGTTGAAACACCTCAAGGATCATCAGTTGAAAGAATATCTCAAAGTTTCAATCAGTCTAGAAATAATGAGATGTCAAATTTAGGGGGAGCTTTCCAACATGGAAACCTGAACTTCAATAATGAAGCCACATCATCAAGACAATCACTTCCACCACAAAGAAAGTGGACAAGGGATCACCCTTTTGAGCTAATTATTGGAGATGCAAATGCATCTGTACAAACAAGAAGAGCAACTCAAGATGAGTGTTTGTACAGTGCATTCCTTTCACAGGATGAACCTAAAGTCATAGAAGATGCTCTCAAAGATGCTGATTGGGTTCTTGCTATGCAAGAAGAATTAAATCAATTTGAGAGAAACAATGTATGGAAGCTGGTACCCAAACCTAAAAACAGAACTATTGTAGGAACAAGGTGGGTATTCAGAAACAAGGTGGATGAGAATGGAGTTGTCACCAGAAACAAGGCTAGGCTTGTTGCTAAAGGGTACTCTCAATCTGAAGGAATTGATTTTGATGAGACCTTTGCACCAGTTGCAAGACTGGAAGCAATAAGAATCTTCCTGGCCTATGCTGCTCATGCAAATTTTAAAGTTTATCAAATGGATGTCAAGAGTGCTTTTCTAAATGGTGAACTGGAAGAGGAGGTATATGTCAGTCAGCCTCCTGGTTTTGAAGATCCAGAATTTCCAGAGTATGTTTACTTTTTATTAAAAGCACTCTATGGACTAAAGCAAGCACCAAGGGCATGGTATGACACTCTGTCTCAATTCTTGTTAGATAATCACTTTTCTAGAGGAACTGTGGATAAAACACTATTTTACAGGAATGTAAATGGTGCCTTCATTCTGGTTCAAATTTATGTAGATGATATAATTTTTGGTTCTACAGATGAGAAACTTTGCAAAAAGTTTGCTAATCTAATGAAAAGTCAGTATGAAATGAGCATGATGGGAGAGCTCACCTACTTTCTTGGTTTACAAGTTAAACAAGTAAAGGAAGGTATATTCATAAATCAAACTAAGTACATTTATGATCTACTTAAAAAGTTTGATTTATTGGATTGCAAAGAAGCTAAGACTCCCATGCCAACAGCCACTAAATTAGAATTAAGTCCTAATGAGAAATCTGTGGACATCTCTAATTACAGAGGCATGGTTGGTTCTCTTCTATATTTGACAGCTAGTAGACCAGATATTATGTTTTCTACATGTCTCTGTGCTAGATTTCAATCTAATCCTAAAGAATCACATCTTATTGCTATAAAAAGAATATTCAGATATCTTAAGGGAACACCAAATCTTGGTATTTGGTACCCTAAAGACTCTGGATTTGATCTAATTGGATATTCAGATGCTGATTTTGCAGGATGCAAAATTGATAGAAAAAGTACAACTGGCACTTGTCAATTTCTTGGTGACAGATTGATTTCTTGGTTTAGCAAAAAGCAAAATTCTGTGTCAACCTCTACAGCTGAGGCTGAGTACATTGCAGCTGGAAGCTGTTGTGCACAATTATTGTGGATGAGAAATCAATTACTTGATTATGGATTAAATCTCTCAAAAATCCCAATATTTTGTGACAACACCAGTGCTATTGCTATAACTGAAAATCCAGTACAACACTCAAGAACCAAGCACATTGACATCAAATATCACTTCATAAGAGAACATGTGATGGCTGGTACTGTTGAAATGCATTTTGTTCCAAGTGAAGAACAGATTGCAGATATTTTCACAAAGCCTCTTGATGAATCCACATTCACAAGGTTGGTAAGTAAATTAGGTATGTTAAATTTCTCCTAATTTAGAGTGAATTTTTCTGTAATTTGGCAGCCAGAATTTGATTAATTTTGATTTATCAAAATTGAATTAATTATATTTCTGGATAAAGTCTATAATATTTCAACTGATGAACTAGTGAAATTGTTTCAACTGATGTTTGAAACAATATCCTTTTGCGTTGTTTTTCATTCAACTGATGACATCAGTTGAAGACGCTTTCAACTGATCTTCATCAGTTGAATAGGAAGTTTAAAGGGGCGCTTATTTCATCCGTTGAAAGTATTATCAGATCTGAGCCGTTGAAATTTCTTTTGTCTCTCTCCCACTTTATACACACGATCGTGTGTGTAATTTTTGTAGAGATAAATAAGAGTAATTTCTTCTCAACGGTAATTTCTCAGCCAATCACAGCAATTTTCTGAGAAAGTATTTAAGCATTTTAATTTATTTTCACTTCTTTTCATCTCACTCTTTCGAATTCTTCAAGTTCTCTCCTCTCTCTCTGTGCAAAAGCAAACTCTAATCTTTCCTCAAGCTTTCTCTGTGACTACAATGGCACCCATGAAGAAGTATACTGCACCAAGTGGGTTTATCTATGAAAAGAACAACTTTGCGTCATTTGTGGATACTAAAGCTGTGGAGGAGAAGGAGTATCACAGGATGATGGAGTTCATCAAGTCAAGCCAGCTCTCTTATGCTATGACTGAAGCTCCCATCATCTACCATGAAATAGTTGAGGAAATGTGGACCTCTGCAGAGTTTAATAGTGAGCATGAAACTCTAACTTTCTCTGTCAATAATAAAACTCACTCTGTCAATGCTGATGTTATGAAAGCATGCTTTAAGATTCCTGAAAATACTGTTTTATCTTTGCCTAGTGATAATCAGTTGGTTAATTTACTTTATGCCATGAATTATGTTTTGCCAACTGATGCCTTAGGTAAAATAGAAAGAAGGGGTCTTAGGAGAGAATGGAGTTACTTATGTGATGCATTTATTAAAGCATTTTCTGGTAAAATTAGTAATTTTAATGCCCTTACTTCCCAGATCTTACAAATGCTTTACATGTACCTGACTAATGAATATTTCAACTTTGGTGGTTTGATGATCCAAGAAATTGGGGAGAAACTAGGTGATAAAACTGATAGACCTAGGAATATTTATTATGTCAGATTTCTTATGATGCTAGCTAATCATCTCAATGATAAGCTAGTTATTACTAACAAGGAAGCCAAGCTTCCCAGTTTTGTGCAGGAAAAGAGAGTCTTTAAAGACCTCTTTAGGATGAATTTATACCCCTCCTTGGAGGTGGTGTACCTGCCAACAATGGAGGCTGGAAAGCACAAAGAGGTACATGGCTTTCCTACTACTCTTTCTCAACCCTCACCTTCTTTGCTTTCTGCCATCAGGGCTGTTGAAGAGGCCCATCAACAGTCCACACAAGTGGCAAAACCTTCTAAAGACAAGTCTTCTAAACCAACCTCAGATGCCTCCCAAAAGACATCTGTTGTAAAATCCAAGAAACACAAACCTGAGGGGAGTGTGATTGGAGGATGTGAGGGGGAGGGAAAGGGTGAACATAAAAGAAACCCTAAGAATAAGGATGGAAAGGTGTGTGCTGACCAGCCTGGCCACTCTGCAGTCTCCCAAAAGACTGTAGATGTTAATATGGAATCAAACTCATCCCTAGCAGCATCCTCCCAAAAGGATGTTGCTATTGAAAATAGTCCTCAACCAGGGACACAGTCAAAAGGGGGAGGGACACCACTTCTTCACCAATAAAAGCTTATGGGAGAAAGAAGCTGAGAAGTGAAAAACTGAAGCACTCTGCACACACACAGGCATCCATTCTGGACTTTATGCCTTTAACTTCTCAAAGTCAGATTGATGTGACTCCAATAAATGTGGAGTCACAGCCCCCCTCTTCATCTCAACCAATCACCCATATTTATGATCTTACCATCTCTACAACTCAAACACAATCCCCAACATCTTCTATGGATGTGGAATTAATTCACACCACACTTGTAAATTCTCCATCTTTGGATTTCATGGAGAAGCCCCCATCTGAGATTGATCATCATCATTTTGATGATTTGTTGGATCTTTCTCTTCCATTTCCTTCCTCTGTGACAATGTGTTCTGTGGATTTTCCTTTAAAATCAATCACTACAGACTCAACTGTCACAGCCTCTAAACCTATTTCTTCATCTTCTTCAACTGATCTCCCTCATCAGTTGACAAGTGTTTGTCCTTCAACTGATATGCTTAACAGCTCTCATCAGTTGAGTGCATCCTCTACTCATGTTTCAACTGATGTCCCTCATCAGTTGACAACTGCTGCTACTTCAATTAATTTACCTTTTTCTACAGCAGTTGATCACATGGTAGCACAGACACTTCTAGGATTGAGTGGAGTGAGCTATGGAGTGGAGAGGCAGCCTAGTGAGCTGGCAAAAGGAGAGGGTGTGGAGAGTCTGGCATTTTCTTCTAGCCAGGAAAAAGGAGAGGATAAGAGTGACCCTTTAGTAAGGGTAAGTGAGGGAGAGGTGAGTTGTGTGGTGAGCCAAGGGGAGCCCTTGATGCAAGAAAAGAGAGATAATGAGAGAAATGCAGGTGTCAATGAAGGGTTTAGTGAACAGGAGATTCAAGCTGAATATAGATCCATATTGGATAGTGTTTCACTAGACCCTGAGACTTTTACTCATGGAATGTCTTCCATTCAAGATTTTGCCAGATTGGATAATCAAGCAGCTGAGAGGCACCTTAATCTGATTCACACTACATCTTCTATGCTTAGAGCAAAGGAGGCATTTACAGCTCTGCCTGCCAATGCTGGAGATGATTTTCATTATGATGATAGTGATGAAGACCTCAATGATGCTCTTGAGGAATCCCTTGGTGAACAACCTACAACCTCTCTACCTTCATGGCTCTCCATGCAATCTGCAAATGCAATTGTTGTTAGCATGGAGCTGGAAAGGCAAGCCTCCACTCTTCTTCAATCACAACCTGGAAGCTCATCCTCCTCTCAAGCCATCTCTGCCACCATTGCCAGTCAAGCTCTGGAAAACCTCAAGCTTCACAAATATCAATCTCTCCACTTTCAGAAAGAGATAGAGCATCTCAATTCTCTCATTGCCTCTGTTAAGACTGATCTGACCAAACAAATTGATGAAAAGCTTCCAGCTCAGGTCAAATCAGCTCTTTCTGGTTCTGAGCAAAAACAACTGCAATTGGAAAAGCAAGTAGAAGCTCTGGAAGGCAATGTCTATATCTTAAACTCTAGAATGGATGAGATGTTGCAGCATCAAAGAATTCAGACTGGACTCCTTCAACATCTTCTTCTTGCCTCTGGTGCTTCTCTTCCCAGTCCATCCCTTACACTTGCTGCTAACAAAAAGGGGGAGAAAGAATTACCAACTCCTGCAGAATTAATCAGTCAAATTCCTCCTCCTTTCCACACTGAAAGGGAAAAGCAAAAGATTGAAAGGATGAAAGAATTGGACTCCATTGCAAAGAGAGTGGCTCAACTGGGCAAGAAATCATCTACATCTCTATCTACAGCAACCACAGCTCAAATCTCTTTTCCAACCACAACCACAATTCTCAGGGTAATTACACCTGAGATTGTTATTCCCTCCAAGACAGAAAAGGGTGAGCCATCATTTTAAATGAGTTCAAGCCAATTCTGTTTCCAAACAATTGTGGTTACTCCAGGCCTGGAAAAGACTCAAGCTCAATCTACTTCCACTAGCCAGGCCTGACAAAAATGAATACAAGCTTTTGGGCCAAGAAATCAAAAGTTATAAAGATTGTGCAGATGTGGCCTTAAAGGCTCATTTTGCAATCATCCACAGAGAAGGCCAGAAGCTGTTTATTGGAACTGGCCATCCTCACTACTCATTTGCAAAAGCTGAAGAGGTGGCCAGAGAATGTGAAAAAGAGGAGTTTGAATCCCAACTCTCTTTGAACCAAATTTTCTGCTAGAATATGATGCCTGGTTTATTGCCTCACAATCCTTATTCTCAGCCTAACAGCCATATGTTCAATCCTTATTTCAATGCCTTTAACATGCCTCAATTTCATTCAAACTTGCATGGAATGAACAATTTATGCATGTCTCAAAGGCTGTGTTTGAAACACGTTGATGTTCCAATTTCTCAACCAAAACCAAAGATTGAACCAATTCAATCCAAGGAAAAGGTTGAGAAAGTGGAAAAGGCTGCTAAGACTAAACAAATCTGGACCCAAAGCAATTTGGGTACCAAAATCAACTTGATCTGTTTGTAAAATGTGTGCAGGGAAACACAAGAAGAATTTGTGGTACTTGGATAGTGGATGCTCCAGGCACATGACTGGTGATTCCTCCCTGTCACAAAGTTTGTGGGAAAAGCTGGCCCTAGCATTACCTTTGGAGATGACAGCAAAGGATATACTATGGGATATGGTTGATTGCAAAAGAGAATGTCATCATTGATGAAGTTGCATTGGTGTCTGGTCTTAAGCACAACTTGCTTAGCATCAGTCAGCTCTGTGACAGGTTACAAAGTCAATTTCACTCCTGAAGCCTGTGTTGTCACCAAAGGAGATGACAACAACCATGTGGTTCTGATTGGACAAAGAAAAGAAATGTGTATGTAGCTGACTTCAATTCTGTCAAGTCTGATCTATCACTTGCCTTCTCAGCCAGCCGCACAGTGACAGTTGGCTATGGCATAAGAGTTGTCTCATCTAAATTTCAAAACCTTGAATGAGTTAGTAAAGAGGACTTGGTAAGAGGTCTACCAAAGCTGGAATTCTCAAAGATGGACTTTTGGAGCTTGTCAGCTAGGAAAGCAAAAGAGAAGCTCTTCAAAAGCAAAACTCTTTCATCAATTGTGAAGCCCCTTCAGCTCTTGCATATGGGTTTGTTTGGACCAGTCAAACATCATGTCTATTTCAAAAGAAAGATTGCCTAGTGATTGTTGATGATTTTTCAAAATTACTTGGACTTTCTTCCTGCATTCTAGGTGAGCTGGGAAAATCATCATCATCATATCAAGGCATAACAACAATCCAGATGTCATTGGAAGGATAGAGTGACAATGGGACAGAATTCAAGAACTCTGTGATGAAAGAATTTTGTGAGAAGAGGGATTATTCATGAGTTCTCTGCACCAAGAACTCCACAACAAAATGGTGTTGTTGAAAGGAAGAATAGAATCTTTTGAGGCTGCAAGAACCATGATTAATGAAGCTCAACTTCCACACCTATTTTTGGGCTGAAGCTGTGAACACTGCTTGCTTCACTCAAAACATTTCACTACTTACCAAACCTCATAATCTAACTCCCTTTCAACTCTTCAAAGGAAAGAAGCCAACAATTAGCTTTCTCATGTATTTGGATGCAAGTGTTATGTTCTAAAAATCAAGGTGAAAAACTTGGAAATTTGAGCCAGGCGCTGAGCTATTTTTGTTGGATACTCTGATGGAAAATCATTTAGAGTATATAATCTGAGAACCAACATTGTTATGGATCAATCCATGTGGTTTTTGATGATAGAAGATTCAAGATTCTCAGATGAGGATTTCATGATAATCTCAGATTTGAGAATGAAGGTGAAGGTGATCTGTATGACAGTGATGATGATGATGCATTATTCAAAATGTTGGAATTAATCCTGGAATTAATATTCCAACTGATGACTCTCTGGTGCAAGGAACAACTGCTATTGGAAACTCAACTGAAGCATCGTTGAAACTACATTGGAAGGATCAGTTGAAACACCCACGGATCATCAGTTGAAAGAATATCTCAAGTTTCAATCAGTCTAGAAATAATGAGTGTCAAATTTAGGGGGGCTTTCCAACATGGAAACCTGAACTTCAATAATGAAGCCACATCATCAAGACAATCACTTCCACACACGAAAGAGGGACAAGGGATCACCCTTTTGAGCTAATTATTGGAGATGCAAATGCATCTGTACAAACAAGAAGAGCACTCAGATGAGTGTTTGTACAGTGCCTTCCTTTCACAGGATGAACCTAGTCATAGGTGCTCTCAAAGATGCTGATTGGGTTCTTGCTATGACAGAGAATTAAATCAATTTGAGGACAATGTATGGAGCTGGTACCCAACACTAAAAACAGAACTATTGTAGGACAAGGTGGGTATTCAAGAAACAAGGTGGATGAGAATGGGTTGTCACCAGAACACAGGCTAGGCTTGTTGCTAAAGGGTACTCTCAATCTGAAGGAATTGATTTTGTGAGACCTTTGGCACCAGTTGCAAGACTGGAAGCAATAAGAATCTTCCTGGCCTATGCTGCTCATGCAAATTTTAAGTTTATCAAATGGATGTCAAGGTGCTTTTCTAAATGGTGAACTGGAAGAGAGGTATATGTCAGTCAGCCTCCTGGTTTTGAAGATCCAGAATTTCCAGAGTATGTTTACTTTTTATTAAAAGCACTCTATGGACTAAAGCAAGCACCAAGGGCATGGTATGACACTCTGTCTCCTTCTGTTGATAATCACTTTTCTAGAGGAACTGTGGATAAAACACTATTTACAGGAATGTAAATGGTGCCTTCATCTGGTTCAATTTATGTAGATGATATAATTTTTGGTTCTACAGATGAGAAACTTTGCAAAAGTTTGCTAATCTAATGAAAAGTCAGTATGAAATGAGCTGATGGGAGGCTCACCTACTTTCTTGGTTTACAGTTAAACAAGTAAAGGAAGGTATATTCATAAATCCAACTAGTACATTTATGATCTACTTAAAAAGTTTGATTTATTGGATTGCAAAGAAGCTAAGACTCCCATGCCAACAGCCACTAATTAGAATAAGTCCTAATGAGAAATCTGTGGACATCTCTAATTAACAGAGGCATTGTGGTTCTCTTCTATATTTGACAGCTAGTAGACCAGATATTATGTTTTCTACATGTCTCTGCTAGATTTCAATCTATCCTAAGATCCCATCTTATGCTATAAAAAGAATATTCAGATATCTAAGGGAACACCAAATCTTGGTATTGTGTACCCTACAAGACTCTGGATTTGATCTAATTGGATATTCGATGCTGATTTTGCAGGATGCAAAATTGATAGAAAAGTATACACTGGCACTTGTCAATTTCTGGTGACAGATTGATTTCTTGGTTTAGCAAAAAGCAAAATTCTGTTAACCTCTACAGCTGAGGCTGAGTACATTGCAGCTGGAAGCTGTGTGCACAATTATTGTGGATGAGAAATCATTACTTGATTATGGATTATCTCTCAAAAATCCCAATATTTTGTGACACACAGTGCTATTGCTATAACTGAAATCCCGTACAACACTCAAGAACCAAGCACATTGACATCAAATATCACTTCATAAGGAACATGTGATGGCTGGTACTGTTGAAATGCATTTTGTTCCAAGTGAAGCAGATTGCAGATATTTTCACAAAGCCTCTTGAATCCACATTCACAAGGTTGGTAAGTAATTAGGTATGTTAAATTTCTCCTAATTTAGAGTGAATTTTTCTGTAATTTGGCAGCCAGAATTTGATTAATTTTGATTTATCAAAATTGAATTAATTATTTTCTGGATAAGTCTATAATATTTCAACTGATGAACTAGTGAAATTGTTTCAACTGATTTGAAACAATATCCTTTTGCGTTTTTTTCATTCAACTTGACTCAGTTGAAGACGCTTTCAACTGATCTTCATCAGTTGAAATAGGAAGTTTAAGGGGCGCTTATTTCATCCGTTGAAAGTATATCAGATCTGAGCCGTTGAAATTCTTTGTTCTCTCTCCCACTTTATACCACGATCGTGTGTGTAATTTTTGTAGAGATAAATAAGAGTATTTCTTCTCACGGTATATTCTCAGCCAATCACAGCAATTTTTCTGAGAAAGTATTAAGCATTTTAATTTATTTTCACTTCTTTTCATCTCACTCTTTCGAATTCTTCAAGTTCTCTCCTCTCTCTCTGTGCAAAAGCAAACTCTAATCTTTCCTCAAGCTTTCTCTGTGACTACAATGGCACCCATGAAGAAGTATACTGCACCAAGTGGGTTTACTATGAAAAGAACAACTTTGCGTCATTTGTGGATACTAAAGCTGTGGAGGAGAAGGAGTATCACAGGATGATGGAGTTCATCAAGTCAAGCCAGCTCTCTTTGCTATGACTGAAGCTCCCATCATCTACCATGAAATAGTTGAGGAATGTGGACCTCTGCAGAGTTTAATAGTGAGATGAACTCTAACTTTCTCTGTCAATAATAAAACTCACTCTGTCATGCTGATGTTATGAAAGCATGCTTTAAGATTCCTGAAAATACTGTTTATCTTTGCCTAGTGATAATCATTGGTAATTTACTTATGCCATGAATTATGTTTTGCCAACTGATGCTAGGTAAAAATAGAAAGAAGGGGTCTTAGGAGAGAATGGAGTTACTTATGTGATGCATTATTAAAGCATTTTCTGGTAAAATTAGTAATTTAATGCCCTTACTTCCCAGATCTTACAAATGCTTTACTGTACCTGAATGAATATTTCAACTTGGTGGTGTGATGATCCAGAAATGGGGAGAAACTAGGTGATAAAACTGATGACCTAGGAATATTTATTTGTCAGATTTCTTTATGATGCTAGCTATCATCTCATGATAAGCTGTTATTACTAACAAGGAAGCCAAGCTTCCCAGTTTTGTGAGAAAAGAGAGTCTTTAAGACCTCTTTAGGATGAATTTTACCCCTCCTTGGAGGTGGTGTAACTGCCACACATGGAGGCTGGAAAGCACAAAGAGGTACGGCTTTCCTACTACTCTTTTCTCAACCCTCACCTTCTTTGCTTTCTGCCATCAGGGCTGTTGAAGAGGCCCATCACAGTCCACACAATGGCAAAACCTTCTAACAGACAAGTCTTCTAAAACCCAACTGCATTTTGTAATCTAGCTAAAAGCTTTGTAAAACTTGGAGTATATACCAAGTTAGTAGCATCAGTTGAACTTGTTCAATTACTGAAGAAAAATCTGAAGTTTAGAACTGCTTTGAGTGATGAACCAGCAGCTGTGGCGAATTGTAAAACAATCCACAGATTCTTCTATATAAAATCTCACGGGTGGATCATTCAATCCACCCGTATTTTTAATACTTGGTGTTTTTCTGTTTAGTGTGTTCTTAGTGTATTATTCTTGAATCTATTAAATTTGTAAAAGATTGTATTCAACCCCCCCTTCTACAATCTTTCTCATAGTTGGTGTAAAATAACAATTGGTATCAGAGCCAGGTTCCCAACAAACAGGGAAAAAGATCAACACTGCTAGAGAAAGATGGGAAAGAAGGATGCTGGAGTGAAGATTCCTGTTCTGACAAAGACAACTATTTTCACTGGAAAGTGAGAATGCATCTGCATCTGTTGTCCATTGATGAAAGCTATGTGAACTGCATTGAAAAAGGACCTCATGTCCCCATGAAGGTCTGCACAAGTATTGGAGCTGATGGTGAAGACATGGTAGGTAAGATGATTCCAAAACCTATCCATGAATATTCTCAAGAAGATACTGAAGAAGTGCACAAGGGACAAGAAAACCATGAATCTTCTGTTCAATGGTTTGGATCAAGAAATGATTGATAGTGTTATTAGCTGCACAAGTGCCAAAGAAGTTTGGGACACCATCAGGACCATCTGTGAAGGAAATGAGCAAGTGAGAGAGAACAAGATGCAGCTTCTGATTCAACAATATGAGTCATTCCATTTCAAGGTTGGTGAAAGTTGAGTGATACATTTAACAGATTTCAAAAACTGTTAAATGGCCTAAAGCTCTTTGGAAGAGTATATCAAGTTAAGGATTCAAACTTGAAATTCTTAAGAGCTCTTCCTAAAGAATGGAAGCCCATGACAGTCTCTCTCAGAAATACACAAGAGTTTAAAGACTATACTCTAGAGAGACTGTATGGAACCTTAAAACTTATGAGCTTGAAATGGAGCAAGATGAAGAAATTGAGAAAAGCCAAAAGAAAGGGCATTCATCTGTGGCTCTAGTTGCATCTCTGGAGGATACTGTCAAGGATAAGGGAAAGTCTCAAGTTGAAGAAACTGAGAAGTTGGTCAAAGAGGAGAGCTCAGAGTCAAGCAAAGGAAAAGAAAAGAGAAAGAAGTAGCTGATTCTGGTGAAGAAAGTGATGGAATTGATGAACATCTAGCCTTCCTGTCAAGAAGATTCTCCAAACTGAAATTCAAAAAGAATTTTAATTCTGCAAAATCTTTTAAAGGCAATCCCAAGTCTGATAGAAGCATGGTAGACAGATCAAAATTCAAGTGCTTCAACTGTGGGAATGCAGGCCACTTTGCAAATGAGTGCAGAAAGCCTAAAGTTGAGAAAAAGTCAAGTGAAAACATTGACTACAAAAAGAAATATTATGAACTTCTCAAACAAAAGGAAAGAGCATTCATCACAAAGGATGATTGGGCAGCTGGAGATGATTCTGATGAAGAGGAGGAGTTTGTCAATCTAGCTCTAATGGCCAACTCCACAGATCAAGAAGAAAACACTGGAAGCAGTAGTCAGGTATTCACTACAAACTTGGTTGAGTTAACTAAAGATGAATGCAATGCTACTATTAATGAAATGTCTACAGAATTATATCATTTGCATGTGTCTTTAAAATCTCTTACTAAGGAAAATAGTAGAATTAAGGAAGCTAACACCTTTCTAAGTGATAGAAACAGTGCCTTAGAAGCTCAATTTATTGAGTTTGAGAAGCTGAAAATTGAGTGTCAAACAGCCAAGGATGATCTCTTGGTTGTTCTGAAAAGAGAAGAGATCATAAGAAAGCAGCTTGATAAGGAACAAGAGATTATTGCCAAATGGAAATCTGGTAGGGATGTTTCCACCAATATCATCAACATGCAAGGTAGAGAGACCTTTGTAGAGAATGAGTGGAAGAGGAATAAGAAAGTTCTTGAGATATCTGAGAACAGTTCAGGTGATGAGAAGACTGATGATGATCATCAGTTGAAGAACAAAGTCTCAACTGATGAGAGTCATCAGTTGAACAAAAAGTCATCAGTTGACAAGAGTGTTCTCAAGAAGCTTAACAAGAAATATGGTCCTGTTAAAAAGAATTTTGTTAAAGGTGAGAATAGTTCTTCTGAGACCAGTGATAGTGTTAATAACACTTTTCATTCCAGTAACAAGAACAAGAAGAAGTTGGATACCAGTGAGCATAAATCTGAGGAGACTAAAAAGAAGAAAGGAAACAGAAATGGCAAAATAGGAATTAACAAGCACACCAATTACACTCCCAATGCTAGTGCTCTTAGGAAAACCTGCAGTAAGTGTGGTAGTGTAAATCATTTATCTGCTAATTGTAAAACTGTGGTTGCCCCTAATTTATCCTTGCCTATTCCTATGACATCTGTTCCTCACATGAATTTATCTGCTATGAATATGATGCCTGGTTTATTGCCTCACAATCCTTATTCTCAGCCTAACATGCCATATATGTTCAATCCTTATTTCAATGCCTTTAACATGCCTCAATTTCATTCAAACTTGCATGGAATGAACAATTTATGCATGTCTCAAAGGCCTGTGTTTGAAAACAGAGTTGATGTTCCAATTTCTCAACCAAAACCAAAGATTGAACCAATTCAATCCAAGGAAAAGGTTGAGAAAGTGGAAAAGGCTGCTAAGACTAACAAATCTGGACCCAAAGCAATTTGGGTACCAAAATCAACTTGATCTGTTTGTAAAATGTGTGCAGGGAAACCACAAGAAGAATTTGTGGTACTTGGATAGTGGATGCTCCAGGCACATGACTGGTGATTCCTCCCTGCTCACAAAGTTTGTGGAGAAAGCTGGCCCTAGCATTACCTTTGGAGATGACAGCAAAGGATATACTATGGGATATGGCTTGATTGCAAAAGAGAATGTCATCATTGATGAAGTTGCATTGGTGTCTGGTCTTAAGCACAACTTGCTTAGCATCAGTCAGCTCTGTGACAAAGGTTACAAAGTCAATTTCACTCCTGAAGCCTGTGTTGTCACCAAAGGAGATGACAACAACAATGTGGTTCTGATTGGACAAAGAAAAGGAAATGTGTATGTAGCTGACTTCAATTCTGTCAAGTCTGAATCTATCACTTGCCTTCTCAGCAAAGCAAGCACAGATGACAGTTGGCTATGGCATAAGAGATTGTCTCATCTAAATTTCAAAACCTTGAATGAGTTAGTAAAGAAGGACTTGGTAAGAGGTCTACCAAAGCTGGAATTCTCAAAAGATGGACTTTGTGGAGCTTGTCAGCTAGGAAAGCAAAAGAGAAGCTCTTTCAAAAGCAAAACTCTTTCATCAATTGTGAAGCCCCTTCAGCTCTTGCATATGGATTTGTTTGGACCAGTCAACATCATGTCTATTTCAAAGAAGAAATATTGCCTAGTGATTGTTGATGATTTTTCAAAATTCACTTGGACTTTCTTCCTGCATTCTAAGGATGAAGCTGGGAAAATCATCATCAATCATATCAAGGCATTAAACAACAATCCAGATGTCAAAGTTGGAAGGATAAGAAGTGACAATGGGACAGAATTCAAGAACTCTGTGATGAAAGAATTTTGTGAAGAAGAGGGAATTATTCATGAGTTCTCTGCACCAAGAACTCCACAACAAAATGGTGTTGTTGAAAGGAAGAATAGAACTCTTATTGAGGCTGCAAGAACCATGATTAATGAAGCTCAACTTCCAACCTATTTTTGGGCTGAAGCTGTGAACACTGCTTGCTTCACTCAAAACATTTCACTAATTACCAAACCTCATAATCTAACTCCCTTTCAACTCTTCAAAGGAAAGAAGCCAACAATTAGCTTTCTTCATGTATTTGGATGCAAGTGTTATGTTCTAAGAAATCAAGGTGAAAAACTTGGAAAATTTGAGGCCAAGGCAGATGAAGCTATTTTTGTTGGATACTCTGATGGAAAATCATTTAGAGTATATAATCTGAGAACCAACATTGTTATGGAATCAATCCATGTGGTTTTTGATGATAAGAAGATTCAAGGATTCTCAGATGAAGGATTTCATGATAATCTCAGATTTGAGAATGAAGGTGAAGGTGATCTGTATGACAGTGATGATGATGATGACATTATTCAAAATGTTGGAATTAATCCTGGAATTAATATTCCAACTGATGACTCTCTGGTGCAAGGAACAACTGCTATTGGAAACTCAACTGAAGCATCAGTTGAAACTACATTGGAAGGATCAGTTGAAACACCTCAAGGATCATCAGTTGAAAGAATATCTCAAAGTTTCAATCAGTCTAGAAATAATGAGATGTCAAATTTAGGGGGAGCTTTCCAACATGGAAACCTGAACTTCAATAATGAAGCCACATCATCAAGACAATCACTTCCACCACAAAGAAAGTGGACAAGGGATCACCCTTTTGAGCTAATTATTGGAGATGCAAATGCATCTGTACAAACAAGAAGAGCAACTCAAGATGAGTGTTTGTACAGTGCATTCCTTTCACAGGATGAACCTAAAGTCATAGAAGATGCTCTCAAAGATGCTGATTGGGTTCTTGCTATGCAAGAAGAATTAAATCAATTTGAGAGAAACAATGTATGGAAGCTGGTACCCAAACCTAAAAACAGAACTATTGTAGGAACAAGGTGGGTATTCAGAAACAAGGTGGATGAGAATGGAGTTGTCACCAGAAACAAGGCTAGGCTTGTTGCTAAAGGGTACTCTCAATCTGAAGGAATTGATTTTGATGAGACCTTTGCACCAGTTGCAAGACTGGAAGCAATAAGAATCTTCCTGGCCTATGCTGCTCATGCAAATTTTAAAGTTTATCAAATGGATGTCAAGAGTGCTTTTCTAAATGGTGAACTGGAAGAGGAGGTATATGTCAGTCAGCCTCCTGGTTTTGAAGATCCAGAATTTCCAGAGTATGTTTACTTTTATTAAAAGCACTCTATGGACTAAAGCAAGCACCAAGGGCATGGTATGACACTCTGTCTCAATTCTTGTTAGATAATCACTTTTCTAGAGGAACTGTGGATAAAACACTATTTTACAGGAATGTAAATGGTGCCTTCATTCTGGTTCAAATTTATGTAGATGATATAATTTTTGGTTCTACAGATGAGAAACTTTGCAAAAAGTTTGCTAATCTAATGAAAAGTCAGTATGAAATGAGCATGATGGGAGAGCTCACCTACTTTCTTGGTTTACAAGTTAAACAAGTAAAGGAAGGTATATTCATAAATCAAACTAAGTACATTTATGATCTACTTAAAAAGTTTGATTTATTGGATTGCAAAGAAGCTAAGACTCCCATGCCAACAGCCACTAAATTAGAATTAAGTCCTAATGAGAAATCTGTGGACATCTCTAATTACAGAGGCATGGTTGGTTCTCTTCTATATTTGACAGCTAGTAGACCAGATATTATGTTTTCTACATGTCTCTGTGCTAGATTTCAATCTAATCCTAAAGAATCACATCTTATTGCTATAAAAAGAATATTCAGATATCTTAAGGGAACACCAAATCTTGGTATTTGGTACCCTAAAGACTCTGGATTTGATCTAATTGGATATTCAGATGCTGATTTTGCAGGATGCAAAATTGATAGAAAAAGTACAACTGGCACTTGTCAATTTCTTGGTGACAGATTGATTTCTTGGTTTAGCAAAAAGCAAAATTCTGTGTCAACCTCTACAGCTGAGGCTGAGTACATTGCAGCTGGAAGCTGTTGTGCACAATTATTGTGGATGAGAAATCAATTACTTGATTATGGATTAAATCTCTCAAAAATCCCAATATTTTGTGACAACACCAGTGCTATTGCTATAACTGAAAATCCAGTACAACACTCAAGAACCAAGCACATTGACATCAAATATCACTTCATAAGAGAACATGTGATGGCTGGTACTGTTGAAATGCATTTTGTTCCAAGTGAAGAACAGATTGCAGATATTTTCACAAAGCCTCTTGATGAATCCACATTCACAAGGTTGGTAAGTAAATTAGGTATGTTAAATTTCTCCTAATTTAGAGTGAATTTTTCTGTAATTTGGCAGCCAGAATTTGATTAATTTTGATTTATCAAAATTGAATTAATTATATTTCTGGATAAAGTCTATAATATTTCAACTGATGAACTAGTGAAATTGTTTCAACTGATGTTTGAAACAATATCCTTTTGCGTTGTTTTTCATTCAACTGATGACATCAGTTGAAGACGCTTTCAACTGATCTTCATCAGTTGAATAGGAAGTTTAAAGGGGCGCTTATTTCATCCGTTGAAAGTATTATCAGATCTGAGCCGTTGAAATTTCTTTTGTCTCTCTCCCACTTTATACACACGATCGTGTGTGTAATTTTTGTAGAGATAAATAAGAGTAATTTCTTCTCAACGGTAATTTCTCAGCCAATCACAGCAATTTTCTGAGAAAGTATTTAAGCATTTTAATTTATTTTCACTTCTTTTCATCTCACTCTTTCGAATTCTTCAAGTTCTCTCCTCTCTCTCTGTGCAAAAGCAAACTCTAATCTTTCCTCAAGCTTTCTCTGTGACTACAATGGCACCCATGAAGAAGTATACTGCACCAAGTGGGTTTATCTATGAAAAGAACAACTTTGCGTCATTTGTGGATACTAAAGCTGTGGAGGAGAAGGAGTATCACAGGATGATGGAGTTCATCAAGTCAAGCCAGCTCTCTTATGCTATGACTGAAGCTCCCATCATCTACCATGAAATAGTTGAGGAAATGTGGACCTCTGCAGAGTTTAATAGTGAGCATGAAACTCTAACTTTCTCTGTCAATAATAAAACTCACTCTGTCAATGCTGATGTTATGAAAGCATGCTTTAAGATTCCTGAAAATACTGTTTTATCTTTGCCTAGTGATAATCAGTTGGTTAATTTACTTTATGCCATGAATTATGTTTTGCCAACTGATGCCTTAGGTAAAATAGAAAGAAGGGGTCTTAGGAGAGAATGGAGTTACTTATGTGATGCATTTATTAAAGCATTTTCTGGTAAAATTAGTAATTTTAATGCCCTTACTTCCCAGATCTTACAAATGCTTTACATGTACCTGACTAATGAATATTTCAACTTTGGTGGTTTGATGATCCAAGAAATTGGGGAGAAACTAGGTGATAAAACTGATAGACCTAGGAATATTTATTATGTCAGATTTCTTATGATGCTAGCTAATCATCTCAATGATAAGCTAGTTATTACTAACAAGGAAGCCAAGCTTCCCAGTTTTGTGCAGGAAAAGAGAGTCTTTAAAGACCTCTTTAGGATGAATTTATACCCCTCCTTGGAGGTGGTGTACCTGCCAACAATGGAGGCTGGAAAGCACAAAGAGGTACATGGCTTTCCTACTACTCTTTCTCAACCCTCACCTTCTTTGCTTTCTGCCATCAGGGCTGTTGAAGAGGCCCATCAACAGTCCACACAAGTGGCAAAACCTTCTAAAGACAAGTCTTCTAAACCAACCTCAGATGCCTCCCAAAAGACATCTGTTGTAAAATCCAAGAAACACAAACCTGAGGGGAGTGTGATTGGAGGATGTGAGGGGGAGGGAAAGGGTGAACATAAAAGAAACCCTAAGAATAAGGATGGAAAGGTGTGTGCTGACCAGCCTGGCCACTCTGCAGTCTCCCAAAAGACTGTAGATGTTAATATGGAATCAAACTCATCCCTAGCAGCATCCTCCCAAAAGGATGTTGCTATTGAAAATAGTCCTCAACCAGGGACACAGTCAAAAAGGGGGAGGGACACCACTTCTTCACCAATAAAAGCTTATGGGAGAAAGAAGCTGAGAAGTGAAAAACTGAAGCACTCTGCACACACACAGGCATCCATTCTGGACTTTATGCCTTTAACTTCTCAAAGTCAGATTGATGTGACTCCAATAAATGTGGAGTCACAGCCCCCCTCTTCATCTCAACCAATCACCCATATTTATGATCTTACCATCTCTACAACTCAAACACAATCCCCAACATCTTCTATGGATGTGGAATTAATTCACACCACACTTGTAAATTCTCCATCTTTGGATTTCATGGAGAAGCCCCCATCTGAGATTGATCATCATCATTTTGATGATTTGTTGGATCTTTCTCTTCCATTTCCTTCCTCTGTGACAATGTGTTCTGTGGATTTTCCTTTAAAATCAATCACTACAGACTCAACTGTCACAGCCTCTAAACCTATTTCTTCATCTTCTTCAACTGATCTCCCTCATCAGTTGACAAGTGTTTGTCCTTCAACTGATATGCTTAACAGCTCTCATCAGTTGAGTGCATCCTCTACTCATGTTTCAACTGATGTCCCTCATCAGTTGACAACTGCTGCTACTTCAATTAATTTACCTTTTTCTACAGCAGTTGATCACATGGTAGCACAGACACTTCTAGGATTGAGTGGAGTGAGCTATGGAGTGGAGAGGCAGCCTAGTGAGCTGGCAAAAGGAGAGGGTGTGGAGAGTCTGGCATTTTCTTCTAGCCAGGAAAAAGGAGAGGATAAGAGTGACCCTTTAGTAAGGGTAAGTGAGGGAGAGGTGAGTTGTGTGGTGAGCCAAGGGGAGCCCTTGATGCAAGAAAAGAGAGATAATGAGAGAAATGCAGGTGTCAATGAAGGGTTTAGTGAACAGGAGATTCAAGCTGAATATAGATCCATATTGGATAGTGTTTCACTAGACCCTGAGACTTTTACTCATGGAATGTCTTCCATTCAAGATTTTGCCAGATTGGATAATCAAGCAGCTGAGAGGCACCTTAATCTGATTCACACTACATCTTCTATGCTTAGAGCAAAGGAGGCATTTACAGCTCTGCCTGCCAATGCTGGAGATGATTTTCATTATGATGATAGTGATGAAGACCTCAATGATGCTCTTGAGGAATCCCTTGGTGAACAACCTACAACCTCTCTACCTTCATGGCTCTCCATGCAATCTGCAAATGCAATTGTTGTTAGCATGGAGCTGGAAAGGCAAGCCTCCACTCTTCTTCAATCACAACCTGGAAGCTCATCCTCCTCTCAAGCCATCTCTGCCACCATTGCCAGTCAAGCTCTGGAAAACCTCAAGCTTCACAAATATCAATCTCTCCACTTTCAGAAAGAGATAGAGCATCTCAATTCTCTCATTGCCTCTGTTAAGACTGATCTGACCAAACAAATTGATGAAAAGCTTCCAGCTCAGGTCAAATCAGCTCTTTCTGGTTCTGAGCAAAAACAACTGCAATTGGAAAAGCAAGTAGAAGCTCTGGAAGGCAATGTCTATATCTTAAACTCTAGAATGGATGAGATGTTGCAGCATCAAAGAATTCAGACTGGACTCCTTCAACATCTTCTTCTTGCCTCTGGTGCTTCTCTTCCCAGTCCATCCCTTACACTTGCTGCTAACAAAAAGGGGGAGAAAGAATTACCAACTCCTGCAGAATTAATCAGTCAAATTCCTCCTCCTTTCCACACTGAAAGGGAAAAGCAAAAGATTGAAAGGATGAAAGAATTGGACTCCATTGCAAAGAGAGTGGCTCAACTGGGCAAGAAATCATCTACATCTTCTACAGCAACCACAGCTCAAATCTCTTTTCCAACCACAACCACAATTCTCAGGGTAATTACACCTGAGATTGTTATTCCCTCCAAGACAGAAAAGGGTGAGCCATCATTTTTAAATGAGTTCAAGCCAATTCTGTTTCCAAACAATTGTGGTTACTCCAGGCCTGGAAAAGACTCAAGCTCAATCTACTTTCCACTAGCCAGGCCTGACAAAAATGAATACAAGCTTTTGGGCCAAGAAATCAAAAGTTATAAAGATTGTGCAGATGTGGCCTTAAAGGCTCATTTTGCAATCATCCACAGAGAAGGCCAGAAGCTGTTTATTGGAACTGGCCATCCTCACTACTCATTTGCAAAAGCTGAAGAGGTGGCCAGAGAATGTGAAAAAGAGGAGTTTGAATCCCAACTCTCTTTGAACCAAATAGAGGTGGATGAAAGGTATGCTATTGAGCTGGAAGAGGAGTTGGCAGCTGAGTTTTTAAATGAGAAAGGATTGCCTCTTGAATCTTCTCCCAAGAAAAAGAGAGTCAAATCTAAAACTAAGATGCCTGAGGCAGCCAAGAGAAGAGAAGAAGTGCCAGAAAAGCCTATCTCAAAGCCTTCTTCTCCAATCAAGGATACCACAGTAGTACATCCAGATGTCAACTTCCATGATGAGCCAATAATGCCAAAGGAGGAGCCAATTGACTTGGAAGATATTCCAATTCCAGCTTTTCTTGTCCAAGAATCTTCCAAGCCAAAGAAGAAAGTCAAATCTGTGGCTAAAAGGATGGCTAACCCTCCCAAACCTCCAAAAGAACCTGAGAACTCTGATGACTATCTCATCATTGCTAACATTGAAGAAATTTCTGAGTTGGATCTGGAGCTGGATGATCTTCAAGAAGTAAGGGGAATAGAAGCAACTTCAAAGTTACCTGAAAGATTGGTATTCTCTTACAAAAACAAGGGTGATGTCATCTGGCCTCTTCACAGAGTTCTGAATTCTGAGGGATTCAGTTCTCTAACAAAAATATATGGATCTATGAAGAGGACTGGAGGATTTACACCACCTGCAAAGCAAATGGTATTAAAGAGAATCCTTGAGATCAGGAAGGAATGGAATTCAGATGCTAGTCTACAAAGAAGGCTGAAAATTCCCTACACTGGAAAGAAAATTCATCATGAACCTACTCCAGTCATGGAATTTAGGGACAATCAAGGTGTTAGGAGATTTTTCAGACCTAAAGATCAACTCAAGGTTGCTAGCTTGAATACTCTGAAGACTCTCCAATCCAAGCTCAACAGACAGGATAGTGATGAAGAATGGTTCTACAGGATCTTTCAGAAACAGATTAATATTCTTGAAGAAAAACTTAAGTCCAGAAGAAGAAGATCTTCTAGGAACAAGTAACTGCTCAGTCTAGAGGAGCATAATCATCTGTAATCTTTTCTAACTCTTGTATTTAAATTCTGCATTTTATTTTATTAATGTTTTGTTATCATCAAGTGTAGAATTTATGTCTGCATCTTCTCCAGTCATAAATTGGGGAAGATTGTTAGGAATCAATAATTTTTGATGATAACATAAACATTTTTGTAACATGTCTTACTTAGAATCTTTATCAAATTTCAGTTGTAATTGTTACATTTCTTGTCTTTGGGAATTATCAACGGATGGGTAGAATAGGATGGCTAATTGTAAATATCCAATGCCATGTAATTTTATCTAAGTGAAGGATATTCAACTGATGAGATGTAACTGTTCAACTGATAAAGACTGGATGATGTTTCAACTGATGAAGATCAAGCATTCAACTGAAGACAAAGTGTTCAACGGATAATGCTGAGGAATTCAACTGATGAGACTGGAACAGCATTCAACTGATGGAGTCTGTAATTCATTCAACTGATGAGCCAGGCATTCAACTGATAAAGTCAATAGCAGTTGAAAGCAACCAGAACCTTCAACTGATGAAGCAAAGAGCAGTTGAAAGTGACTAGAGCTTAAGTCTGACAAATCACATGGATCGAATTACACTAAAATAGACATGGAAGCCTAATTAGGAAAATAAAGAAGAAGCAGAAACATACTTATCTCATGCAGTGCAATCTGGATCAAATCAAGATGATGGTCAAAGATGAAGACATCTCAGAAAGCATGCATAAGACAAAGTTGTGCAGCATTGTTTTTAGATTAGAGTGCATTTTGTAATCTAGCTAAAAGCTTTGTAAAACTTGGAGTATATAACCAAGTTAGTAGCATCAGTTGAACTTGTTCAATTACTTGAGAGAAAAATCTGAGAGTTAGAACTTGCTTTGAGTGATGAACCAGCAGCTGTGCGAATTGTAAAACAATCCACAGATTCTTCTATATAAAATCTCACGGGTGGATCATTCAATCCACCCGTATTTTTAATACTTGGTGTTTTTCTGTTTAGTGTGTTCTTAGTGTATTATTCTTGAATCTATTAAATTTGTAAAAGATTGTATTCAACCCCCCCTTCTACAATCTTTCTCATAGTTGGTGTAAAATAACACACGTTTAGTCTAGCATTTGTAGAGCCTACCATTTGTAGAATTTATCATCTGAAAAGCCTGCCACTTGCAAATCTTCTAGCTACAGAGTCTACAAAACCTATCAGGGGCCGTTTGGTTGGAGAGGGTATGAGATTGAAATTAGGAATCAGATTAAGGTGGTATGGGGTTGAGATATCATTCCTGATATCATGTGTTTGGCTGAGCCAGTTGAATAAATGTGATTGAATTAAAATATTTATAAGTTATTAATTATAATTAATTTAAAATATTATTAAATAGATACTTATATATATTTTTGAATCATTAATTTCATTTTTACTGATAATTTACATGAAATGATATAAATAGAGTTGAAAATAAAAGGAAAAAAAATTGATTTCAGAAATCTATGTTTTAGACCCGCCTCCCCTCTTGGGTATGAAAATCCCATACCTACTTGTGGGTTTAAGCTGAAAAATATCTGTTTGTGTAATAAGTCAGAAGTCGGCTTAAAGTAAAAATAAGCCCGAAACCGACTAAAGCCAGAAGTTAGTTTGAGGTACTTTTTTCAGTGACTTAATTTTTTTGAACTCTTTTTTAATAAAAATCACCCAAAACTTATAAATCACTTTTATTTTTATTATTATATTTTTAATAACTCATAAGTTAATAATAATTCAAAATTTCTGAAACAGACATTTTAAATTCTCAGTTTATCAAGTAAGTCACGTTAAATCATAAATCAGGTTAAGTCGTAAGTCATAACTCAGTCAACCGAACTCAAAATCTCAAGATATAAGAACTTACCAAATAGTAATAATAGCAAATAATACTATCCAAATAGTATACATTTTTAAAGTACGCGTAAATATAGTTAGGGGTCGTTTGGTTCGAGCAGTGGTATCGGGTTGGAATGAGGAATCGGGTTAAGTTGGTATGGGTTTGAGGTATCATATCTGATATCATATGTTTGGTTGAGTGCTGGAATCAATATATATATAATTTTTATAAAAAATAAGTTATTAATATATATTAATTAAAAATATTAATAAAATTATTATTGTCATATATTTTTGCATCATTGATTTAATTTTGTATCAAACATTAATATTTCATTACTTAAAGAGAGGAAAAAAAAATAAAAAATGAATATAGCTCATACCCCCATCTCATACCCACCTCCCCACTTGGGTATCAAAAACCCATACCTTGGGGGTTTAAGGTATGGGTTTCAGATTTTATTTTTCTCAACCAAACACCAGGTATGGGTTTGATATGGACAAACCCCATACCTCATTCCAGAAACCCACGAACCAAACGACCCCTTAGTTCTTTACGTGATAGTCCGAATTCGGACACAAAATTATAAATCATAAATAAATATATTATACTAATCTAAATTTACTGATTTATTTTTATTCTATAATATTACATCTATTTTCATTCTTGTTTTTCTTAAATCAATTTTTAAAAGCTCATATTTTTAATATTTCATTTTTACAATTGACATGACAATTGTTTATAATTTATTATTTCTTAATTAATTATTCTGAGTTTTAATCATTTATCCCCCTGTTACTGCTTGACACACTTTTTAAACTTTTTATAAAACATAGCTCCACTAATTATTTTTAAATTTTTTTTTATATAAAAATATAAATGTGATACTTTTTACTAAAAAAATCTTAAAAATAAATTACAAAATTATACTTTAATAAAGTATTAAAACCCGTGTCGCGGCCTCCGTCCTCCTAGTATATTATTGGTTGGGACGGAAGTAGCAAGATGATATTTGATATTTTCATAAATTATTTCAATCTTATAGTCCAATATAAAATGAACCACAATTAGTTTAATTGTCATCCCCACACACTCTCCCGAAATGGGTTCGATTAATGCAAGACTGAACTCTACCAATGAAACCCTCAAACTTGCAACAACAATCACAAATACTTAGAGAGGTGTTTCGTCTAATCTTCTGTTCTCGTTGTGATGGCATGCGTAAATATTATATAGATATCCCGGTGATATCGAGCATTTTGTCGTCATCCGATCGGTAAAAAATTAAATATATCGTTATCGAGCGGCTGCGACTTCTTTCTTTGTTTAGCATTGTTGCCTCAATTATTTGCGACGCAGTATATTCCTTTTGCTAAAACAAACTGGGTTTGGTACTACACGGCTCCTACACGCATATGCTCTTTATTTTTCTCGACTTCTACAAAAGTAATGTCAACCAATTTGTTGTACATTTATATTTTTATTTTAATATTCTATGACAAAGTGATTGAAATAATATAAAAATACAATGAGAATCAGACAAGACTGAAAAATATCGTTAAATTCTCGCTCACCCTAAAATATACTAGACATATAATTATTTTATTCGTGAAACGTATCACATTATTTAAAAATGGATGAGATGAATAAATACAAAAGAATTTATGACAGGGAGCTCAAAATGAACAGAGTCGAATTCGAAATGGATTTTATCTTTTTGGAACCTAATAAATCCAAGAGATTCTGTTCAAGATTAAAAATGAAAATGCACTAGATGCACAAAACTGCCGTTGCATCAAACAGTCACGTTTCTACATGTACTAATCGGGACGATTTTTCTTATTCTTGTCAATATTTCCACGGAGAAAAGAACAATATACAATTTTTGTTTTCATTCTCTTAAACTGTAAATTCCATTTTTGTTAGTAAGGTTTTAAGCTGTTTACGGAAAAGACGAAGTAAGACAACAGGGAAACCTTTTTACAAAGAACAGAAACAGATGAAAACGTGCATACCTAGGAGAAACTTAAGATAATGAATTATTTTTTATGGTGCATTAAAATAATGAATTATTACTTTTGTCAAAAAAAAAAAAAAAAAAAAATAATGAATTATTACTACTACAAAATTGTGGTCAAACTTAGGGGGTGGTATTGTATCATGATTTTTAATGACTTTTATTGACTTTTAAAATCTAGGTGTATTCAATTAAGATTTTTGAATACTCTTTAAAAGTAAAGAGGTATTGTATTAGGATTTTTAAAAAGTCTTTCAAAGTTTGAGGTATTGAATTACAACTTTTAAAGAGTTATTAAAAGTCAGTTGTTATTCAATATATCAATGACTTGGGTGGAAAAATATAATTGATAGACTTTTAATGACTTTCTTTGGAAAATTGTATAGAAAATTGCCAGGCCATTATTGTCAAGATTTGACATGACTTTATCTTCCCCCAATTAATCGGTCGCTGGCTGTTAATGAAAAATTTCTTGTTCTAATCTTTGGTTCCATGTGCAAATAAAACAGGAAGCTAGCTTCTTAAGGTACTCACTACTCAGACTATTATTTTTTGAATCAACTAGAGATATGTTAGAATTCAGAAATCACAGTTCAAAATACCAATTGCGTATACAGACCAGCTGATGTTCAGCAGAATGCATTTTAAATCAAAAACTATGCATATAGCAAATACCGGCATGATATACAGGCATGATTTCAGTTATGAATTTTATATCGTAGCTAATCAAACCAACAGATTTTCAAATGCTTAATCAACAATGTCTGATTCACACCCTTTTTAACAGGCATGTTGATACAGCATAACTAGCGTTACATATCCCAGAAACTAGCTGAAGTAATTTTTATTTTTGCCTATAAATTGCAGAAGTTCAGTGCTAGAATATAGTAACTCAAAATAGTTTGTAGTATATCCTACCACATCACCTATCACACTATAAACCTCCTAACAGCTAGTTTCTGGGATATGTAACGCTAGTTAATAAAAAGACAGAAGCACCTACTTAATGCCTTTCTGAGTTCCAAACTTAAGACATCACCTAACAGCCACGCTTTTATAAAATCTTAGTGCACCATATCAGTAGCTTGTACTATAGTATATATAATACAACAATAATACCCTGTAATCGATTTTGTAGTCGTCACATTTGAGAAGATACACCCAACTTGGGTTATAGCAGAAGATCGAGAGGGTATAGCAAAAGGTCCCGAGGGTTTCAAAGAGGCTATTTATAATAATAAAAGTCTATTAAAGTATTTGAAAGTCATGAATTTGTAAAAAAAAGTCTGTTAAAGTTTTTAAAAGTCATTGTCTTAGGAGTCATGAATTTTTTTTGAAATCTTAAGAAGTCAACAAGAGTCATTAAAAATCCATAAAATCCACTAAAGTCATCCTCCCAATATTTGTCATTAAAAATCATGATACAATACCAGCCCCTTAGTTTGCTACACGTATCTGATTCGTGTTGTGAGATCGAGGTTTATTTTATAATTATTAAGATTATAATATTTAATCTTGCAATCTATGAAATGTACAGAAATATTAAATATAGAAAAGTAGTTTTATATAACATCACTTACTCGGAGTTCACTCCGTTTTTACTCAGATTCAGATTTACAGGGGTGTATTCGATTGAGATTTTAATGGATTGTTTTTAGTCTTTGAATTTTAATGGATTGTGTGTGATTTTGATTTTGTGCGGATTCTTCATAAAATGTCGCAGAGTTTATAGTATTTAAGCACAATGCTTCAAAATCTCATTGATTTTGATGGGATTTCAAAAAACTTAAAATACACTGAAGAATGCCACAAAATCCATCATTTTATGAAATGCAAAAAAATCCATCAGCATTTGAATACCATCAGATTTTAATGGATTTTAAACAATCCCAATTGAATACCTCAAGATTTTAAAGCATAATTTAAAATCTCAATTGAATACCACCGGATTTTGTAGCATAATTTAAAATCCCAATTAAATATCTCAAGATTTTAATGGATTTCAAACAATCCCAATCGAATATTCTCCCCTCGGATTTCAAGAAAGCAAAAAAATGTTTTAAAATCCCAATTCAATACACCCCTCTTAATCGGGATATTCGTTAAAATATCATCAAAACAGTGTAGATCGAACACGAGCAAAATAGCCACTGCCTAAGCCTATCTTAGTCTTGTACACCATCAACCCCCTATTTAGGTTTCATTAGTACAATCCTAAAATATAATGAAATAATAATTACTTAAAATATAGGTAAGCGAAAATTTGTTTTCCTCCAACGGTATTCCCTATAATCATCTTTATATTTGAAAAATAATATTTTATTAACATTTAATTATGATGAGATAGATAAAAAAGGGAGGGAAGATAAAAATGAAAGAAAACGAGAGAGGGAGATGAGGTGAAAAAAATAGAAGTTTACTTTTCAATCTCTAAATAAGAGTTTTGTTTTCTCTTACCTAAAAATTTTAGATAAGAAGAGGATGGTTGGAGTGAAGAAGTTTTACTCAAACCCCTGTTTTTGTTCACTTAGGTTCGTTAAAGATAAGGGAGATGTTCACCGTTGCTCTTAAGACTCAAGATTCACCAAAATATCATCAATGTTAAGTCAAATTGATTCGAGACAAGATAAATCAAGACCACCTAATCTCGAATCGGTCTCATAATTTCATCCATTACTGACTTCGGCTCAAACTCATCAGAAACTACAATCTACAAAATCTCCCATCCTCTTAAAAATAATAAATTTACAATATACATGATACTTAATAATTTTTACCGGAATAAAATTTTATATAATATAATAATTTATATCATACATATACTATGAAATAATTAATGTTTACACAATATGAAGACAGGGAATACGAACATAATGACAATGATCGGAAAATATTGAGAGGGATGTGTGAATTATCGTTAAATTTGTAAAATATTAACTGATTTTTTATTTCTACTTTCGATAGATTTTCTGAACTCTGATAATATTCTGATCATCGAAAAATAAATATATAAAACTGCTTAAAGCTAAGTTATACGGGAGAAACACGCCATTCGTTATGCTGCAATGCTTTAAACAATACATGTACATACCGCAGTTTTTCTCATTGTAATTAGACATAATGAACAATGAAGTTTCAGTAGTAGCTAGAATGTTGACCTCTCAAATTCTAGAATAGTATATTGATCAATAATTGAACTTATATTAATATTAATATAATATTAAGTTATTTCTCTTTTCCCCCTTTCTCCCCTACAAGTAATAACACAAATAATATTATATAGGAAAAACAGATTTTTTTCGCCACCCAACTTACCGTGTATTTAGAAACTTACCAATAAACTATTATTTTTTTCTTTTTGTCAACAATGTTAGTTTTGGATTTTGTTTTGATCACTAACATTAGGTTTGGATTTGATTATTTAACATTATGTTATTTTTTTAGCATTATTAAAACATAGTTATAGTCTCAATATTATGATGATATGATATATATCTATATCTTTATATACATTTATATACAGTATTCTGTATGTCTTCTAGGTAGTTTACCTTGAAGGACGAAAATTTGACAAACATATTAAGACTCTTCAAAGATTTAGTTTCATCTATTATTTTAATTTTCTTTTGAATAAAAATTATGATATCATATATTGTTTTATAAAACTCAAGGTTAGATGTCATCCGCAATTATTTATATTATTGTACAAAAATAAGGACGAATACTGCTCATTTATGTTATATCACTCCTTCCGTCCCTCCGCGGAAAATAACCGCGGATACATTAAAAACCCAAGATTAGATCTGAGCCCTTGAAATATAAATCTAACGGCTTAGATAACCCTTATTTCACACGCGTTGGCTAAGTAACGACCCATTAGTTATTAGGTTATTTAGACTCCTCGTATTTTTTGGTAACTGAATAACTAACTAAATGGATTATCACCTCCAGTAATACATAGGAAATTTCCGGGCATGAAACGACCTGATGAGTATGAGTTATAGAAAACGGAGTGAGCAAGTAATCTTTATGCAGAACTAGTGACACATGCTCTGAAATATATTTATATGCACATACGTCTGTACAAATGCTTTTAAATAATCCAATAATGGATCCTACATTGTACTACTCACATAGTTTATATTTAGGTACATGCACTAATCTCTGACTTTTGAGTCTATAAATACACTCTCACAAAATGCAAATCAACACAACAAAGAACTGCAGTTCTTAAGCTCCAGTAGCTATTTTTCCTTTGAAATTTTAACAAAATTTCGAGGAAGAAATGGCGGATCAGTCGTCTGAGAAGGTGGAAGTAGCTGCCACGGTCACGGACAACAATGAAACGATGAAAGGTCGAAAGATGTCGTGGGCAAAGCTCCGTCGAGTTGATTCACTGCAGATGGAAGCCGGAAGAGTTTCTTTTACTTCCACCCATGCTAATCACTCTCAGGTTTTGTATAATTATGTTTATTTACTTATCTCTCTGCGATATCCTAGTTATTGAATTAAAACACGATCGGATGTGGCGGGTTTATCATCTGTTGTCCCGAGACACCCAGGTTCGACTCTAGCTCACCCCGAGAAGTATTAGAACAGATACTCATTTGTTAGGCAAGTTATATATTTAAACGGTTCAAACTTGTTGATGAATACTCAAGTTATATATTTGTGTGCAGGCAAGTTGGGGCAGGACACTGAGCTTAGCATTTCAGTGCCTAGGAGTGATATATGGAGACGTCGGGACATCTCCGCTCTACGTGTATTCCAGCACTTTTACTGACGGTATCATCAAGGATAACGATGACCTCCTTGGCGTGCTCTCGCTAATTATCTACACCTTGCTCCTCTCCCCTCTCATCAAGTACGCCTTCATTGTTCTCCGAGCCAACGACAATGGCAATGGTAATTTTTATTTTGCTCAAATCTTAATTTGTGCCGGTCAATTTTTTATAACCGTCTTCTAGTGTTATTTTCCGCTACAAGGCAAAAACTATAGACCCCTGCATTCACAGAATTTTTTTAGGAATAATGCTTTCTAGCGCTAGAAAATAGTTGTATCAGTCGCTTGTCAGACCCTGTATATAATTGCTCACTGGTACAACCCGGTGGCCACCAAGAGTTGCTATTTAGTACAAAGTCCTGAATATGGCTGAATTACCAAGTCAAAAAACTTTTGTTTTTGCTTAATAAGTCTAAACTTTATGATTAAGCTATTTTGGGATTAAGTGCAAATGTAAGCGAAAACCTAAACACAAATGATGCAGGTGGAACATTTGCACTATACTCTTTGATCTCTCGTCATGCCAATATGAGGTTAATTCCAAATAATCAACCGGAGGATAAGGAGTTGTCGAACTTCAGACTTAACACCCCATCCAGCCAGTTTCAGCGAGCTGAGAAAATTAAAAGCAAGCTTTCGAAGAGTATGCCTGCCAAAATCATGCTTGTGATGGTCACCATCCTTGGATGTTCCATGGTCATTGGTGACGGTATTTTAACACCTAGTATTTCAGGTATTTGTATAAGTTATTGAACACACTCAGATTACGAATAAGATGACTTACTTACTTTGGAATCAAGATCTAATTCCTGTAAATCCTCTGTAGTCTTATCAGCAGTGGGTGGAATCAAGAACAAAGTGGACTCCCTTGACCAAAGTACTTGCTCAACTCATTACTAAATTTGTTCCAAAAGTTAATTCATATAGCTAATTTTTCAAAATTATGAAACTGGGGATTGTGTACAGATGCTGTTGTGGGGATTTCAATAGCAATACTGGTAATTCTGTTCTCTGCTCAGCGATTTGGGAGTGATCGGGTGGGATACACATTCGCTCCAATCATTGTCGTCTGGTTTACATTCATAGGGGGCATCGGCTTTTACAACTTATTCAAACATGACATAACTATTCTGCGTGCATTCAATCCAAAATACATCATAGATTACTTCAAAAGAAATGGGGAGAAAGGTTGGAAGTCGCTTGGGGGAGTAGTTATGTGCATCACAGGTGAGATATATGAGTAGTTTGCTCCTTACATGGCTAGCTAACTAGTTTGTCGTAGTTAAAACTTTACATATGAAATTGCAGGCACTGAAGCTATGTTTGCTGACATTGGCCATTTCAGCGTATTAGCAGTCCAGGTAAACATATTTAATTCTTGCGCTATATGTGGTACAATTTATATACGTTTCACATTGCCTGAGTAGTTGAACCTACACAATTCGGCTGAATATATAAAAAGAACCTACACAAAAGTTAATTTGTTATCTTTTTGTTTTGTCATCCTGACCTGCGGCCATTGTACTATCACAGCTTAGCTTTACTTCGGTGGTACTACCTGCACTACTAGCTACCTATATCGGCCAAGCTGCATATCTCTCCAAAAATCCGGGTGATGTGGCTGACACTTTCTATGCTTCTATTCCAGGTTAGTACTATAACACAAACCATATACTGTAAATAGAAAAAGGTACTATTGAACTTCTAATTCCAACATGAAAATGGATTTATTCATGCAGAAAAAGTTTACTGGCCAATGTTTGTAGTTGCGGTGGCTGCTGCCATTATAGCCAGCCAAGCTATGATATCAGGAGCTTTCGCGATTATTTCTCAGGCTTTAAGTCTAGGTTGTTTTCCAAGGGTGAAAGTAGTTCACACCTCTGCCAAGTATGAGGGTCAGGTTTACATCCCGGAGCTCAACTACATGATCATGATTTGCTCCATTTTCGTGACTTTTACTTTCAAGACCACTGAAAAGATTGGCAATGCCTATGGTGAGTAGTAAAAATCAGTTGAAACTTTTTTCCTGTTTTGATACCTCAATTACAAGTGAACTGGAATTGGAATAATAACATATACATTCATGCAGGGATCGCTGTTGTAGGTGTTATGTTCATCTCCACGTGTCTGGTCAGTCTTATTATGCTTATTATATGGAAGGTGAAATTATGGTGGATCGTGCTATTCTTTACGGTGTTTGGTACTCTGGAGGGTGTATACCTTTCTGCTGTCCTATCTAAATTCATACAAGGGGGCTATCTTCCTATTGCATTTTCACTTGTCTTGATGTCAATAATGGGGATATGGCACTATGTATACGTTCAAAGGTACAAGTTTGAGCTCGATAACAAGGTGTCTGCTAGTTATATACAGGACTTGGCAACAAACCCGAACATAAACAGAGTCCCTGGCATTGGGCTACTATATTCCGAGCTTGTCCAAGGAATTCCACCAATATTTCCTCATTTTATTGAAAACATTCCATCTATTCACTCGGTACTTGTTTTTGTATCCCTAAAATTCATTCCTATCAGTACTGTGATGCTTGAGGAGCGATTTTTGTTCAGACAGGTCGAACCAAGAGAGTACAGGATGTTCCGTTGTGTGGTGAGATATGGATACAAAGATAAGATAGAGGAGCCCAAGGAGTTTGAAAACCAGCTTGTGGAAAACTTGAAGGAGTTCATGAGACATGAACAATACATTGTCGAAGCTGGTAATGGCATAACTAAGGATGAACTGATGGCACCTGAGCCTGTTCACGACACAGATGTAATACAAGAATCAGCAGACAAAGCTGACAAGGTAAAAGGAAGAACCAACTCATCTACAATTCACACTGAGGAGTCACTAGCACAACTGAATAACTCCCCACGGATTTCTTCTTCAAGCTCCATCAAATCATTCCGAGCAGCCAAGTCACCCAATACTTCAAGCAAAATTATCAGTGGACCTATTCTAGGAGTTGGAGAGGAGTTGCAGTTTGTGCAGAATGCAAAGGAAAAAGGCGTCGTTTATCTTCTGGGAGAAGCAGATGTGATCGCCAAAGAAAATTCCTCCGTGTTCAACAAAATTGTTGTCAACTATGCCTACAGCTTCCTCAGGAAAAATTTCAGGCAAGGGGAGAAGACAATGCAGATCCCTCAGACTAGGCTTTTGCGAGTTGGAATGACTTATGAAATATAATCTGCAATCCGTAACAAAATAAGATGGGAGATCGCGTGGCTTGGTAGGAACCAGATGAGCTTTTATATGCTTCCATCTGACTGGTCTACTTAATAGTATCTAATAATTTGTGGAATTGTATGTTAGAAACACTATAAAATCGGCAGCCTAACTATTATCTGTTGAACTGCACATTTTGATAGCGTAATCTATATCTATGTACATGGATTTGAATATTGTGTTTCTTGGATGATTATAAATGTAAAGAGTGAAGTTTTAAGTGTTATATTCCTCTGTTCTACATTCTCAAATCAATCTTTTTATCGTTCTCCAGTTTCAATCTTCATCATCTTTTGCATTCTCATACTCTTCTCTCCTGTTGTTGTCTTACCTCTAATTTCTCATCAAAATCTTTATTTCACTCCTACTTAAAACAACTCTCATGTGTGGGATGAATACCGATTGTTCCTCAGTTTTCCTTCATCCCCACATTGTCTCTCGTTTTTTGTTATCTCCAGTGGCGGAGCAACAAGGTGCAAGTAACGGGGATATTATTCACTTGGATGGAATGGAATGAGGGGAAAATGAAATGAAAAATTATATAAAAAATTTTAATGAAAAAGAAGAAAGTATGAGGTAATAGTGACTAAATATGAATTAGTTTAAATTTGTTGTGATAAAGATTGTAAGGAAATATGATAGAAGAAATGGAATGAACATTCCTTCCAAAACACGGATGTTAGAATGTTAGAGTACGATACAAACACACTACAAGAATAAATAATTGCATCTTATACACATCCTATAAAATACATTCATAAAACTATACCAGTTTGCTTCACTTAGATGTTGTAAAATGGTTCTCACATAAATTCCCCTGCATTTGTGATATGAAAATGCTGAAACACATGTGTCTCTGATCACCATTAAGAAAATAATGGATGGCCACTGCTCAAATTTCTTTGTCAAAATGTCTTTTAATTCTTTGCTTAAAAACTGTATAGTTGACATGCCACAAGTTCTAGACCAAGTAAACTTTCTAGGCATTATTCCTGTATAGGAACTATTCCATTGAGAAAAAATCACGACAAATCCAGTTGAAAAAATATAATTCCCTGTAATAAAACACAAAAGTCCCTAGAATCATTTCTAGTTACACAAAATAACTGAACCATGAATATTATTTCTTTAAAAGATATTCAGTTGGTTTCTTGATATGCATAATCATTAGAAGCCAAAGGTAATGGAGCAATGATCCCTAAATTCTTGTAGAAATATAAGATACTTACTATAGCTACTATTGCTGCTGCTAATCATAATATAACTCAAGATGACAACTCGAGAAAGCTCACAAAGCAACTTGCCAACATGTTCCAATTCGTAGCTGGAGATCTGCTACCTTAACATGCCCCCACCACCAAAACGCCTATATAGTGACCTGCATTGAGAGGGATATGAGAATATCGTTCTATAATACTATGCTACACTAAGCAAAAATTAAGCATCTTAATGCGAAACTCTCAAGTGAAGGTAGAGAAAACATAAATAAACCCATGTTGAAACCTGACTTGAAGACTAATGTGCAAACTGGAATTAATTAATGTAAGAGTTTGCTTTAGTCATAGTCTTTTTCCTTACAGATTAAGCTCTATTCTGTACAATTGGCGCGTAAGTACATAAAGCGTATTGCATCAGAACTTGATGCAGTAGATGGACCTGAGAAGGAACCAAACAGAGAACTTTTGGTTCTGCAAGGAGTCCGATTTGCTTTCCGTGTATCTTTTGATTTGAAAATCACCAGTTCTCATATTTAATGATAATAGTACAAAAGCGATTCGCAAACTGCATGTACATGGAGGCTAACAACTCTATCTTCAGTATTTCTTAGTCGTTGATATAAATTTGTTTTGAAATTTCAGTTTGAATGAGGCTTTGATGCAGAGAGCATGAAAGCATTTGAAGAACTAAGAGCATCTTCCTGATGGGAAAGAACCTTCATCAAATCCTTGAACAGTAACCACTCTAGGTTCATTAAATGTAAACCAATTTTTAACCCTGTCTCCATACACATCTGGAAACAGAATTCTGCATAATCAACAAAATACTTCCTGTACAAAACAATTGACATTTATAAATTTGTGAGACTATGCTCTTGTTTTCATAAAGGGTAAATTTATATTTATTGCAGTACTTACACAATTTCGCGGCTTAACAGTCCACTATATCTCTCTTGAAGTGCTTGAGGGACATCATAGTGATTAAGATTAACAAAAGGTGTAATACCTGCATTAAAGCACAACCAAAAAGGATTTTGACTTTACAAATTATATTTGCACTTTATTATAGTTTCATTTGAGATAAATATTTGTTTGATATCCAAATCTTATACAAGTCTAACCTTAATCAAAAGTACTAAACATATACATTTCAGAGTCTTGAACGCGATTGTAATCACCTTTCTGAAGCAACTTCCTTCTAGTTAACAATACCAGTTCCATCTGCATACAATTTACAAAACAATCAGGGCAAACAACACCCCCCCCCCCCCCCCCCCCCCCCCCCCAAACTCTGCAAAATACAAAAACAGCATAGCAGATGCAAATATATTTGATTAAACCATCTAAAGACTAAAATTAAATCAGACTGTGACCATAATTCCCCACCACTTATTCACTTACTATGTATCTGTGATACACACCTCATATTATTATTTTCTTGCCATATCAGATTTTAGAGATTGTTTCTCTTGCACACTGGCACCAAAAAGTATGAGACTCCACTTTTATAGTAGTCCCACTGTTGATAGGTATCATATCTAAATAATAACCCATCAGTATTAGTATCAGGTATGCATTACCATAATAATTATAGTGTTGCCATAGATAACCTGGTCATATTTACGAAGCATGCAGAATAGAAAAGGGGGCATTTCTAAATTCTTAGATGACATGCTAATTATGTTTCTTCAGCTATTGAATGATTTCAATTTTTTTTTAAAGAAATACTATCATAAACAGTGACACTTTTAAGGCATATTAAAGGCAATACAATCATAGTTTCAAAGAAGAATTCCACTCACCTGATAATTTATTAAACCCCGTCCTCGTCCTCATATGGTGCAACTTTCTAAGAAGAACAGGATTCATATATCTCTACACACAGAAAGCAAAGAGTTGTGCACATGAAAAGAACATTAAAATATACGTGACCACTGGCAGAGATATACAAGAGAATTATAGTGGGGGAAAATATGTTTTGATAGGTAACCTGAATTACATATGGCTGTATAATATTTGAGGCTGCTCGATGAAGTTATTTTTGCTTACAAGAAGACTTATGAATTCATTATAGGAGAAAATGCAGATATAGAGTCTTTAACTTAGAGGAGCAGATGAAGAGTTGTAACACAGAAGATCAGAAGGGCAGAGGCCTATGTAGGAAGATATAAAATATATCATAATTGGACATTTTCTTACGTGGCTGCTGAATGGACTGTATTATATATATAATAGATGTATGTGGTGCCATCTTTATCGAGGAATCCAAAGGTCATATAATTCAAAATGTGCAAGTCGGCTAGAAATAAAAAGTAACCAGTAGGAAAATTATTTTCCAGCATCAGCTATTCAGCTGACAAACAATGTAGTAAGAGATTGAGAAACTAAGGCAGAGAATAAAGGAAATATAAGATTACAGCTTCAATCCAATGCTGAAGAGCCAAAATCTGTGTTTTGGGACTCATACTGATTTGAGTCTTTTAACCATTCTCTATCAGAATAATACAAGAGGCTTGCAGATATTCAAGGAAGGAACTGGCTGGCTAACAGTCCAACCACACACCGGGGTTTTAGTCGTAAACATAGGTGATCTAACGCAAATACTCTCCAATGGATTGTACCCTAGTGTTCTTCATCGAGCCCTTGTGAATAGGAAGCAACAACAGATTTCTGTAGCTTACATTTACAGGCCTCCAACAAATGTTCTTATCTCTCCGCTTCCTAAATTAGTAGATCATTATCACCTCTGCCTGTTTAGGCCTATCACTTGGATAGAGTACTTGTAATTGAAAAGTAAACACTTCGCAACACAATCATGGGAAATCAGTATATAGTATATACTTAAGTCTTGCTCTCTTTCGAATTGAAGTAAGGGATGCATCTATAACACTGTTTTCGCCTTTCTCAATAAGATCAGTTGGGATGTTTGCGGCACTTAGTTTATGCAAATAATGAATCGCCCTCTTTCCAATGTTCGCCATGTCTATGACCTGAGAAGAAACAAAGTTTCACAATATTAACATACGCAGATCTTAACAATCAGCAAACCGCAATGAAGAAAAGTAAAACCAAAACTATATACGCTCTGTTTAGAAACTATAACTTATCATCTTGTTAAAAAGCAAAATATTTAATTTTTGAGAGATTCTTGAAATGTTGCTTACATCAATTAAAAAATAATTTTATTTAATATGTGTTACTTGTTGATTATGTAAAGAATAGCACGATCCACCATAATAATATGACAAGTATAATAAGACTGACCAGACACGTGGAGATGAACATAACACCTACAACAGCGATCCCGGCATGAATGTATATGTTACTATACGAGTTCCAGTTCCAGTTGACTTGTAATTGAGTTATCAAAACAGGAAAAGAGTTTCAACTGATTTCTACTACTCACCATAGGCATTGCCGATCTTTTCAGTGGTCTTGAAAGTAAAAGTCACAAAAATGGAGCAAATCATAATCATCTAAATTCTCAATGATTCTTTTTATCCTTCCCCAGTTTCAATCTTCATCATCTTTTGCATTCTCATATTCTCCTCTCCTATCATTGTCTTACCTCTAAAACTTAGAACAACACATGTGTGGGATGAATACCTATTGTTCCTCGTTTTCCTTCATCCCCAAACTGTCTCTCGTTTTTTGTTACCTCCAGTGGGCGGAGCAACAAGGTGCAAGTAACTGGATATCAGACAGACTGTCTACACTTAAAGACGGGATTAAAGGTATACGAGATAAGTGAACTTAAAATTTCCAGAATACTCTGATCAAAAGTACAAACATACAAAGAGCATACTTAGTTATCAGAACAAAACTGACAACATATCAGGTTCCTACAAGATGATCAAAAGTACTACATACAAAGAGCATACTTAGTCATTAGACGTCATGGCATGCTTATATGACGTTGATCTGTCATCGGTTCCATATCATATAAAGATCTTAGGTTCCTACAAGATGTTAAGAATGATGAGCATGGTAGTTATGGAAGAATGATCACACTTGATTCCTTAGAGTTGTGGAGTTACAATGAAAAACAGTGTTTTAAGGAGTTGTTGGAGTTCTCTAAGTGCCGTCTAATCTGTGTCAAAGTAAGGTAAGATGATGGTCCTAGTGAAATAATAAAGATACAGAGAGACGAGAAGAGAAAGGGTCGTATTGGCCTTGTCACAGTAATGCCTAGTGATGGTTCCGGTGAAATGTTAGAGTTGTACAGAGGCGATGAAGAGCGGGTCTGTTGTGATGATTCCAGACTTCCAGTGAAAGGAAGTGTGGAGCTGTTGGCCATATGACATTGATGTGCGGTGATGGTTCTGGTGATAATTGAATCTGAGGGTTATGTAAGTGCCCCTCGCATTTGAAACGTGCTTCTGGCTTTCTCTCGTCGTCGTTAACTGTGAAAGATTGGAATCAGAATAGGGCACAAGTCCTTGTTTCTCTTGCAAATACAGAGAAATGTTTAAGTATTACATAAGTTGCTACTGTTTTATATTACATCAGTAGGAGTCTGAGATCAAACACATAATTTGAGTAAGACCGAAAGAAGGGCTTCAACTGAGCTCTAAAGAAACTAAAATTAAGTGGGGAAAAGCTCAGGACTATTTAACGACCTGGAAGTTGAGCAGAGGGAGGTTTAAACGCAGGAATAGCCCCCGTCCGGGAACTATGAGTCAGAACTGAACTGATACCAGATCAGAATTCATCCACATTCAGTTTGGTGGAAATTCACACAGCATACATCTGTGGATGTGTAGGAAAACACATAAACAGCTAGTAAGAGGATTAACGACTATTTGTTTTTCTTCGGCTTTTGTATTGGGGTTTCAGACAGTTTTACCTTATTTTGCTATTCCTAGAAGCTAATAGCTATATTTCAAGGGTGCAAAGTAATATTTGACCAAACATAAACAAAACACGACTAACTCTTATTTTGTAACACGATTCACATCCAAAATAATATGAATAACAAACTCGTAACATCAACTGAAGGGGATGGATGATGATGAAAAGGCTTTATGGATGTAATCAATCTCATTTGATTAATAAGTGTTCTGTTCTGCAGGAATAGATCGGCCTCTTCTAGACTACTACAACAAAATAAATCCAATTTGTATACACAGAAGTGCAAAAAGCGCAAGATGGGGCAATTTCCCAGGAAGAGATTATAGGCTCTCAGCCTATCTTCTGTTGCTTCAGAATGGAATGGTGCTCCACCATGCCAAGATGTGAGCACGGGGCCATTTCTAAAATTTTAAGGCTCTTAAAGTTCATCAGTCCACATTGTAGAATAATGAGCTGAGAGATTCTGTCAAAAAAAGAGAGGAGAGAGAGAGATAGAAGCCCTTCATACTTTTATGAAAAATTCTCCAAATTTTTGGGCTTCGGATGGAGGGGCAAAAGAAAAGAAAGACGGAAGACATATACACAGGACCCCACAAAATCGACCTTAAAACATAAAATTTCACCCATGTTTTGTTTCAAAGGCAAGCAGTAAGCACTCTGATGACAAACTCCAGGGTTTAACATATTGTACTGACAGAACATATATGCACAGTAGTTAAATAATAAGTCTATCAAACTCTTAACCAAAGGAATGGAAACATGAGAATTGGTCCTACAAAATATATTACATAGTTAGGCAACTGCAAGAAAAATCAAGTCTTACATCATAATTTATTCTACTAAAAAGTGGCTGAATCACCCAGCTCTTTTGTGGCTTCTCTCTTTTAGCTCTTTGATTTGATGCTGGAGGACCCTGCCTTCGTTCAATAAATGTTCTAGGGTAGCGAAAACGAAAACTGGTAAAAGCAAGATGTAGTGAAGCTGAAACATGTTTTCATACCCAAAGATTTGTTCTTCATTAGTTGCTTGAAGAGCCTGTTTTCAATTTTTTATTAGCACTTCCAGAATCTACGTCCGCTAAACCATTCTCTAAGGCTTCGACTAAATTTGCAAAGTAAGTTTTAGTGACACTAGTGAGATTTGCAAGCTTTTCACGAAAAGTAGTATTAAACTCAGCTGTAGTACCATCACGAAGGAATTCTGTTAACTCCTTCTCCGCGCAATGATGAAGGTTTTCCAGAGCAGCCTCCGCCTCACCTTGCAAGTACTCGAATAACTTTGTCTTGGCTATATTATCCTCTGGTAAATAATAGCCATAAGCATATGTCCACTTCAATACTCGCCTACATTCAACTATCTGAGTCCATGCATCCAAAACAAACTTCAGCTGAGAGCTGCTTTGAGCATGTTTTGCCAAAAGCACATCATGATTCTCATCACGCATCCTCTGCAAATCTGCAAATGATTTCTTCATAGACTTGTTATTAGCAGCCCACCTCTCGAAATAATGTGTATACCTCTCCAATGATATCCTAGCCCTTTGCTTCACTCTCTCCTCGTCATTGTTCTCTTTAACTACCCTCCCAGCATAAGAATTACACGAATTATACGCATGTTTGCCCCAATCGTCAAGACAAACCCAACAAAATGAGTACCCACACGGCTTCCTACATGTCATATGCATACACCCATCATTTTTCTCAATTGGCCTCCTACACTTAGGACAAGGCTTCGTATACACAAGTATCCACGTCGTATTCTCACTCTCTGCATTATTCTTCTCCACCCACTTAGCCACCGTCTCACAATCCACTGGACGATGACCATCCTCACCACAATTACAACAAAAGCAATACCCACACCCACAAACAACATCATACCCCTCTCCACTCCCCACAACATCATCATACTCAACCGCAAAGCCACAATCCGGCCCCGGACACCACTTAACCTTCTCATTCCCTTCCACATAAGCCCTAACACAAAGCCTCTCATACCTCAATTTATCATCACCACCAACAATCACACTAACCAACTCATCAGTCACCACAACATCACAATCCGGATCCGGACACCTCAACGACAAGCATCCGGACCCCTCACTAATCGCATTACTAATATATCCATTCCAACAACAATTACAATACTGATGATCACATAAAACACAATTATCCACCCTAACATCACAAACAAAATCCTCGAAACATATAGAACAATTCAATTGATCTAATTTTTCAATTTTTTTAGTACCTACATGTTTTTTCCTCGACTCCGCCAATCCGACATCTTTCCGAGTCTTCCCCTCATCCGTGAACCACGATTCCTGCAATTCATTAACATTCCACTTAAACTTATTAAGCAAAACCCTAGCAACACCACTAGAAACATACAACGACGTCGTAACCCTCTCGATTCGATCGTCCTGGATGCGCTTTATGTCCTCCTCAGATAAAACCTTGTAGCTCTTCTCGCGGTGATCGCCAGAGTTCGTTTCGGGCGTAAAATCGGAATCGGATGACACGACGTCGTCGCTGACGTCATGGTCATCGGAAAAGGTGTCATCTTCAGTGTCCATGTCGGAAAGGTGAGAAAATATCTAAGAATGCAGAAGAATGATCGTAATAATTAATATACCGAGAAATACATAGAAAAGATATATAGGCCGGCTATTTGGGCCTAGTGATACTACAGCTGGACTCAAGCTCGGACACCAGTAAGAAAAAAAATCTATTTGAAACCGAAATCGAACCGAAATCAGAAAAAATTGGAGAAAATCGATCCGAAAATAATTGATCAGAAACCAAAATCGAAATTGAAAAATTAAAAACCGATCCGATTTAAATGGTTGGGTTATACCTTCCAACCGAACCAAACCGATTATTAAAATAATATTTAAATAATAAATATTATATATAATATATTAATAAATATATAATGTATATCATATTTAAAAATTAAAAAAGCTATTCGAATGTTTTTAAAAACACAATTCTGTATCTTTCGGTTTATATTGTAGAACAAGTGTCTTCGTATGAGATGTTGTGCCCACATTCCCAATTTAGTGGTGAAGAATGGTTTAAAAGAATGATACGAGTCAGATTCCAAATGAACAAATTGAAACTTGCGAGAATTCGTATGTTGGTTTCAGGTTTCATCTGTTGCTTCAGAGGCTACCTTTAGCATTGGTGGACAAATTATTGATGTGTATCGGAGTTCGCTTTCACCAAAAACAGTTGAATCTCTGGTTTGCAGTCAATATTGGTTAAGGACTTCCAAAATTTTAACTGATCTTATGGGGGAACTGGAAGAATATCTACAATATGAAAAACTAGAAAATGGTAATTATGTATTTAGATTCTATTTGCTTTTCTGTTTAGTTAATATTGGATTACTGCTTTACTAATTTAATTTTATGAATACTTGTATTTTACAGATGAGCTAAAAGTTGGAAGCTTGTTTCACAAGTTGGACTTCGATGATTGAATTCTGAAATTAACCAGCTTCAAGTAGCATTTTTGGATAACTCAGTGTTTAAGAGCTTCAGATTGAGCACGGTTGGATAGCTCAGTGTTTAAGAATTTATCCACTATCATCTCAGGTCTTGGGTTCGACCCTGACTCACTTCGAGATTTGTGAGAACAGATACTCACTTGTAAGGTTATAAGCCATATTTGTCAAAAAAAAAAAAAAAAGAAAGAAGAAGAAGCACCTTTTGCTTGCATAAACAAATTATGTCTTTTAAATGTTCATGATTCCTTATTTAATCCAAACCAAATATTACCTTCCAATTTTTATCGTAGAATCATATTAATTCCACCATTATATATTTACTTATATCTAATTTATTTTTATAAACAACGCACTAAACAAAAATAATTGATACCAAACAAGCACGAAGTCAAAGGTTAAAAATAATACATGACCAAAATACCATGAGTTTAGTACTATAAAACTAGTTCTAACTTATAAAAATTATACAATTTCGTATACTATTTTTATTAAGTTAAAAATTATGATTTATTATTGATCGCTCATTATTTTAAATATGTTTTATATAAAATAATCAAAAAGACACCGTGCATTGCACGAGTTATAAGTTAGTAAATTAGAATAATATTACGTACCTCAAATTTAGTCTGATTTGAACTGATCATACATTATCAACTAAATTTAATATAATAAAAAAATTGGGGAAGAATTCAGGACTTGCCATTTTTCCGTAAACTGTTCAATTAAAATCAATTATTTGTTAATCATGTAATTTAAATAAAAAGTAAGAAAAAATTGAGGTTACTAACCATTATACTCTATCAAAAATTCAGATTTATTAATGGAAAATGAAAGGAAATCTCAATTAGTAATTAGTAATCGTTTAACGAATTTCTATGGTGTGCCCAAGGGCACACAATAGTCAAATTCTAGCTTTTGATTGGTGGATGGATAATAAATGTAAATGTCCACCTGCATTCACATCAATTCCACCAATCAAAACAAACTATTTTCATGAAAGTTAGTGATTATTGTGTGCAGTTGGGCACAGACCGATCTTTTAATAACGGCAAGTATATTCCAACAAATCAACGCTTTTTCTCCACGAGGTCTCCTTGTTTTTTCCCACCGATATCTTCATTGTACCAGCGCTGTAACAATAAACTCATTCAACTGTCCCATCTTAATACTCATACATATTCTTGGAATCAGTACAGACACTGATACACACACATATATACAGACAGTCAAATTGTAGAAGACCTTTTAGTTCTACATTCCAGCTGCATGCAGGTTCTTGATTGAATGCTTTGTTTTCTTTTGCTGAATTTTGCTTTTATGATAAAATGTACAACTAGTTTACTACTCTTTGTGTTTTTCGTGGTGCGTAAGGTATGCTTGAAGATTGAGATAGATTTGTTATGTTTAATTGGGTTGAAATTTCTGATGCCCCTGTTTTTGTTTTGTTGAAAATTTGCAAAGATATTTTGGGTTAATCCGGATTTAGGTATTTTTTTCCCGCTTCTTTTCTTGATAATAACCGAAAGCGAATTTTTTGACTCCATTGGAATTTATCGTATTTGGTACTTTAGTTTATCTGTTTATGGCGTGTACTGTAATTTGGTTGTTCAGTCTTGGTTAAAGTTATCTTGAACATCCATTTCGGTTTTGTCAGAGGACAATGGCATGGTTTCGAATGGAACTGCATGAAAATTGTGCTAAAGGCCTCAACTTTACAAAGGATGCTTGTTTTCTTCTGAAGAAGAATTGGGCCCTCAATCTATTTGGCTGAAAAATTCAAACTTAATTTTGATTCTCCGCTGTTTATCCGTGTGGTCAGATGATACTTTTGTAGTATAAATTTTAACTTTCTTGGTATTTTCATGTCCTTGTCTGCAATTGTTCTTAGTTCAGAGGATTGCAGCATATTTGGTTTTTTGCCTTTTACATTATTTTGTGTCAGATATACGTCATGCATTTCATTTGTTGTAGTGATCCTGGTTGACTATCTACTCTCTCTATCTTTTGTTTTCAGTGTGCAGCTTGAGTAATGGATGCTTCTGACAAAGCTCAGGAATATATGAAAACGAATGGAAATGAGAAGCCTAAGTCTAGAAGCTCCACAAATGGAATGCGGAGTGCATCAATATCCATTCCGATGTATTCTCTGGATTGCAGTGATACAGAAAATAGTTTCTCAGGTCGTAGTGGTCCGTTGTGTACTGAAAGAAAAATATCATACACGCAAATGAGTGGTCCTCTTTATGCAAACCTTAAAAATGACAACTGTTTTCAAGATACACAAGGTGCAATCGGGAGCAGAGCAACTGAGGCAACATTGGAGAAGTACCCTTCGGTCAATGGATTGGTTCAAATTGATTGGCCACATAACAATCATGTGGTAACAAATGAAAATTTATTAAGTTCTGGTCAACTCGGAATGTGTAATGACCCGTATTGCACAACATGCCCCACTTACTTTGAAGGGCAGCGAAAGAACAAGAAAGTATCCAGTATATCTGATCAGAAGGTTTGTCCCTCCCCTTGGCCACTATATCTTTATCTTTTTTTCCCATCCTATATATCTGATTATTTATGTCTCCATCTTTCCTCGTCTTAAAAAATTGGACTTCTTGCTGTACGTGTATGTGGTTTGACTATGTAGTTGCTCCATTGTTTGATCAAAGTCATTTTTTATCTGAAATTGGGACATAATTTCAGACTTGTAGACCTAGCTAGCTTAATTTTTAGAAGAGATATAAGTGTGTCCACCACCATCAGTCACAAATGCTGCATCGCTAAGTTTGTTTTAGAGTTCTGACACAACACTTGAGAAAACTAGAATCTTCCATATAGGGCTGCAGATAGTAGCAGGCTCGACTCAGATTCAATTCAACTTTTGTCAATAATATTCAGATCCAATTTTAAATGATAAAAATTTGAGATGTACTGACACGTGAGTGTTTCTCTAAATTATTGTAAACTTATAAGCTGGGAGTATGAGTCTTCATTCTGTTTTTTACAGGTACAATGATTTTTGTATAGTCAGTGGCAGTAAGATGTTACTTTTTTTATTTCACCATTCTATGTATATTGCCTCTGTGTGCCCTCTGAAGTTAACTAATTGTGTTTTGGCAGAAGCTTCCTTATATCAATTACCAGCAGTTTCCTATCCCTACCATCAAACAGGGAGATGCAAAAGGCTGGGCATGGAGAATGTTTTTTTCTCTGTATCGATGTATTCCGGGAGTCATGAATCCACATGCTAAAATCGTTCAATACTGGAATAAGTTCTTTGTCATCTCGTGCTTATTTGCGGTTTTTCTAGACCCACTCTTCTTCTTTTTGCTATCTGTAAAGAAGGTATGGACATTTCCCTATGAATGATGAGAGCTATAATCAATCATTAATTCTATTCTTTAAATTCGCTCTGAGGTTTCTCCAATTACTCTGACAAGTCTCTCTTGACTTGGATATAAATTCTTCTTTAACTTCCTTAATTGTGGTAGTGAGTCATGAGAATGAATGTCCTTTTCCAAATTATACTATGCATTCCTCGACTTCAATATAGATAACCATTTTGACATTTAAAAGTCATTTGATCATTACTACCACACATTTTATTAATGCAAACAACACGTGTCATAGTTATCACCTTCATCTTTTTTATCACCTTCATCTTGGTAAAAAATGCTTTTGTGTGCAGGCTTGTTTTTATTTTGGAATTCTTATAGAAGAAAGGCAACTTAGATGCCATTCTCTTTGTAACAGGAACACAAATGCATAGTATTTAACGAGACCATGACAAAAGTTCTTATCACTCTGAGAAGCCTGACTGATTTCATTTACTTCTTGCATGTGCTTCTTCAGGTAACCAAGTTTTCTTTATACAAACCATTCAGTGTTCATATCGTGAAAGTTGGTTTTGCTACATACTGTGAACAACACTACATATTGAAGAGTGGCTATCACGAGATTCTGAACCAAAGTAATTGTGTATATAAATAATATATTGTAGTGTGTTCTTTAAATTATTATGTGTGTAGAAACCGGGAATTAAGCAGTGGGATGCAACTAAACTGTTCATTATCAACTGGTAACATATAGTTCTTAGTTTTGGTGAATTGAGTTGTTTATGACTACCTTATAGCCTAGAATATGTTAAAGTCATGAAAGTGATGCAGCAAAAACTTTAAGCACATAATGACAATATGACATGTTCTGAGTTAGTCCTACATGTTGCTTGTGTTGATCTCAACGTGGCAGATGAACATATTGTGGTGTTCTTGATACTTATATTTGATAATATTCTTATATGCTTTATAACTTGCTGCTTTGCAGTTTAGACTGGCGTATGTTGCTCCTGAATCAAGAGTTGTGGGTTCTGGTGATCTAGTTGACCGTCCAAGGAAAATAGCTCTCAATTATCTCTACGGGCACTTTCTTATTGATTTCTTTGTAGTGCTACCTCTTCCCCAAGTATGTAATATATATATCACTTCCCTTACTATTTTTGTATGTGCGAAAATATATATATTTATTATTATCGATGATTTGGACAAATTAATCATATTCTAAGATTTGCTGATGTTTAATTGGCTAAATGAGTTAGTGTTGATGATTAAAATTATAAAATTTATAATTGTTTTATAAATTATAATTGGTTCCCTAGTCCAACTCCTTCTGTAATTATAGAAACCAAACTCTAAAATATTAAACTTGCCGAAATAACTAAAAACAATTCATTAATAATTGGCACAACTGTAATAAAGGGTCCAGTTATTTGAACAAACACAAATGTATGTTTCCTGAATTAGTCAAAAGTGTTATATCTTTATGATTGTTCACTTTTAATGGAAGGTTTACAAGAGACTGAATAATTAAGTGGAAAAAAGCCTATTGGTTGGAAGGCCAAGTTTAGAAACTGATATAGCTTTTGTATATCTAAGATGTATCTTTTCTTTAACTGTTTGCTCGCTTTTCTGTCTACATACACATGGAAATAAATTGGGTCCTCCTAAATGTGTAGATAATTATATGGCTGGTACTCAAAAAGTTTAAAGGATCTTCTGGTGCAAATTATGCAAAAAACTTCTTGCGAGCAGCAATTCTTGTTCAGTATATTCCGAGGTTGTATAGGATTCTTCCTATGCTTGCTGGTCAGACGGCAAGCGGCTTTATCTTCGAGTCAGCGTGGGCGAATTTTGTTATCAATCTCCTCACATTTGTGTTGTCTGGCCATGTGGTTGGGTCATGCTGGTATCTCTTTGGGTTACAGGTGGGTCGAGGTTTAGCATAATCTTGCTCTATAATTTTGATAACTGATGGTTGCATCTCAAATGTGTAATTTCTTTATGAACATTACATATGCTAAGTTTGAAAATTATATGAAGCATTTCATTGTATTCTGTACAATATAAAGATTTTTGTTTTTTTAATAAATCTTGATTAAACGCTAAGCTACCTGAACCACCTTCCTAAAGGCTTTTAGAAGAGGTCACTATTTTGGTCCATTGAGTAATAACTTTTTGTCTCCTCATTTTGACATCAACTGATTAACTGCATACATTTTCCATTATTCATTAGAGAACTTTTAATGCCTGAGGATATTATAGTGGATAGTTATCACAATTGTGCACTTTGCAGTGCTAAATATAACTAAAATAATAGTTCTGCTATGTTCCACCACTGTTTTTATCTTCTGTATTCTAGATCCCTTCAGCATTTATGATATTTGGAGCTAGTGCAACTTTTGGATACATTTACCTCTTCGAGTATATTGGCGAATTAGATTATCCTGATACATTGAAATTTCATATATTTCTTTGGTAAAAAAGCATTACAAGATGATATGCCATGTCATTTCTAATGTTTGAGCTTTATCAACTTCGGTATCTATGTTTTAGATTATTGTGGAAAGTATATTATCCTGGAATATTGATATTACAATAACGTGGTATGCCACTATCATGTTTCACATGTTGACATAATCTCCTAGTATATTTAAGCACAAGTTTATTTTGGTCCGACATTTCACGAATAAAAGTTGTGTCACTTCTATGTGGTGTTTCATATATTTTCTTATTAGGAGCATAAGTTGCTATCCTTACATTTCTTTTTTCCGCCCCTACAACTTGCAGAGGGTAAATGAATGTCTCAGAAATGCTTGTGATGAGCATTGGTGTATAAAATTTATAGACTGTGGGCAAGGAAATGAAAATGAGAGGTTCAGAGATAATCTAGAGTCATGGAAAAATTGGACAAATAATGCCACAGCTAGTGCTTGTTTTGGTGAAGGCAGTTTTCCATATGGAATTTACGTGCAAACAGTCAATCTTACCACTGAATCTTCTCTAATTACGAGATACATATATTCATTGTTCTGGGGTTTCCAGGTACCTTCTAAATTTCTTTAATCCTTTTGTTTTTCTTCCATATACGTTGTTACCACTTGTGTGACATAAACACGGCCTTTGTTATAATGGTGGGTTCAGACATGTTTGGCATGACCTTTTAGTATGATGGATGATAACCTAATAATTAATATAGTGAAGTTATGTTAATTTTCTTCATATTCAAAGTTTTAGAAGAGTTCCATCCTGATCAAGGATCCTCAATTGACAAAAAATACATAGTCGATAAAGTGTGAAAATAGTTTCTATCATGCGCCTTCTGTCTGTACGTGGTAGGCAGAATACAATGCATTATTAATGTTCGACCAATTTCTCTCTGTTGATGCAATGATTGGCAGTAGTTCTCAAAAATTCTCAAAAGTTGTACAGATACATAAATTTTTGGGGGAACATACAAAAAGTTTGAACAACCTCTCACCCCCTTGCCCTCGGAAAAAAAACAACAAGAAATAGCTATGTTATGCGGACTCTTCATTTTGTCTCGAGTAACTGTGTCGGACACTCGGACATGGGTATGGACACTCCGGACTGTAATATATATATGAACTGTTCTAAGAGTCTTTGATTTATAAAGGTTCTGGAAAAAGTATGGAACTACAGAATTTAGATTGCCGTTATAGGTGATAAAACAAATGAATATGCACAAAAAGATGTCATTTTGCTATCTTTTGAATATACCATGGACGAAAATATAGCCCTAAAATAGCCATGATTATACCACTAATCCAAGACAGTAAATAGATACATATAATTGAACAAATTATCTGATCCATATTCTGTTATTAAGTCCTTTTAAATGTGTTATAGTATCGATCTCTTAAACTTCTAAATGATTCAGTGGTTCGACAATATGTTGGCATTATGTCATGTATAGTTATTGCATTGAATTCGTCATTGCAAGGTGCATTTTCGTGCATCAACAACTGAAAACAGTATAAACTAATTGTATTTATAGAGTACTTTTTTCTATGTATGTATTCAATTAAATAACCATAGATTTGGTGTGTTTGTTATTGAAGTAATTTACTATTTTTAACTTAGCAAATCAGTACTCTAGCTGGAAACCTTACTCCAAGTTTCTATGTTGGGGAAGTTCTGTTCACCATGGCCATCATTGGACTCGGTCTTTTGCTTTTTGCTCTTCTCATTGGTAATATGCAGAACTTTCTACAAGCACTTGGTCGCAGGTAATTTTTAAATTTTTTTATTAGCATCGATTTTAGCAAAGGCCATATGAATATCTTGGATTACAACAGTCCTATGTACAGGCTCCAATTTCTTCCAATTGACTATAGAACTTTATGTACCTACCTTCCTATTAGAGTATGCCTGTTCTAATTGTCTAATTTAGTAAAAAGAGAGCTTTTTTACTTGGACTTTAGAGATCCCAAAAAACATATCCTAGTTCTCACTGCATCACCAGAACAGTTAAACTTTAGATATTCCCAACAGTGAAGGATAGAATGACCTGGTCAGAAAAGTATAGATATCCTAATTTTCTCTTTAATAATTAGAAGTTCAAATTTTTCAGTAGTCTTAACACTTACAATAATTAAGGAAACTTTTAGAAACCAGACAGATATTGACAAGAAGAGGTGAATTCCCTTTCCTATAAATTGAGCATCTATACTATTCGATACATGCAAGAACCCAGTCACTACTCTGAAACATTGCACTCTATTACATATGTCCACATCCAAACATTGGTAATATATAAAACTAGCTATAAGTACTCTCATGTGAGATATTTGAATGGAAAAACAGGTAACCATGTTGATGGTAACTAAAGGGATAAATTATAGTATCAAACTAGCAATTTATGTAACTTTCACAGGACAGACTAACAGTGAAACCATCAGCTAGTGTAATCTATTGTAGCACTTAATATAAATATTCATATTTTGTTGCAAACCTATTCTTTAGGAGACTAGAATTGTCTTTAAGGCGTCGAGATGTTGAGCAGTGGATGAGCCATAGGCGTCTGCCAGAGGAACTAAGAAGGTAAATTTCTGGTTTCTTCCTTTTTTAAACTTGGACATTCTATTAATCATCCTTTCAGTAAATATCCAGTTATTAATTCCTCAATTGTCCATGTTCTTCTGTATCTTCTGTTTTCAGATATTCTAAATGCGTTATGCTATCTAACTGTTCATTGAATATAACCTGTATGAGAATTATGGTTTGCCACTTGAACTCTGTTTTAAATATAAGTTGATTTATATCAAATTAAGACTTACCTTCTTCGTTCTACATAATATTTCATTCTGATTGTTTACTGACTCATCTTGATCCAGTGGCTTTCACACGATGATATTCTTTAGCAAAAACTAATATACTTCGTCAAAAGCATCAGCATATGTATAGTCAGTTTACAATGTATATTTTTATTACAACTTTGTCAAACAATTAAGTTAAAACCTGATGTATCACGCACATTATATGTATTCAAGTATAAATATATAAAAAGCATTTTCTATTTTTCACATGTTTATTGCTAGTTTTGTAGCAGTTTCACATGAAGCCTGACGAGGCAATTAACCTTGTACAACTAACATTTTTAAATAACATTTGATGTGGCTGAATTATGAATTATGGACATGCTGTTTTGGTTGCTCTTAGAACTCTAAATGGATGATTGCTAGAACTACATTACTTTGTAAATCTAGTGTGTTTGAACAATGGGTCCTTTCTCCCTTTCCCTCGTATTGACATCTTACAAACACACACTTTTTCCCCATGCAATGTATAAATTAGCTCCGTATGAGATGACATTTTTGACTTTTTCTTTTTAAACTCAATATGCAGTATTTGTAATTTTGTATTTTTGATTTTGGCTTTAATTAAAGTCGACTTGTTTGAGAGCATGCGCAGGCAGATCCGTGAATCGGAACGTTATAATTGGGCTGCCACTAGAGGGGTTGATGAAAGTATGCTGTTGGAGAATTTACCTGAAGATCTTCAAAGGGATATACGGCGACATCTCTTTAAATTTGTAAACAAAGTGAGCTTGAATACCTTACTGCTATCTTATGCTATCTTTTGGTTTTGATTGCTCTCTTTGCACCAGTTGGCCTCCTTAGCACACCATAGAATTTTTTAAAGATATATTAAACTTCTGTATTTCCAGGTTCGAATCTTTTCTCTGATGGATGAACCAGTCTTAGATGCTATGCGTGAGAGACTGAAACAAAAAACATATATCAAAGGAAGCAGAATTTTAGTTCCCGGAGATCTGGTTGATAAGATGGTATTTATTGTTCGAGGCAAGCTTGAGAGCGTAGGAGAAGATAAAAATATAGTTCCTTTGTCTGAAGGGGATGTTTGTGGAGAAGATCTTCTTACCTGGTGCCTTGAGCATTCTTCTGTAAACAAAGGTGCTAATGCATTTTCTGAATTTTCTATTGAACTTCTTTTGTTGGCATTAATTATCTTGAACCCAGCTGCATGTTACCATTGCTTCAGACAGATTACTATCTATTAAAAAAACAATTATATTTAAGATATTTTTAAAATGTAATCACAGATGGGATTACATCAGCTAGGTAACTTCGTTGGTTGTACCCTTTATTCCATAGCTTATCGCCCATAGGCTCTCTCATTTTTCTTATAGTTAATCTCAGCCCTCTATTGTCGGAGGCAGGATAGAGTTGCACACTAAACTCCTCTCATTTCTTCCGGACTGCAACATATAAATTCAGCAGATATATTCGATTAAACTACTTCTATACTGATCCTAAATGAAGTCACAGTTCTTATCTCTCCCTTCTGAATTACGACAAGGTTACCTAAACATCTGGGTGGATAGTCATATAATTTTAGTGCTCTGTATAGTTTTGTAGCTTTCTTAATTACATTTACTTTTTTTGGATTTGGTCGAACTTAAGTACAATCGTTGTTCATTTTTAAGATTTAGCGTAAATTTTAAAGGTTTCACTTAAATTATTATTGTTCTGAATTTTTTTTCCTTTTAATATGTTAGAAGAAGTAACAGTATTAGCAAAATTATACATCTTATATCAGAACAAGATCGTTTCTCTGCAGATGGAAAAAGAATCAGGAGTCCAGGACACAAGCTGCTTAGTAATAGGATGGCAAGATGCTTAACAAATGTAGAAGCTTTTATACTTCGAGCTGCAGATCTCGAAGAAGTTACTAGTCTTTTCTCTAGGTTCCTGAGAAATCCACGCGTTCAAGGTGCACTCAGGTAAAATCATGTCGCTCATTAAACTGTTGTAATCAGATATATGACGTAATTGACTCCCAGTCTACCCATCAATTTACTACTGAATCATGCATCCATAATCTACTAAATTAACTGGTATACTAGTATTGAGGTCGCAACATGTGGATTTGATAGGGTTTGTCTTGAATAATTTGGGTAATGGGAACTTGTGTGGTTACGACGGTAATGCAAGTTTTACCCGGGTGGAACACCAAATCCCCTTGCGACTCAGCTTGTCTTCCTAAGATATACGAAAAATACCATATATAATAATTAATTCAAATAATGAAAGAAGTTTATCACATTTCATATCATAGTATATTCTGCTACTCGCAGGTATGAATCTCCTTACTGGCGGTGTCTTGCAGCAACTCGGATTCAAGTTGCATGGAGGTATAGGAAAAAGCGGTTGAATCGTGCAACAACTGTTAGTTCTACATATAACCATTCCCCAGGAAACTAATGATAGTCTATACGCATCATACATGATACATGCATTATAGTTTAGGTCATCTCGAGCTTGTTTTGTGCGTTAAGCCAATTTATACTATCTATAATATGGGTATAATCTAAATTGCCAACTGAGTACCTCAGCTATGAGGTTGGTGCACTTTGTATACTTCAACTAGGCAGAAGTAACAGACGTAGTGAAAAGTGTGTATTGCAGTTAGTTTGCTGTAACACCGTTAGTTTGTTGCCACGCCTCTTTGTACCAATCAGCTTGCATGGTTTGTTTTTTCCGAGAGAAAGAAATAATTAAATAAATAAAAATCATAAGGTATTTATAAGAATGATCGAGTCGAACAAATATTGAATAAATTAACACGTTTGTCTTCATATCAAAGATGAGATAAATAAGCGAGGTTGAAATTAATGATGGTATATTTATAAACCGATTTAATAACACTTTCTAACCCCTAACTTTGGGCCAAACGTAGTTCAGTATCTAGATTTTAAACTGCGACAATTTACGATTCACAGTTTATAATCTCTTGCAAGTTGCACATTTTCCATCCATTTTTCAATTATCATTAAATTGCACATGGGTAGGCGGGTAGCACCGATAAGAATCGTGGATAGCCATGTATGCATGTTTTTGTTTTTTGAAATTCTTGATGGTACTCTCGTAGAATTGGTTTTTTTCAATGGTACCATCGCATTTTTGATTTATACCGATGGTACGATCGTATTTTTAATTTATTCTCTATAATACACTCGTGTATTTTTAATTTACTCTCTATTGATTTCAAACTGTAAAACAAATTGTATATTTGAAATTCTTGCGAAAAATTACATAAAATAAACTCTTAAATCATGTAAAACAGAGTCAAAATGACTGAGATATATTCAAACTTCATAATCAAACTTTGATCATTAATATCTCACTCCATAACTAAATTTTGTATTTAAACTAAGAAATTTTTTTAAAAAAATATTATGACACTATATAGGAGTCTTGAAATACTTAAAAAGTGCAAACAGCCAAGGTACACGGGATGGACGAGCAGTAATATATTTGGATCATCCTTTTTATTTACTACTCCCTCAGTTCCCTCATTTGTTTACATTGAGGGACGGAGGCTCGACACGCATTCTAATGTTCTTGTAAAACATAATTTGATAAATTATTTTGAATTTTTTTTCTTGTGAATAAATATTTGATGGTTAAATTTTTATACAAAAAAATATTTTAAAAATAAATTATAAAACTATGTTTTATATGCGTCTTGAAAAGTGTCGAGCAATGTGAAAAAACTGTAAAGACATGAGAGGGACAGACGGAGTATATGAGACAATGGATTTAAAGCGACGTATTTTGCTGAGAGGGATGGCAAAAGTGTAAAATTATCCTACTTTAGAGACATTTTCAATACTCCCCCGTCTCTAAAAAGATTGCCAGTTTAAAAGGTCGTCATTATTCATAACACGAGATAAATTATTAATTTACGTCTAGTTTATATGATAAAAATATAATCATGAGTGATCCAGTTGGATTTGTATTTATGAGTATTTTAATACGGTGAATTTTTTATATCTAATATTAATATAAAATTAATGATAAAAAATATGTACGGACAAATGTGATAAAAACAGACGAGAAAAGTATTTAGGGAACCGAGGAGGTAAGAAAAAGTGATTCTCGTACATATTCTGAATTTGTAATCACTCCTGAATTAACTCAGCTTCTCTTTCCAATTGCATAGCGTGGGACCTAGAAAACAAGCTGCAGAAAGGTGTCTTCTTTTGACTTTTCTCCGGCAGAACTTCCTCGTAATCAGTGCAATATCCCGGCCAGTGAATTTCCGGCTTACCATATCAGAACCAAACGTATAACAAGCCGCACAGTACAATTAAGTTCGGCGGATATCTCTCGTCCTTAACTATAGAACTTTGAAAATTAAAGAAAAAATTTGACTTAATTACCAAAAAAAATTATTAAACTTATGTGATTTTTTCATTTTAACCATAAAACTGTTTTTGTTACAGAATAATGCAAAGCATATGATCGCATAGAATGGGATTTTTTGAGAGAAATTCTGCTGAAAATGGGCTTTTCTCAATGGTGGGTGTCTCTGGTGCTTAAATGTGTTACTTCTGTTAAGTATACAATCACTCATGGAGAGCATGAAATGGGCCCAATTGTCCCTTCTCGTGGGATTCGGCAGGGAGACCCCCTGTCTCCCTATTTATTTATCATTTGTGCTGAAGGCTTCTCTGCTTTGTTAAGGAAATACGAGCTAAAGCAATTGATACATGGTGTCAAAATCAGCAGAAAAGCGCCTATGGTTTCTCATATGCTCTTCGCTGACGACTCATACTTGTTCTGTAAAGCTGATCCAGTGGAGGCTAAAAGGATTCTTGAGATTTTGGAAATGTACGAAAAAGCTTCAGGGCAAAAAGTGAACAGAACAAAATCGTCAATCTTCTATAGTTCAAATGTTCTGCAATACAACAAAGATTCAGTAGGTCAGTGCCTGCAAATGGTGGAAGCGGATGAACACTCGACATATCTGGGTCTTCCAAACTTAATTGGCAGAAACAAATCAGCTCTGCTTGGGTTTTTGAAAGATAAAGTTTACACGAAAATTCGAAGCTGGGAAGGGAATTATATCTCGAGGTCTGGAAAGGAAATATTGGTGAAGCAGGTAGCACAGACATTGCCATCTTATGCAATGAACGTATTTCTACTTCCTTTAGAAATCACAAGGCACATTGAGAAAAGTTTAACAAAGTTCTGGTGGAACTCTTCTCAAACCAATGAATCGAGACTTAATTGGATGTCATGGGAGAGAATGGCTAAGCATAAAAACGCTGGTGGCATGGGGTTTAGGCATTTCCGAGATTTTAACATTGCAATGCTAGGCAAGCAGTTGTGGAGGTTAGCCAGCAATCCGAACAGTCTGGTGTCGAGGATGTATAAAGCTAAATATTATGATTCATCGGATATCTTCCACGCTGAATTAGGCCATAACCCAAGTTTTATCTGGCGTAGTCTTCTCGAGGCTAAAAGTTTATTCACTGATGGTGCACGATGGAGAGTTGGGGATGGGTCAAGAATCCAAATTCTTGAGCAGCCGTGGCTTTTGTCAAAAGAGAACCCCTACATCACGTCGTCGCCAGATCCTTTGCAAGGAAATGTGGTTGCTTCGTTGTTACGTGTAGACAGAAAGGAGTGGGATTTAGATGTAGTAAAGGATGTGCTGAATGAGAGGGATCAAGCAAGTGTTTTAGCTATCCCGTTGTCTGAGGCTAATAATGAAGATCAATTGTACTGGTGCTTGGAAGAAACAGGTAACTATTCGGTCAAATCAGCATATAGACTTTTGCAGACTCAGAGGGGTGATTGGAACCAGGAAGAGAATGACAAGCTCTGGCAAATTCTATGGAGCACAAAAGCACCCCCGAAGGCTCTTAATACGGTCTGGAGAGCTTTATCTCAGTGTCTTCCAACTTTAACCCAACTTCAACAGAAACGTGTCAATGTCCAAAACATCTGCCCAGTTTGTCAAGAGGAGGTCGAAACGATTGAGCATACTTTAGTGAATTGCAGAAATGCTAGACAGTGCTGGATAATTATGTTTCCTGGGATCCAACTTCAAGTTGTCAATTGCTTCAAATCATGGCTGAAGTTGATGTTCGACAATATCAGTAGTAGCAAGCATGCGGATGTCGTAACTTTGTGTTGGTCAATTTGGAGATCACGGAATGATGTTGTCTGGAATCAAAGACACACTAAAGTCACTAAAATAGTTGCGGATGCAAGGCAGTACCTTATACAATGGAAAATAACCCAAACCAGATCCTATGTGACTCCTCTCCAGCCGCTAGTAGAGGGAGACGGAGCTTTAGTATGGGTTAAGCCCCAGCCAAATAAAATTAAGGTATCAGTGGACGCTGCTGTCTTTGACGATCGTGGTGGTGTTGGTTTCGGACTCGTGGCAAGAGACTCTGACGGCCAACTGATAGAAGCAAAGGCAATCTTTCAACCTAGTGTGGTTTCGCCTCTGTTAGCAGAAACCATGGCCTTCAAGGAAGCCTTAAGCTGGATGGAAACTCGAGGCTGGTCGGAAGCTACAGTAGAATCTGATTGTTTGGTAATGGTGCAAGCAGTCAGGAGTACTACCAGTTTTAGATCTTATTTTGGTCTGCTTATTGAGGATTGTCGTAATTCTCTTTTAAGTCTAAACAATGTGAAATTGTTTTATGTCAAACGGTCTGCTAATATGGTGGCCCATCAAGTAGCTAGGGAATCATATTATTTGTCAGATCGTATTATCGACAGGAGTTCTGTTCCTAAGTCGATTCAAGACTGTATTATGTTGGATTTGAATGCTTAATACAACCCAGCTTTTCGTCAAAAAAAAAAGTAATACAAAATCTATTTGACATAACCCAGTTTTAATGAATCTCTAACCATGGTTAATTTATTGTTGACATGAATGTCACATGCTGCACAAGACATCAATTTATTTTTAATTTTATTTTAAAATTTTACATAATTCATTATAACTACTTCAAAAGTCAACTATATTTATATTTTCTTTTTGTGTATAAAAATTCAAATGATAAATTTTTATTTAGAAAAAATAATAAAATAATTTATGAAACTAAATTTTTTAGAAGTATTAAAACGCGTGTCAAACTCTGGTTCTTGAAGGTGAACTACCTGGGGCACATCCGAAGTACTACAAATAAGATATAGACACATATCAGATCACCAAAATATTGCAAACTACCACTATATTTTAATAATGCTGAAAAGAATAATATAGTGTTAATAATCAAATCCGAACCTAACGTCATTGACCAAAAAAAAAATTCATAGTTTAGTGCTAAGTTCCTAAATACACAATAAGTTGGGTGACCAAAAAATCTATTTTTTCTTAAATATATCAATTCGATATAAATCAATATAAATCGGATGAAAAATTATCGATATATAGTATTGATAGACGGTGGTTTCAAAAAATCACACTAACATCGTTGCCTTCAAACATAAGTTTCAATATGCTCTGTCTTTGTGTAGATTGTGTGAATTAGGAATTTGACCCTTAATGAGATAGTAAAAATATTAATAAAACCCATATACCAAATAATTTAATTAATAACTTGATAATATATGTGGCACCCATCTTGATTTTAACTTAACCATGATTATGAACTAGTGAGATTGGGTTTTTAAAATAAAATTTTATAAAGTTACTTGCTTTATCCTGTAACAAATATATTATTATGGTTAAATTGAAAAAACCATAATAGTTATATAGTTTTTTTGATAATTAAGTCAAAAAATTTAAATCGGTAGAAATTTTTATTTTTTTTCGAAACAATTTCTGGAAAATGATTCCCTCCATCACACCGAATTCTTGACGGTTTTTTTTTTGACATTTTACTCATTTCTTTATATTACAAAACTTAAAAAAAATAGTCATTGGGTCGCACGAATTTCCCACTTTTCCTCCATTTTCACACTATTTGTACTCCACTATCTCTCTTTTATACATTAAAAATCAACAACACTTCTCCCACTTTTTTTTTCTTTTTCATTATTTACACAAACCAAACGTAAAAAATTGAACAAGACGGATAATTACCGACAAATTGTACTGACATTCTGCATAAAGTATATACTGAATACGAGTAAAGTTCTATTGAGACCACTTTTATTGGAGACCGTGGAGACCACTTATATTCTGCAAGTGAAATATTGCATAAAAACATTACAAAACGTATAATTTTGCACATCATGTTGTACGAAATCATTATTTCACTTTAAAATCTTGAATATCATAAAAGTTTCGCATGTAGAACATTACAAAATGTTATATTCTACGAAATATATTTAGTTTGCATGACATTGTTCAACTTGCAGAACATACATTATATACTTATGAAACATAGATGATCTTCAACAATTTTAATGAATACATGATATTTGTTGAACATACTTCACAAAATAATGTAAGTGGTGTCCACGGTCTCCAATAAAAATGGTCTCGAACTTTACTCTACTGAATCCGTTCTAATATTTTTTTTATAAGGAGTCGAACCGAATAACACAATATGATAAAGTATCCAACTGCCAGCATCACTCTTTTAAATTAATCAGAAAGATATTATATTTAATTTACTATATTAACTAAATATATCTCATCTCAATTAATTAATAAACCATGATATATTAATATTTAAAATATAATTATCAATATAGCAGTATCATAAAAAGAAAATGTGTTACAGATTTTACAAAATTTCCATAATATCTTATAAATACAATTTAATATATCATTATAGTGACCTCATATTCTTAGTATTATCCTCATATATATTAATAAAATCTGACGACACCGACATTTTTAATTTGGCGTTTATTTAGCCAGATATAGTCCCCTCTGTCCTTTGAATAGTCATGTACACTATTTGCACGCATTTTTGAGACTCTTATAAAGTCTAGTTCTATAACATATTTTAAAAGTTTCTTTTTTTCAAATAAAAGTTTAAACATCAAACTTTTATTCAGAGAAAAAATTTAAAAAAATATATTAAAAAATTATACTTTAAATGAGTGTGCCAAAAAGTAACGTAAATAAACGAGGGGACAGAAGGAGTATATACTAGAGGCGGAAAATGAAAATAGAAAATGCTGATTTCTCGAAATTTAGTTAGAGCATCTCAAACCATTGAAAGCCATTAGCTAAAAGGTGAGTTGTCATACTAAAAATAAAAAAATTTAGCCAACCGCTCGAAAAACTCAACTCCAATTATACTCAGCTGTTGTCTATAATTTTAGCCAACCTCCTATGGATGGCTAAATTTATTGATCCTCTACAGGTTTGTAAAAAATGTGGAGGAAGATTGCATATCATTTATTACCATATTGAACTAATATATTCTATTTTAACAATCTAAAATATTAATAACATATTATTTTTAAATTATAGCCAATCAATATAGCCAATACCGTTGAAGTAAAATGTCATACAGGTTCAACAAATTTTACATAATATCTTACATGTCCCATTTAGCCAACGATTATAGCCAACGCCATTGGAGATGCTCTTAGAGCATCTCCAACCATGAAGACCCCTTAGCTAAAATTCTAGTTGTCATACCAAAAATAAAATTATAGCTAATGGCTTCAAAAATTCACGCTCCAACCATTCCCACATGTTATCTATAATTATAGCCAACCTTTTATGGATGACTATATTTGTCGATCCGCTACAAGTCTGTAAGAAGATTACACATCACTTATTACTATATTAAATTAATATATTCTATTTATAACAATTCAAAATATTAATAACATACTATTTTTAAATTATAGCCAATCAATATAACCAATACCATCGAAGCAAAATTTTTATAGGTTCAGCAAATTTTACATAATGTCTTACATGTCCAATTTAGCCAACCATTATAGCCAACATCGTTGGAGATGCTCTTAGCATTAAATATAGTTCTTCTCTGTTTTTTTTATAAGTATTGGTTCTTCTGATTTTAATAATACTGTGATCCTCGACTGTCTATATTTTAATAATTGGTTTTAGCATGTGACCAGGAGCACACTAAATCTCTATATTTTTCGAACAATTACATGGCTAATAACAATGATCACATCATCAATTACCGTATTAAAACAATACATTCAATTATATTAACTTGAAATCATAATAAAATGCTATATTTAAAATATAGTATCAATACAGTAGTATCATAGAAAAAAAATTTGTTACAAATTTTACATAATATCTTATAAATACAATTTAATCTATCAGTCAACCTCATATTTTTAGTATTATCCTCATATATTAATAAAATCTGACGACATCGACATCTTTAATTTGGCGTTTATTTGGCCAAATATGGACTATATATTAGAGGCGGAAAATGAAAAAAGAAAATGCTAGATTGCTCAAAATTTGACTATATATTAGAGGCGGAAAATGAAAAAAGAAAATGCTAGATTGCTCAAAATTTAGTTAGCACGAAATAATTGGTTCTTCTCATTTTAATAATACTGTGATCCTCCGCTGTTCATATAATCAATCAATTGCAGGGGCCGTATGGGAGAGTTTATAATAAGTACTTCTTATTTAAAGTAAAAAAAAAGAAGTAAAAGTTAGAAGTTAATTAAGAATCATAAGTGATTAAATGTTTGAGAATAAAATAAAAGTCATGAAACAAAAGCTAGAAATCCTAACTTTTTATAAGTGCTTCTCCAGTTTTTACACAAACAGTATGAATAAATGCTTTTAATTTAAAACTCCAAAAACGGAGATTTTAAGCCTCGCCCAAACAGCCACGTAATTACTCATCTATGTGTCTAGTTATTTGGTAAAAAAAATTCGAAGAGGAACACTTCAAATTATTCAAAATAAGAAACGTACGCATTACTGTGAAAACACGTTTTTAGCCATAATTTGAAACACATGATTGGCTCGAAGCACAGTCAGCAAATGATAAATACGTACAAAAGATCTTCATGATAATAATCGAAATGGACGCAAAATCCATAATAAATCAGACGTTACAATAAAAGCTGTCAAGCCGTTTATCGGTCAAATTAATTCCACATCTTCCACCGTAGATTTTCATTCAATCTCCCATTCAATATTTACAATGAAAAAGCACCTTTATTAATATTTTGTGGGGTCCCCTTAATGTATATGTTGAAAGTATTACAAAGATTCTTTAAAGACACAAGTACTTGTACTATCACTACGTGCCTTATATATTGCACTGCTGCAAATTTATAAGTTGCTCTGCTTTGTGTTAAGTAGATTTATTTTAATGGCGGATAACGGTGACAATGGTGGTGGTTCCGGCGGAGAAGGGTCGCAGAGTCGGCGGAGAAAGAGCCATTATCAGCGGCACAATGCTCAACAGATTCAGAGGCTTGAAGGGTATCACTGATTTTTTTTTTTTATGAGTAGTGTTGCATTCATTTATTTTTTCGGGTTTCGGAAATTTGATTTTTTTAATTTTTGTTGAGGAATGTGTTTGATGATTGTTTTCTTGAAGAGAAGTGGTGATTTTATTGATATGTGTGTATGTGTGCATAGCTTTGGATGATTTCATTGTTTTATGGTTGATCTGGACGGGGTATGGTCTGCTTACATCTTATTTTTCGAGGCCTTTTTGGCTAGGAGTTGATGCAGTGTATATGTTTGGTTTGGTTGCAAGGTGATGAGTGTTATTAAAATTGCTAATTTTTTTATGTTTTAATTTTAATTTGTGTTTGATTGAAGGGCGTTCAATGAATGTCCTCATCCGGATGAGAAGATGAGAATGGAGCTGAGTCGAGAGTTGGGATTGTCTCCGCGCCAGATAAAGTTTTGGTTTCAGAATCGGAGGACACAGTTGAAGGTTTGTTGGTATTAAATTATTTTTGTCTTTGTTCGTTCTTGGTTTTGTTTGGTGCTGATTCAAATGTTTTTAGGCTCAACATGAGAAAGCTGATAACTTTGTTCTTCGCTCCGAGAATGATAAGATTCGATGTGAAAACATAGCCATCACTGAAGCACTTAAGAATGCTGTGTGCCCCGCCTGTGTTCGTCCTGATCAGTCTGATGAAGATGTCTACTTGAAAGAAAAAAAGTTGCGGGAAGAGAATGCTATGTTGAGAGAAGAGGTTTGTTTCATAAGAGCTGTGATCTTTATTGCGTTTTATGAAATAAGATTTTATATTAAATTTAGTAGCATGCTCTATAGTGAATTACCTTTTTAATTACGTGCAATTATGTAAATGCCCTTGAGCATCACGCGGCAAGTTTTGAATGTGATTAACTGTGAAATGCAGCTTAAGAGAGTCAAGACCATAGCTGCTCAGTACATGGGAAGGCCCATCTCACCGCTCCATCTGGGGCAGCCACTTCATTTATCACCGATGGATTTATCAAGGGCAAGTTCAGGGCACAATGGGATGACTGGTCTATCGCTTGACCCTGATCTTCTTTCAGGAAGCTCCTCAACCTTTAAAACTTTGCCATTCCAGCAAATTTTCATTTCAGATATGGACAAGTCTCTCATGATTGATGTTTGTCGTAATGCTATGAATGAATTGATTAAGCTCTTGGAAAACAATTCACCTTTCTGGATAAGGTCATCAGCTGATGGAACTGAAGTCCTTAATTTAGAAGCTTATGAAAGCATCTTTCCAAGAGTTGGTAGAAGTCCGTATGTTCGGATCGAATCATCAAGGGATTTAGGTGTTGTGATCATGAGTGGTTGTTTGGGTTTGGTTGACATGTTCATGGATGCGGTTAGTTTTAATGTTCTCTATATAACTATATATGGTTAATACTCTAACTACCAAAATGTCGTGACATGAAATTCTGACGTGGTGTGGTGAATATATATTTTTACTTTGCAGAACAAGTGGATGGAGATTTTCCCTAATATTGTTTCAAGGGCATCAACCGTTGAGGTTATATCGACTGGATTGATGGGCAGTCGAAATGGCCAAATACAGCTGGTTAGAAATTTATACAGTTTATTTACTTTATCCATTTTTGTATACTATATGTATAGATTATAATACAAACTTCTTGTAAATGAATGTGTTCTTCTTCTAGATGTATGAAGAGTTGCAGGTGTTGTCCCCATTAGTGCCAACACGTGAATACTACTTCCTTCGTTTTTGCCAGCAAATTGATCAAACCACATGGGCTATTGTTGATGTTTCCTATGATTTTCCCCAAGAACTCCATTCTAATTCTCAATACCGAGCTCGTCGTCTACCTTCAGGGTGCTTCATTCAAGATATGCTCGATGGCCGCCTGAAGGTCCTGTTTTAAGTCTATAGCAACTGAGTTTTTGTGTGGCGTTTTATAACTCAAACTGTCTTAATATATTTCATGATAGCAGATTACTTGGATGGAACATGTGGAAATCGAAGATATAAGACCAATTCATAGTCTTTTTAGGGAATATATATGTAGCGGGTTAGCATTTGGTGTTACAAGAAAGCTTTCTGCACTTCAAAGAGCATGTGAAAGGCTTACTTGTCTAATTGATGCTGCTAATTCTTTTTCTCATCTTGGAGGAGGTGAGCCTTCTACACGCTTCACAATTTCATCTATTGTTATATATGTTTGTGGTGTCACAAGTAACCGAAAATAATTTTGCACATGTTTTTCAGTAATTACTTCCCATCATGGTAAAAAAAGTTTGATGCAACTTTCCCAAAGAATAGTTAACAGTTTCTGTTCTAGCATCAACTCGGTTAATGGGCAGCAAGTGATGCTCTCTGGGATGAACGATTTTGAAGTACGTGCAACTCTTCAAAAGTGTACTGATCCTGGCCATCCTAACAGCATGGTTCTTAGTGCAGCAACTTCCATTTGGCTCCCATTTTCTCCTCAGAAGGTTTTCGATTTCTTGAGGGACGAAAGAAGCCGGCCTCAGGTAAGATTTATTATATTATTAAGTTTATTTTTCTCTAGCCCAAAAGTCCATGCATATGACTTTTACTATTATTTGATAATCTTTTGTTTGTTTGATTGATTAGTGGGATGTTCTCTCTAATCACAACCCTGTGCAAGAGGTTGGTCATATTGCGTGTGGATCTCATCCAGGGAACTGTATCTCTGTTCTCAGGGTATGCTCTTTAGCTTCTGCTTTATTTTGTACCTCTGCTCTCTACCTTTTTTTTAAAGGCAATGATATTTCGGGGATGCCTCTATCGCTAACCCTTAACAAACATGTCATTAGTGACCCTTAACTCTTGTTACCGAGAGAAGATGGTTAAACTACAATATTACTGATATAATTATGTTTGCATACTTGCCCTTATTAATTTAGGTAATTGTAGTTGGGCCGCCTTAAAAAAAAATGAAATAAATAAAGTTTTGATGAGTCCATCCTTTCTTTTATTAACTCGGATCATAAAGATAGTGACTCGAATTTTGATGATACAAATTTGCAATAGTTGGTAGGTAGATTTATGCCACTAAGACGCTACCTGCTTGATTGTTCCTTTTTAATAAACGAGATTTCATTACAATGCCAGAACAATATTTATGACGATGTCATTACTAGTTACTACTTCCATCAAGTTCTTGATCTATATTTCGTAATCATCATTAATATACATGTAACTTAATATCTTGTCATGACCAGGCCTTCAATACCAGCCAGAACAACATGCTAATACTTCAAGAAAGCTGCATTGACTCATCAGGTGCCCTTGTTGTGTACTGCCCCGTAGACCTACCTGCAATAACCATAGCCATGAGTAGTGAAGACTCCTCATTCATCCCTGTCCTGTCCTCGGGATTCGCGATATTACCTGATGCTGGGAAAAAGCTGGGTGCTGGAGAAATGGCTGTTGGATCAATTGTTACTGTAGTGGTGCAAATAATAGTGAGCAATTTAACTTCCGGTAAGCTGAGCCAGGAGTCGGTGAATACAGTTAATAACCTCGTGGGAAACACCATACAGCACATCAAAGCTGCCTTGAATTGCTCTCCTTGTTTAGATTGAGGTGGATTAAATTTGCGTAGATGTTAATGCATGGATCTTTATTACCATGTACAGATAGTTAAGAGAAGTTGAAGGTTAGTTGAGGTCTCTGAATTTTTATCATCAATATTACTGATGCAAACTTTTATGGCTGCATGTTAATTCTGCTGCTGATATTTCTTTCTCCCCTGCCAAATTTCAGTACTATTTTCAATTTTCAACTACTACTCTTCTACTTTTTCTTGATTTTTTATTAGATTTAATGTCAGTAATTTAGTTCTGCTTTGTTAATGTGGGAGTGAAGTGTGCAGCCTATTTATTGTTCTAGCTGTGATTTACTGCTGTTATATTCTTATATCCACCTTTTTAGTCTATGTGAGTCTGGTTTCCAGCCACCATTGGATGACCCCTGATTTTGAGTGAACCCGTTTTACAGTGGGATGGACGGTCGATATTAGAAATTCTTAACTTAAGATACACTTATATTGTGTTTGGTTGGGGTGAATGAAAATGGAGGGAATGGAATGATATTTGAACTATAATTTAGTTGAATGTATAATAATTTCATTCCTTCCACCATTCAATTCCTATCAACCTTAAGTAGAGCTTAAACCCTCCATTTTGTGAAGGTATGCTACATTTCTTATCATACCTATTTTCTATCCAAATCTTATCATACAAAATTTGTACTTACTCATTTTTTTTCAAAATCCTCCCTCCTACACTCTATTATTTTCTTTTATCTATTATTTATACTCATTCCATTCCATTCACCCCAACCAAAACACAAGGAATGGTAAATATAGCTTTAGGCAAGTCGGGCTTCTCTAATTTCGACCATTATCCCGTCCATTAAGTATCACCGGTAAATGGTGTAAGATGTGTTTACTCAAATCAGTTTAATATCCGATTGTGACAGGACTAGCTGCTAACCAGCTTCCTATGCTTGTAAAATTTAATACAGTTCAAATATTTTCTAAGATATATGAACATAAGTACTGTTTTTTCTTTTCTTTCCTCTTGCTTTATCAAGGCAAGTAACAAATGATTAAGCTGTAGACTAGGGTTCCTGACTCTATTCTTTTCTGGGCTTGGTTCGAGGCTCTGTTATCTAGACCTATAGATAGTACTGGCTGGTCCTTGATAATTTGCAAATGATGTGTACCATGTACTCGTAACTGATGCTTTTCGTGTGACTCTTTTCTGAAGATCTGACAATCGAAACATCTGATCCCCGACAAATGACAGTGGCAATGGCTAGTTGATGTTCTTAAAATCTTAAACATTGATTATGAAAAACGTATTTGACAAAACCAGGGGAAAATGAAGTTAAAACGCAACTGCAGTCTACTGATGCAAAGTTGTTCTTGGATTATTTGTGTTCATTTTTAATACTACTTTACATGTATTTTGTTTGGTTAAGATTAGGCGCTATATACACTATACCAACGAAGAAGTGGTGATTAAACTAGGATTGAGGGAACGAAACGAGTGGACTGTGCTAAATGACAGCAAAATCGCCCCTTCAAGAATCAAGATGCTATGATGACTCGGGCCATAGAATTTGAAAGTTTATCTAAAGTTAAGAATTTTTCTTGGCGAATATTTCAGATAAAGAGCATCTCAATTGTGTACGAACAATGTTGATGCTGCAATGTGTGTGTGGTGTAGTGGAGACTGGAGACAATGCTTGGTGGTGTGTACTGTTTTCCGAAAGTGCTGGTATAAGACTCAACTGAGACTTATCGCAGGCTCGAGTTGGCATTTTTTTTTTTTTGAGTTAAGTTATCGCTTAGGCAAGCAAGCAACAACACATAAATCATAAACTCTCTCTTTTTGAACGTTGCCTGGGGGCAAGGCCGGATGAGTCTGATTTTCGACGAGATTTTTTAAGTTTCTGAGCTCTTTTTTGGTGACATTTGGAGCCTCAAATTTGGATCTTTTCTCTCTGGACTTTGAGAAAAAAACTAGAGTAAATTACAAAGCGTGGACCTACACTTACACATTTATGCACTTTGTGTATCATTTTTCAAATCTAGCAAACTGTGTAGCTTCAGTTTTAAGATTCTTGCAATATGTGTATTTCCATTAAGGAAAATGCTTGGTGCACATAATTGTATACAAAAACATGTACATAATGACATGTGGCGGATTTTAATTGGATGCCCCCCTGCATTTACACCAACCACCCCAATTAAAACCCACCACATCATTTGACACATCATTATGTACAAATTTTCTGTACACAATTATGTGCACCTAGCACTACTCTTCCATTAAAAATCATTTAACGCTGTTAGTAACTTAGTATTACAGGGGTAACAGTGGTAATGTGTGACTGAGAGGTGAGAGTTATATCTGTGTTCTGCGTGTATGTATGTACTGCTCCGCTATGTTATCTAAGGTACTGTTTGGGGTTGCTGTTGCAGACAGCAACAGCAGCTTTTTGCTGAAAAGCTGGTGAAAAACTGTTTGGTAAATCGAAAAGCAGCTTTTCCGAACAGCAGCTTTTAACTGAAAAGCTGCTGTTAGAAAAAGCAGGTCCTCCCATGCTTTTGGAAAAAGCTGCTTTTCAGCTTTTGCAGAATGCTGTTATAGATTTCATTATAAAACCTCACCAAAAACATTATTTTTTTTAATATTATAACTCAAAATAAGTAAATATCAAAAAATTACCAAACAGTTATCTGATTTCTACAACAGCATTTATTTTACCAGCACTTTTTCTGACAGCACAACAATTTTTAACAGCACTCCCAAACAGACCCTAAGTATGAAAAACAAAATCAAGCTTTCCTTTGGTTTTAGATATTTAAAACTTAAATTTTTAATCAAAAAAAGTTAAATATAAGATATTTTAAAATACGTGCTAACCCCGTCTCCCAAGTTAAATAATTAGGGATGGAGTAGTAATTATGTAGTATTATATTCTTGGGTCCCAACTGAATACAATTATTAAATTTTTTTTTGTAAATTGTATGATAATTTTAAAACTAAATTCTGAAATTAAATTTCATATACACAATTAAATGTGTACCAAACAATATTAAAACCCTTGAATAATAAAAATATTTAATGGGATGTAATTTTGTTACATGAATAATCATTATGTTATAAAATTCTAATCAATATATATGTCTTTTAAGCAATACATAATATAATAATAATAAAATAAAATAATAATAGACTTTTTAGCTTAGTTTTTATTTAAAGAATTTATTTATTATCTTTTCAAATATCCTCGAAAGCTCTCATGGCTCCTTATATTTACATTATAGAAATTTTATAAAATTATTTCGTAAGTAAAAGTATTTCGATTTTAAATTTTAAAATATTTGGGTTATGTTTTTCACATGTAAATTGATGACGAATTTTATTAGCTCGTAGATATTAAAGAAACTCTTTTGAGCTATACTCTCCTCCATTGTGTTTACGTAAGTACTTGATTTTGTGGGTTGACTCTCCTTCGATTAAATTTTTAAATACTTGAATTTCATAAATGTTTCAGATTTTTCTTTCATAAGAAAGACCTGTACACATCTTAAAAAATCATCAATGAATATAATCATATATCGCATTCCTCTAATCGATGACTGATTAATAGGCCCAAATACATCAAATATACCAACTCCAATGGTCTTTTACTTTAAACTTTGAGTCTTCATATCGCAATTGATGTGCTTTATCGTACTGACATCCTGTACATACGATATTTGTTCTTAATGCAATTTGAGGAAGTCCATTAAGTATCGATTTCTTCATCATCAAACTTAGCTTTATAACGTGACCCAACCGCATATGCCACAACTCTGATGTCTCATTTCTTTGTGTCTTGTCTTCAAATGCAGATTCTGTAGACATTACGTAAACTGATTTTAACTTATGCCCCTGTATTATTGGTTTTTCAGAGATATTAAGGTCTTGAATTACCTTCACATTGTTTGGATCAAAGACAATATAGTGATCTCATGAAGTTAATTGAGTCACAAATAATAGATTCTTCTTCATTCCTAGAACATGATAAATATAATGTAGTGACACTTTATTCTGATTATACCGAGGTATAACAACCGCCTTTCCAACATGAGCTATTGGTAATTTCGAGTTGTCGGCTGTTACCACTACCTGATTTCCCCCATACTCAAACAAGTTTTGCATCTTATGTTTATCGTTCGTCATGTGATTTCAACATCCAGAGTCTACAATCCAATCATTCTTATAATAAATAATCTCTTTTGTTGTCATTTAGAAAGGAGATACATCTTCATCATTGTGCTTCTTCACCCACGCTATCTTCTTCGTTAGTGCTGGATGTAGCAATATTACTATTTAAAGACTTCTTATTTGACCAGCCATCTTTATCCATATGGCGCTTTTTTTTTCATAATTATAACAATTTCCATCAAATCTCTTAGTATTATCTCGATTTGCAGAAGCTCCTCCTGAACAAAAACCTCTCTTCTTAATGACTTTATGACATGCATACAAAATTCTTGAATCTGTCCCTACTCTGCTGTTTTACACCGTCTCTGCAGTTGTGCTTGGTGTAGAGTGCTTCTTCTTCACCTTTTAGCGAGACTCCTTCCATTTGCTTTGTCATGACCTCTTAAGCTGCTATCAAATTTTCATACTAAGCAAGAGATGATTGTGTTGGCTAATCTTGCACAACACTAATAAAACTCCTGTATTCAGGCTTTAAGCCATGGATAATTATGCTTGTTATCCTGGCTTTCTGAATAGTAGTCGTTGAATCCAAATTTGAAATTTTACGACATACTGACTTCATCTTATGGAAGTATTTAGAAATCGTCATTTCTCTTTGTGCCATTGATAGTAATTCATTTTCCAAAATTAGTAACATGGTATTATTCTTCTTTGAAAACAGTGTTGTGAAAGTGTCCTGGGCTCTTTTTCGGTGGTTTTACATCCCGAATATGATCTAACATTTATTCCTGTGGTCTTCAAAGCAAACATTGTTTTGTCTGCTTTAATCTTCCGCTTGTGAACAACATCCTCAGTTGTTTAAATTCTAGCCATTTTGATTTTTGCCTGGTTACTTTTGTTTGCTTTATTTTCCTTATAGCCGATATTATTTTGTGTTTAGCTCCCATCTAGATTTTATATGCAGACCTTGTGTTGGTACTTTGTAAGCTGACTACAATCTTGGTTTTACTTCGAATGCAATATGTAGACCGAGTGGATGAAGATCCAATTAGTGGCTATCCTCAATTTGTTTAGGCTTTACTTTGTTTTCTTTTATTATAGTTTTCCTGCGCGATTATATATCACTTTCTTTGTGGTTTTACAAAATGTTTTGTTAGTCGGTAATAATGGAGATTATTTGGTTGCAACTTGCTATATCTCTATCACTTTGATATGACACTCTGTGTTTTGTTTCAGGTTGCCAAGAAGAAAGGCGCTTTCTTATCAGATATTAAAATTTTATTATTTAAATGTCCCCGGTCATCTTACATAAACTTTCCTGAATGAAAGGAACTTCTCGGTCAAGATCTTGTCGAATCTGCTCGTTGAGATTTATTCTCATTCTTAAAAAAATTAAAAATTAAAAAAATCCATACCATATTTGATATATTTTGATGTGATTTATAAATTTTTTTATTTTGGTTTTTAGTTTTTATTCTAAGAGAGGTCTGTAGTGGAGTAACACCCTATTTTACGATGAAATTATAAATATCACATGTTAACCTGTGCATGACACGAGTTATATATTAATATATATTAAAACTTTATTATTACAACACTATTATCCTCTAAATCATATGCATTTAAAAAATAAAGCATAATATATTTGAACTTTTTAATGATTTTAATATCATATTTGATTAAGTTTTTAGAAAATGCAAAAATATGACTTATCCGTTACTTTTCCAAACATAACAATTTCACAACTTTTAGAAAGCCAATCATATCCACCACCTTTGCCCCTTTCTCATGATTAACGTTGCCATGTAGGCACTCCACGTCACCCACCAACCTCGAAGGCCGACCACAACCCCAAACACTTTCCACACGTCCACGTCATCTCCGAGTCAACTCGTGGCCACTCGGGAGCTACAAACAATAACGTAGGGTCAAAACCGTCAATTCACAGACACGAGCCTCACCAAAACCAAAGCATTTTACAAAGCAACAAGAGAGTCTCTCACACACACACACACACACACACACACATACTTAGAGAAAAATATATACGTACAGGCGGTGTTAAAGCTGTTTTCCGATCAATTAGCGGTTTCACGGAGGCGGTTTGGAGGCGATTGTAAGCGGTATTGTGTGTTACACCGTTAAATTGAGCTTTTTTTGGTTGATTTCTCCTTTTTTTTTATGTGTTTTGTGTGTGTGATTGGTGGATTTTTTGCTTGTTTTGGGTTAATCACACTTGTTTTGGTTGGCTCTGTGAGTTTTTTGTTCTGTTTTGCGGTAATTTTTTGATTGTATGTGTTTTTTCACCTTTTATTGTGTGTTTTTGACGATTTTATGGAGTTTAGGTGGATTTTGTTGATTAAACGAAGTGTTTAATGTGTTTATTTAGGAGATGTTTATATATTGTGCTTATATGTGTGTGTGTGTATGTTGCTGTTAAGTGGTTTTCTATATTCTTGATATATTGATTATAGTGTGTGTCTGTTGTTGTCAATTGCTTTTGTACGTGCTTGATATATTGATCAGTCGAGGGAGAGGGTGGGGGAGGGAGTGTGTGTGTTTGTTGATGTTAATGATTTTAAGTGCCTCGGTAACTAGTATTTGATAAGGTTCGAACCCTCAACATCCCGTAAAGGGAGTGAGGGAGATACCATTGAACCAAGAGTTTGTTGGTTGCTGCGTATAATATTTGCTTGAGGTTTAAAGCTGAATTATTAGGTCAATGTCAATTGTGTTTGGTAGAGGGTATTTGACTGATTTGTCCTTGGATACTTGCTTGAGGTTTAAAGCTGAATTATTAGGTCAATGTCAATTGTGTTTGGTAGAGGGTATTTGACTGATTTGTCCTTGGATATTAGATTAGCTTGCTAGATTTGGCATATGGTCTAAATTCTGTTCTGTAATGTGCTATTGTGCTATATCATTGCCTCTTATTCGATTGTTGCTGATTCTGTCATTGTACAACATATTTTAAACTTATTGTTTATGTTGTTGGGTCATGTCTCTGGATATAGTTGTAAGCATGGTGAGAAAGAGGAGAACTGAACTTCCAGGTGGAGGCGAGAGCTCGGGGCCCCAGGATTCTAGTGCAGGACATGGTGCACCCCAACGCCCTCCACAGCAGCAGCCACAACAGCAAGGACAGGTTTCACCTCAACGCCCTTCTCAGCAGCAGCAGCAGCCCCAACAGCAGCAAGGAAGAGGGGCACCTCAACGCCCTCCACAGCAGCTGCAGCAGCAGGGAGGAGTTAGAGGTTCGGCCCCACAGCAACCGGGAGGTGCATACCAAGGGCGTGGTGGATATGATGGTGGGCGTGGTGGCCCGCGGGGTGGAATGGCTCCTCAGCAGTATACTGGGGGACCTCAAGAGTTTTTTCAGCAACCTCGTGGACCCGTGCCCCAGAGCCGTGGTGGTGTGGCAAGTGGTGCCCGTGGAGGATTTGTATCATCTGCTGGTGGACCTTCTAGGCCATCAGTTCCCGAGTTGCACCAAGCTACCCAGGCTCCCCAGCAAGCAGGGGTAATGACTCAGCCCATGCCTCATGTATTACCAGCAGAAGACACTCAATCTGTAGCCAGTCCTGTAGTCAGAGCAGCTAATCCATCGTCCTTGCAGTTGACACAAAAGTTTCAGCAGATCTCTATGACGCCAGAGTCATCTTCGACCGAGGCTGTTCAGTCTATTCCCATGTCAACTAAATCTTTGAGATTTCCACCTCGTCCAGGAAGGGGAAGCACTGGTTCCCGAGTTATTGTTAAGGCGAACCATTTCTTTGCTGAACTGCCTGATAAGGATTTACATCAATATGATGTGAGTTCTATTGACCCTTTTAATGCAATCTTAAAGATTCGTTAATCAGATTATTAGCTGTTATAATCTATTATATAATATAACAGCTGATCCAGTTGGTAGCATGCTTGTTTTTAATGTTGAAGATTCTAAAATACAAGTTAAATCTGTTTATTAAAGTCGTATCTACAGAGTATTTGCTTTCTGGGATCAAGTTATGTTATAGTGTGATCTTTTAAGTAAATAGGTTTCTTCATGTCGCCTAGGTTTCAATCTCTCCGGAGGTCAGTTCTCGTGGGGTGAATCGTGCTGTGATAAACCAGCTTGTGAAGTTGTATAAAGAAACTCATCTTGGGAAGCGCCTTCCTGCTTATGATGGCAGAAAGAGTTTATATACAGCTGGGCCTCTTCCTTTTATCTCCAAAGAGTTCAAAATTGTTCTCACTGATGAAGATGATGGATCGGGCACTGCAAGGTATATCTGGATGTAATTTATATAATAACTTTTTTGAACGCGGAAGTAGGCTTTGTTGTCGCTATTTGATTCACCTGCCTTGAATGCAGGAGGGAACGGGAATTTAAAGTTGTTATCAAATTAGCTTCACGAGCTGACTTGCACCACCTGGAGATGTTTCTAACTGGGAGGCAGGCTGATGCACCTCAAGAAGCTCTGCAGGTTTTAGACATTGTTCTAAGGGAACTGCCTACTGCTAGGTAAAGGTTACATGGACTTGAACATTGCTACTCATCTGTATTTATATATAACTAGACATGTTTAAGTAGATGGCCTGACATGAGCAATTGAGTTTTATTTGGTGTGGCTGTTATGCGTTAGGTTTTCTCCTGTGGGACGGTCATTCTATTCTGCTGATCTTGGACGAAGGCAGCCGTTGGGTGAGGGTCTAGAAAGCTGGAGAGGTTTTTACCAGAGCATACGACCAACACAGATGGGATTATCACTGAACATTGGTTTGTGTTTGCGTTATAATAATGTTGTTAAATTATGACATTGATTACTGTAGCTGTATATAGTTTTAAGATTTTTTTTGCATAATGTCTATTTTGTGTTACTAACACAGCTATGTTCTGTACTACAGATATGTCCTCCACTGCGTTTATTGAGCCTCTTCCTGTTATTGACTTCATCTCGCAACTGTTGAATAGGGATGTTTCATCGAGACCATTGTCGGATGCTGACCGTGTGAAGGTTCGAAAAAATTTTGAAATTTATTTTCTGCAGTCTTGGTAGATCATCAAGATACTGTCTAGATTCGCTTAAGTAATTTTAACTTTGTGTAATTCATTTATACTACACATTTCATGGAAAATGATTCTATGCATTACTCCCTCCGTCCCATAACAAACAAGCATGCTTAAGATGTTAAAGAAATCACATCTAAACATAATTATTCTTTATAAAATATATATCAAATAAAAGTTTAGAATCTAAACTTTTATTTGATATAAGAATTGAATTATTTTATTGAGTGTAGATATTGTTTTTTGACACCTCAATATACATGTTAAAAACTAAAAAGTCAAACATCACTTAAAATGAGACAGAGGGAGTATTATTTTTATTCGTAATATATACCGAGATTCTGTATGAGTGTGCTTGTTAGAACCCTTGGGTTGTGTCTACGGGTTTGAATTTTCTATGCCACTTGTATGGACCTATCTGGTCTCTTCTGGTAGTCTCAGTTTAACATCTTGGACTATATATACATATATGTATATGTATAATGTAATTGATAATTGTAGATAACTGATGCTATATGTTTGTTTTTGTTCTTACATTTTTCCTTGATTGATATTATATTATATTCTCTTTAAGCATATCGTTTTATCAAGTCTATGTAGCTTGCTCTGTATGTTCCATTCTCTGCCTGTTTGTCATTTATGTGTGCAATAGTATCAATCTTAGTCCATTCTTTACTTGAATGCCAGATCAAAAAGGCTTTGAGGGGTGTAAAAGTTGAGGTTTTACACCGTGGAAGTATGCGCAGAAAGTATCGCATTTGTGGGTTAACATCACAGGCGACAAGAGAGCTCACGTATGAATTAATGACAAAATGTTACTTTTAGTTTTTTTTTCAGGCTTTGTTCTTGTCTGACATGGTACACTTTGTATGTATGTTTATATACATAGTTTCCCAGTAGATGACGGAGGTACTATCAAATCTGTTGTGGAGTATTTTCAAGAGACATACAAGTTCACGCTAAAACAGACTCAATGGCCTTGCTTACAAGTTGGCAATCTACAAAGACCAAATTATCTACCCATGGAGGTTTGTGCATTGCTCTTTTCTTTAGTGTTTCTAGGATGGCCGTGTATTAATTTAAAACCTCCATGAGATACTCGTTTCAGGTTTGCAAGATTGTAGAGGGACAGAGATACTCGAAAAGGTTAAATGAGAGGCAGATTACAGCATTGCTAAAAGTTACTTGTCAACGCCCTAGCGATAGGGAGAAGGACATCCTCCAGGTTTTTTTTGTCTGCAACACTTCTCTTGTTTATTGTTTTCAATTTTATTTCCTTTTAAGGTACTGTCTTGTGTGCTTGCTGGTAGTATCATTTGATTTGTGGTGTTTTTACATACTAGCAAATTATGCATTTGAATTAAAATAAATTTAAAGTTGGAATATTTTTGCGTCTCTGGATTTTAACCTGGTCTGCTGAATGTATGTGGTTGGGATCTCTGATCTCTCACTACATGTTTCGTGAAATAAGATTAACACAATAATGTCCTCTTCTTCTGTTTTGTCCTTTAGACTGTTGAGCATAATGCATATGCTGACGATCCTTATGCAAAGGAGTTTGGAATCAAAATTAGTGACAAGCTAGCCTCAGTAGAAGCTAGAGTTCTCTCTCCACCATGGGTAATGCTAAATTGTAGTGGTCATACACGTATTCCCGCTGGTTACTTTGGTGATTGACTCCTTTCCTGTGCAGCTAAAATACCACGATACTGGACGGGAGAAGGAATGTTTGCCTCAAGTTGGCCAGTGGAATATGATGAATAAGGCAAGTTTTATATTCAACAAAATAAAGTGCTACAATCAAGCGTGTTGACTGGCCCACTTTTTTAAGATTCAGTGGTTAAATATGCTATCCTTCTTTTCTTCATATAAAAATATAATTTGTTCTCGACACTAACAAGCTGGCTGTTTGAGTTCTCGTTGCTATTTGCTTTGAATGGGTTTGTTTAAAGTTGGACGTTGCATCTGCATACATGTGTATTGAAACAGAACCAAAAACATACCCCTAGCCCATCTATCATATTGTTCTGATCAATTTGATTTTTCTTTTTCAGAAAATGGTTAACGGGGGAATTGTCAATAATTGGATGTGCTTGAACTTTGCACGTAATGTTCAAGATAGTTTGGCCAGTGGTTTTTGTTCTGAACTTGCACAAATGTGTACAATTTCAGGAATGGTACATAATGCAAGTCTGCTTTTTTGCTTTAATGTTATCTATGACCTTGGCTTCGTGAACTAAAAATAAACAATGTGTTCCATGTGTAGAGGTTCAATCCTGATCCCGTTCTCCCTCCAACCAGTGCACGTCCTGATCAGGTCGAGAGAGTATTAAAAACAAGACATCAGGAGGTTATGAAACTCAAGAAGGAGCTTGACTTGTTGGTTGTGATTCTACCAGATAATAATGGCTCTCTTTATGGTATGCAATCTGTAGCTCTTAGATGATTATAATATTCACTTTTGGTGGATGACTTATTTATTTGATTTGTGTTTGCGCACTTTGTCTGATGATATTCGTTTCATTGAGATTTCGTTTTGATGATTCGAAGGTGACTTGAAAAGAATTTGTGAGACCGAACTCGGAATAGTGTCGCAGTGTTGCTTGACAAAACATGTCTTTAAGATGAGCAAGCAGTATCTGGCAAACGTGGCCCTGAAGATCAATGTCAAGGTTGGAGGAAGAAATACTGTTCTTCGTGAGGCAGTGTCTAGGCGGATTCCACTTGTGAGCGACCGACCTACTATAATTTTTGGTGCTGATGTCACACATCCTCATCCTGGAGAAGATTCTAGTCCATCAATAGCAGCAGTATGATTCAAGTTTTCATTAAGTGTTTTTATATTCTTGATTTGTGTTATGATGTATTAATATATATACAGTTGCGGTGTTGCCTCTATTAGACCAGTATCCTTCATTATCTACCGCTGTTGCTTTCGTTGATTACAAGATATGTTGCTAAAATTTTAGGTGGTTGCATCTCAAGATTGGCCTGAGATCACCAAGTATGCTGGCTTGGTCTGTGCCCAAGCCCATAGACAGGAGCTCATCCAGGATCTGTACAAGAGCTGGCAGGATCCGAACAGGGGGACTATAGTTCATGGTGGCATGATTAAGTAAGATCTTTTCCCCAATCTTTAAATGATTAACAAATAAACCAGACTGGTTCCGTTTATGTTTTGTGGTTTCTGATCAAGTTGTTGATTATGTTTCTGTGCTCTAGGGAGCTGCTGATTTCATTCCGCAGAGCAACTGGGAAAAAACCTGAGCGCATTATTTTCTACAGGTATTATAACGTCTATATTGGGACATATCGTGGGGCTCTTCTATCTAATTTACCCTTGTTCTAATTATGAACTCATCATGCAGGGATGGTGTTAGTGAGGGGCAATTCTATCAAGTTCTTCTCTATGAGCTTGATGCGATTCGCAAGGTGGTATTTTGGGATGTTTGCAGATTATATATATATATAAAAATCTATTTAAAATTTAGGGTTCCGCAGTAGAACCTTAGTGGTTCTATGACACTATTTTAAGGACTGGTTCTCCCTTAAGCGCGACCCTATATATATATATATATATATATATATATATATATATATATATGCATTTTTAGCTTTGCTTGTGAAATATAAATTTGAACCTAATGTACTTGTTCCTGCACCTTTCATGTCTATAACTCCAATAAAAGGCATGCGCTTCATTGGAGCCCAATTATCAGCCTCCCGTGACATTTGTTGTGGTTCAGAAACGCCATCACACAAGGTTGTTTGTCAACAACCATCGTGACCGTAATCAAGTTGATAGGAGTGGAAATATTTTGCCTGGTAGACCTTCGTTCCTTCCCTCTTGTGTTGTGATATCTGTTATACATTGCAGGGCTATTACCTTAAATTATTTTGTACTGTTCAAATTACAGGTACTGTGGTTGATTCTAAAATCTGTCACCCCACTGAATTCGACTTCTATCTGTGTAGCCATGCGGGCATTCAAGTAAATTAATTAACCAAGTGGTTCATGGTCAGGTTCATTTGTAGCAGTTTTAAGAAAATTCTGATTATTTTGGCTTCTGTGCAATAACAGGGAACCAGCCGGCCAGCACATTATCACGTTCTGTGGGATGAGAACAAGTTTTCTGCAGATGGATTGCAATCCCTTACCAACAATCTATGTTACACGTAAGTACATATTTGTTACTAGTTGGCAACTACATAGTTTTACCGTGGTGTTTTAAATTGCTTAAAATATTGGGCAAAGCTATTTATTGAATCTTGGTGGACCTAAATTTATGCCCCCTTTTCCTGTGCTTTTCAGATATGCCAGGTGTACACGATCAGTTTCAATTGGTAAGCTTCTCCCCTTAATTCTGTAGCTCTTTCAGACATTTTTAAATGTTTGATGTTAATTTCCAACTTTCTTGCCAGTGTCTGTATTTAATTCCATTTTGTTTTGTAATGACAGTGCCACCAGCATATTATGCTCACTTGGCAGCCTTTCGAGCTCGCTTTTACATGGAACCTGAGACTTCTGATGGTGAGTCAATGGCGAGTGCCGCTGGTCGTGGAGTTGGAAGGAACACCAGGGCAGTAAATGCCAATGCAGCTGTTAGGCCCTTGCCTGCTCTGAAAGAGAACGTGAAAAGAGTGATGTTTTACTGCTAGAAGAAATCTCAGGTGGTTGTGAATCTAATGGCTGCAGCTATTGCTTGGACTATGACATCTGCTTTCAGCTACTTGGTTTTTATTTCAGCTTTCAGTATTTTGACCATGTGAGCTTAATTTGTTCCAGATATGGATTTGATCAGTAGAATTGCTTAACCATCATTATATTGGTAAACTGCATATGTTGCCCTTTTATTGTTAAGGTCATGTTATCTGTACTTTTGACTATCCATGCACAACAATAAAAATATGCAGTCAGCGGGAAAACGAAAATGTGAACACATTCTAATATTATCAGATATACAAAAAATACTGTAACAATATATTTCAAATATTACACTTTATGCCAGAAATGTTGTATATATACAAGTACAAATTTGTGTATTTACAACTGAATATTTGTTGTATACAACCAATCCAAAGGTGGCCTTGTTATAAATGGTGCATTTGCATTTTTCCCTAAAGCCATCCTTTTATCTGCGTCTTCATCAGGGCTTGAACCCTTGAAGATGCAGATAAAAGCCCTGAACCCCATCCGAGGGGCTCATATGTTTGTCATGGACTTGAACCCTTGAACACCATTTACTGCAAAATAGAGGAACACGCCTGGTATTCGAGGTTAGTATGATGAAATATGTACCTTTCTAGTTGCATAGTACCGGAAACAAACACTTGTATATAATTAACCAAGGAGCTATACGCCACAACCGATTTCAGGGGAGTTCTAGTTCCTCTGGTGACTGTAAAATTTGCGAAACGAGGCATTGCATGCAGGACTCTAACTATCATCAAATCCCATAACCATTAGGCCTCTGGGACATCGGCAAATCTAAAATCCAAACAATGAAGACTGAAAATCTTGTACATTTTTTATCAGTTATAATTTCACCGTTCTCCGATCTTTAGCTTGCTTAAACATTTTCTAGTGCTACATGATCTGTAATTGACTGCAACACACGTCAACAGGAAGCTCAAATGTTGCGAGGGGGTACTAAGAACAAGCACGAATCTTTTTCGTCTTGCTTTCTTCAGAAACATTTACTAGTGACAGTGTGTCAATTTCTTCGGCACATCTTTTGTACGGGACAAATCCCCTGCTGTTCATCCTTGGCTGAATGTTAGTTCGATATTGAGACCCATTAGTAGTACCAGGGTATGTTTGTATACCATATATTTCATTGTATGATCTGCTGGTTGAATATAAGGAGCTTAGATCTCCAGTCCCTTCATCTACTAATCTTAGTTCCAAGGACAGATTCACAGCAGCTCGAAAAGTTCTTGAAACTGCATCTGTGCGCCTCTTTTCTTTGTTTAAACTCCCTTTGGTTTCGTACAGGCTTTCACAGGTCCGCGTGCTACTGCAGAGCAACTCATACGACACCTGACTTTCCATGTTATCTGTTGGGATTGCTTCAAGGAGCTTCTTGTTTTGTTCAACGAGTCTATCGTCATGGGCTCTTTTTGAGAAGAAATCATTACACTCTTCTGTTAATGTAGATGGCCTTTTTGAATCTGCTATCAGAACCATTTTTCCGAATAGCTTGATGCTTGAAGATGGTGATAAATTCTCTGTCTTAGAGCTAGGAATCTCTTGGACCGACGGTGGTGATTCATTTTCTGTTGCAAATGAATGAGATGTCATGCCCTCGTGATCTTTTTCCATTGAAGACGTATTGCCAGAAGGAGGGTTGGAAGTGCATGATATTGGTGACAGGCAATGAGTATTCAGTTCTGAAACTGCTGGGCAAGTCGTGTCTGAACCAATCGTAGGCAGGACTGAAGTTGAAGATAGGTTCTCCATGTCATTAAGAGAGGCATTGGTGGACAAAGATCTGTCTGGCTGATCTGAAACTACTGATCGTTTCATAAGCAGGTCAGCCACTTTACGGGGATATGGGTGGAGAGGCTTCTTTTTAGGTCTAGGGGGAGGAATTTCAACCAAAATTTGGGAGCTAGCACTCACAGAATTCAAATCTCGTGCAACCTGAAGAGTAAATACGTAACCAAGTTACATAAAAGCATTGTAAACAACCTAGTTTCATCCTAAATGATTTAGCAACCAATATATACATAAAAACATTTAACTGAATCACACTAAGATCTACCTTAGAAAAAAACTTCTGAGCATGGCTTCGAATTTGAACTGCCGTCTTTGTGCCTATATGTTCTGTGTATGTAAATATGAAACGGGGGGTTCAAAGATTGAATTGAAACAATTATGGTACGAGAGTCTACAATACATTAACACAAACAATAATCAGATTAAGGAAACCGGTCAAGAGTATGATAATTTCAGTAAACGTTGTGAAAAGTTCACCTTCTATATGCCGCCAAGCACGGCCATACAGCTTTAAAGCTTCAAGAAATCTCTGATGCTCGTCCTCTGTCCATTTTTCTCTCTGCTTTGTTATTGTATAAGGCTTCCTGACCTGTTTAGAAGGAAAGGCAGACCATTCTTAATTTGAACTAAATTAACACCTTAAAATATAACTAGCACGCAGCAAGATAGAGATGAGACCTTTGGCATATATTCATTCTCAAAGGAACTGAGAGGTTTGGGGTCTAATGTCTCGGACTGCAAGTTGCCACCAGTAGGAAACTCATGTCTGCACATATCAGAGATATTCTGGCCCGTGTTTTCAGTTTCACCCTGTAGATGAAACACAAAATATGTGTGGCCTTATTAGCGTCAAAAAAGGAAAGGACTCTGAAGTATTACTTCTCATCAGAGACTAAGCTATCTATGGTAGAGTCAAATAAAAGTATACGGGTTATACTGCTGATGAATCATAAGCTCAGATCCAAAACAATTAATAACACCAGAATTGACACACCGACACCCACATACTGCAGTTCTCCTCATTATATGCAACCATAAGTCTACGTATATATGAACAATTAGCCTACTTATTACACATGTATCATCTAACAAAATTTCCAACAATACTGATGTGTCTGGTTAATTTCTTATGTGATTGAGCACAGCAAACTATGCCTAACAGAAGTTTCTCGAAATTTAGTACTCTAGAAATGCTAAGTTTATCTTTTTGAAATTATTTTTCATGCCAACAGAAACTTGACGACATAATTGCCCTAAATGTGATCTGAGAACACTAGGACTTTGTGATGATCCATATGTTACAGTTTTGCTAAACTGGGATTTGAGTCTATATCATCTACTTAATCTATTAACCCGCAAATCATCATAGCATATGTGATCGGTGATCAGCTATTTATAACATAGTAGAAAAGCAATTTCAACTCCATCATCAAACCAATGACTAACTTGAAAACCAATTAGGACATGTTCTGTCCATTCCATACCATAGCCGCAACTACCATAGTACCATTAGAATATATAGTGACAACACATTCTTGTCAAATTATCGGTTCTCCTAAAATCTTAACAAAGAAAAGGCCTTACTTCTAGCTAATGCACTAAGCACGACCTTCTCGGATACAAGTTCATAGTAAAATTCACTAATTTTTCTCCAAACAATACCAATAGTTACCAAAAACCACAACTAGTCAACTACAATAACATAACAGCACATTATTATTCCATAAATATGCATTCAACCAATCCACACTACAAAAAATATACATGTAATCCTTACTAACATCATGATGACACATAAATTGAGAGTACGTACTTAAGAGCATCAACCCGACATGGAAATTGTCATAAAATAATCACAAACTTACCTTCATTTCTTGAACCATCATTGCCACTCCCCTATGCAAAGTCCTCGCAAATTTAAGACAATAGTACTAAGAAAGAAGGGAAAGAATCAAATATGGTCAATATATAGAAAATAAAAAATCTTGAAAAATTTAAAGAAGTGTATAGAAATTTCAAGAAGTGAAGTGGGGTAGGAAAGAGTTGGAGTACTTGTGGCTGAGAGAGAAGGGACAAGATTGTTTGGTACACATGGCCTCATGGGCCTCTCTCTAAATGTAAGTATGAGTTTAATATCAAAGCTTGTGGCTGTGAGAGATGCTTGGGATGAAAACAAGTACTCTAAGTAGCAATAAGCTGAAAGCAGGGCCACCAAAAATATATCTTCATTATTACATTTACATAGTATCTTGTGACAGATGGTCAGATTTTTGCACCACTAGTTCGCACCACTTGTTTGCACTTTGGATATAGCTGGATTAAGTATTTGCCTCAAATTATTCAAATATTTGTTTTGCTGCATTTTCTCTGATTAAATCAATTAACAATTTAAAACCGGATTTAAATATGTCAAAATTTCAATGAGCTTAATTTGAAGTTCAAATTCACATTATTATCTTGAGTTCACATCCAGTTTCTTTGTTTTTTTTTTGAGAAGTACTCAAATTGTTTAGTCCAGAGTTTAAAATCGAGTATACGGAGAGATGTAATGGCTATTTTCTTGATTGGCCATCCTTTCGACAACAAATATAAATATCAGGTGGCCCACTTTATTTAACTTATATGTTAAAGAATTGTCCAAATCATTGATAAATAATAGTATATCACAAAAAAGTCAAAATATCAAAAGAACAATTTATGTAGGGTTCTTAAAACTGTTAAGTTTAAAGCCTCCAGAACTTAAAATTTGAGTTACTTTAGAAGTTTACATTGAAAAACAAGAATAAAATTGCCAATGACTGATAGTAAAACTTCTGAGCTGAGTCATACTGAGTTCTTAATATAAATTGCTGGGCGGACAATAAACAAAGTACTTATCAGTAATCAGAAATGATGCACAAAGCATGCAGAATGCAATGTTGGTTGTTTGAGAATCCTCAAAAGATCACTCCTTTCTTGTTGATATGATCATTTCAAATTCTCAGTCCATAGTGCTCAAGAGTATACTTAAAATCTTGGCTTAATGACCTTTTAGCCCTCGAAGTATGGGTGGAAGTTCCGATGCGGCCTCGAAGTTTAAAAACGTACCTTTCGACCCTCAAAGTATCTTTGTCGTACCTTTTAGCCCTTTTCAAAAATACCGGTATAAATCGGGGGATAAACTTGACAATTCACATTCGGGGTAAAGTTTGGGCGTACCTTTTAACCCTTAAAGTATACATCTCGTTCCTTTTAACCCCTAAAGAATACATTAAAATACATTAGATGTTCCTTTTAACCCTTAATGTTTAATGCCCCTTTTAACCCTCACGTGTGAAATGTCAACTTTGTCCACCCCATTATAAACCCGTATACGCCATAAGGGCTGAAAGGTACGAAAAAGATACTTTGAGGGTTGAAAGATACTCCCTCCGTCCCACCCAATTGTTTACATTGGGTTTGGGCACGGAGGTTAAGAAATATGTATAAAGTAGTGAAAAAGAGGAAGAAAAGTGGGTGAAGTGGTGGGACCCATCGATTTTTAATATATAAAAGAGAGATAGTGGAGTAAAAGTAGTGTGAAAAGGAAGGAAAAGTGATAAAGTGGTGGGACCCATTAACTATTTTGGGAAAGTTTTGTAATGTAAAGAAATGGATGGGACGTCCAAAAGAGGTAACTGTAAAGAACCTGTTGGGACGGAGGGAGTACGTTTTTAAACTTCGAGGCCGCATCGGAACTTCCACCCAAACTTCAAGGGCTACAAGGTCATTAAGCCTAAAATCTTATACATAAAAACTGTGCAGGCTATCGACGGAAATGTGTGCTGCATTATAAAGTTCCATATTGATCGTCTGTAGAGTGTTCTGCACCCAGAAATGTGGTTGATGTTAATAGGTCTTCGCATTGAAGATTGGTTGATGTTCATAGTTCTAGTAAAAATGATAACTAAGCAGAATTAAAGATTTTAGTATCGTTCTCAGCATTTGTTTCCTCTTCTTTGTGTTAACTGTTATGTAGAAAACTTATTTTGAGATGCATGTGCATACTCTCTCCCTCACTCCTTATGTGTTGATCTTGTAGGAAATGAACTAGAAAATTAGTATATGCTGAGAATATAGTTGATCATCCCAGAAAATGAACGGAACAATTAGTATATGCTAATAATAGATGAAACTTTCACTCGCCTAGACAATTCTGCAGGTGAACTTGTGTTTATTGTTTCAGAACTGTTGATCTTTTACGCGCGTAAATTAGAAAGTTGTTTAAATGATGCTAGCTTAGTACCTCAGACCGAGAGAAATGGATAGAACTCTCAAAATCCAGATGTAATTTCCTTATTCTTAGTTGAGGAGTTGAACTTAATTACCTAAGGCTGCACTTCTAAGTTCAAAAACTGAATAGCTTATGATGAATGTTTTTACTTTGCTCTGATTTTCTATATTTACCAGTAATCAATTACATCTTAACATTTTACACGGATTGCAGATTGCGTCTAGTTTGTTGCTGTAACATTAATCTCCCATAGACTTACTTTGGTTTATTTCCTGATTAACAAAAATATATCATTATTTTAAACACTGTAACAGCTTATTCAGCAGTTAGCAGTTCGACAAAATCCCAAGTTCAGAAGATGAACATGTTCTGAAAAGACTAGGGGCAATATCTAAACAGAACTTGTGTCCAAAAATCCTATATGACTCTAGATTGGTAGCGAGTCGTATTTCGGGTTAGAAGTGAAGTGCTGATTCCCACCCTGCAGGTAACAAGATTGAATTCAATAAGATGATCCTCCATTTGATGCCCTCCTATAATAACAGAGGTTCTTGGATATGATCCCACATCCACAAATGCCAGGCATACATAATACTTTTTTGCTCACTGACACCATTGAATTGGCACCGTAAAATCTCCAAAACTTGTTACCTGCTAGACCAATATCAGTGAAAGGCACTACAGGTCCTGTCTGGCTTTTGTCTATATTCTTTGCATTGAAACAAGCTCCAAATGGCACGACCAATGCTACGTTTTTCATTTTTCTCAGTGCCGCAGTCTTGCTAAAAGCACTAACGAGACTGCTATATATGGAAGTCTCTAGTTTTGTATAAGGAGTAATGGTACTAAATTTGGTACCCCCGTAGCCTTCCTTGTTTATGGATAGCAAAGAAGCATTAATTGTTACTGGTTTGTTATGAACACTAATAGATTTAACATCTATGGAATATTCATCCGAAGGGTCACCAGTTGTATACACCAGTGTAGTACTAATGGGGTTAATGGAAAGTTGTGTGGTGATCAATTCTTTAGCAATATCTTTACTGTATGGTAATAAAATATATGGCCATCCGCATATAAACATGTGACCGAGTGCATATTCAGATGTAGATGGTATGCAGAGAGCAAATTTGTAAGGTAGCTTAAACTGTGTCGACATTTGTGCAGGTAATGAAGTTGTTAGATTTGCAAGGCCTACCATACCTGTAGTTTCATTAGATAGACCTTTCAGGAGATCTGAAACTGCACATGTGATTGGGAATGGCTCAGGGGATTGGTAGCTTAATCCGACTGATAATCCATTGGCATAGACTCAACGTATAATGCATCCTCTCCGAGGCCTAATGGATTGTAGGAGTTGACATTGCAGGCATCTTTAATGCAGCCTGGAGTGCTCGTGCTAGGAAGAGCGCAGTGTATGCATCCGTCGCCCATATATATCTTAGAGCCACAAATGACGGGACGATAGGTTGCTAACGCGTCACAGACTCACAGCTGAAGCAGGTATGTTGGCCTACAATATTTATCACGAGCTCCACGTGGTTGTTTCCGCTGTAAACAACTGAGGGAATGTGGTCTCCAGATCAATAATGTGTTCAAAAAATTCGATTTTAAAACACCTGTCAAGATTGATGGCTGGATTTCGTCATTGTGAGGCCAGATTTGGACAGTCCACAGATCCTCCATCAATATTCCTATTTGCTTCTTCAGTCTGTCCATTGGACTTTTATTCAATCCCATGACGTCCTATGGTAAGTCTACTGTGCTGGAATCTTTGGCAACGCAGAAACAATTGGGTCTGGAACCGTGTTAACACTTCGGCTTTCGGAGTAAGATCAAAACCGAGTAGTATGTTAATAGAATGGCAGAAAGCTTGGGAAGGAAGGGCAGAAAGAACAGCACAACAATCTACAGTGGAGCGGAGGCGGTGTAAACCACCCGCTGGGTGGATCAAAATAAACACAGATGCAGCTTGTGTTTTGGGAACTGAACAGGTAGGCGTAGGATGCATTATTAGAGATGAATGAGGTAATTTTCTTCGTGCCCGAAGCAATGTAGTCCAGGGAAGTTATCATCCGCGAGAAGCAGAGACCATAAGTCTAAAGGAGGGCCTAACCTGGACAAAGGACTGGAAGAGCAGTAAGTGTGTGTTTGAGTGCGATGCAAAACTCTTGGTTGATGCAGTTAATGGGAGCCGGGGAAATACAATTACTTTCATGCAATCGTTGAAGATTGTATTGATTTACTTAAACACTTTGATGAAGTGTTAGTCTTGTTTGCTCATAGATATGTGAATATGGTAGCACATAACTTAGCAAGAGTTTCATATTCTATGTTAGGTCCACAGAGTGGCTATACACTGCTCCGGACTTTATCGTCTGTATGCTTGATTCTGATAAAGTTATAAATTTGCAAGTGTGTTTTTTCAAAAAGAAATAATAATTGATAGTTCCATACGAATTTTATCATGCTCAAATCGACTCGTGCAAAAACTTGAATAGAGAAAGATAAGATGCCATTATATTATCTTTAATATTTGACGACGGTCAAATTCAACTTTATTTAGCTTGATTCTATTCCCAACTATCGTCATATTGTTCTGTGGGAAGAAAAATTTAAAAAACTTATTTTAACTCTTTAACTTTACTTAGTACTAACTTAGCCAACTAACAATAAGTTCTTTTTGATACATATGTACATATCGTTAACCATCACTATATCCCCACCTTCCTCATCATTACTATCAAAATGCTGATATGTTTTTGTAATCGTAAAAGTTTCCATCAATGTAACATATGTTGATAAGGATGGAACAAATTGGATAAAATTTGATGTCAAAGCTTCAAAAAACTGAATCACTGTTGGTTGGTGAGTTGCAGAAGGTCAATGAAAATGTCAATAGTAAGGGAGTTTTGAAAGCTGAACATGTAATACATATATTCAATTCTGAGCTTTTATTTTCCCTTATTTTGTTGAACTCTGTTAGGAATCGATAGTTTTTGATGATAACATAACACAATGTAAAATGTTCAGGTTAGAATCTTTATCATTTTATCAGTTGTAATGGTACTTGTATTTTCTTGTGATGCATCAACAGATGGGTAGAATAGGATGACTAATTGTAAATATCCAATGCAATGTAATTTTATCTAAGTGAAGGATGATCAATGGATGAATCAGTAATATTTCAACGGATGAAGTCTGCACAACTTTCAACGGATGAATGACCAGAATTCTCAACGGCTGAATGTAAATCAATCAACGGATGAGCCACATTTCAATGGATGAACAAGCAGCCGTTGAAAGTGACTAAAGCTTAAATCTGATAGATCACATGGGTTGATTACACTAATTTGGACATGGTAGCCTATTTGAGACAATAAAGAAGAAACAGAAACACATCTGTTTTATGCAATGCAACTTGGATTATTTGAAGAAGATCAGTCAAAGATGAAGACAATTCAGAATACATACATAAGACAAATGTGGTACCGCAAAGTGTTGTTTAGAGTGCAGTTTTTGTATCCAAGTTAGCTTTGTAAAACTTTGGATATATAACCAAATTAGTAGCAACATTAGAACTGTTCGAAACATTATCAGAGCTAGAGTTTTTATTGTAAGTTCTAGTGTTGAAAACCAGCAGTTGTGAGTTTGTAAAAATCTACAGATTCTTCTTAATATATATTCACGGGTGGATCAAACAATCCACCGGTATTTTTAAATACTTGGTGTTCTTAGTTTTGTGCAATTTTTTGTGTTTGCTTTCTTGAATCTTTTAATTTGTAAAAGATTGTATGCAACCCCCCTTTCTGCAATCTTTTTTATAGTTTGGTGTAAAATAACAAACTCGGTCAGGTCTTTTATATGTTTGTATCTCTTTTTAGTATTTTTTGGTTTATATGATAATAAAGCAACACAAAACCGTAAGTAAATGATAGATTTTTAGATATAAATAAATAGAAGAGATTGAGAATAGACTGTGAAGATATAGTTTTTGATTCAAGTAAATGACTTAAGTACGGTAATGTTAATATTAGTTCTGATTCATGTCAAATAAGAGAGAGGATAACATCCATTTTCATATACTCCATTAGATGATGATGATGATGATGATGATGATGATGATGATGATGATGATGATATTATTAATAATGATAATGATATGATTGTCTTGGCTATATAAAGCACTTTTAGAATTTTAATGATTCAAGTAAATGAATTAAGTAACCTAATACCTACTACCTAATGATAACAATAGTATTAATAAATTCTATATTACTATTTGTCTTGACAATTCGCTTGATTTATGTCATATTTACAAGTCTCGAGCAAGTCTGATTTTGTGAATCCATTCATTAGATATAAACAAACTAATATTCGTGGAGTAGGGGCATGTGGAGAATTGTATTTAGTCTATGATAGAGACTCGTGAAGAATTTGCTATGAAATGTGTTGAACTGGTGGATAATAGCATACCTTCTAACATAGCTAGAGAAATATCGTTGTTGTTTGGCACGCCAATATTATAAAGTTGAAGAAGGTGTTGTCTTACAAAGGAAAAGTTTACATGCTACTAGAGGATGTTGGTGTAGATTGCCATTTTTTTGGTATCTTTGGAGAAGGGAATAATCACTAATGAAATCATTAAGGTAATAAGAATACCATTTGTGTCCAAATTATACGCTACCGTATCACTTGTATCTAAATTCTATGCTATTATTGTGCATTAATATTATTATTTGTGTATATATGATTGGATCAGGCAGCTTCTATGAGCTCTTACTTATCTTCACCAGAGAAATATCATTCACTCAGGTGCCTAGACTTAAGATTTATGATTTTGGAAGTGCGAGGAGGTTTAATGATATCCTAATGCTAACTCCGCGGGTAGTTAAAAAATCACAAGAGTAGTATCCAAAATGATAATACAATTTATTATTTTTTATAAAATTTAATATCTTTTTGTTTATTTTCAGGAGACTACCCTTCTTTTCATGGCTCCGGAGATGCTAATAAGGGATTAAAGTGGCCACTTGGTTGAGTCACTGAAATGGGTTCGATAAATCAAGTTGGTCAACGAACTCAAACTGGTCATTTAAGACAGTTACCGGTGCATTCTGTTAGTTTTCCTAAACATTTTTGTTTAATTGCAGCTAATTTTCCTAAACATTTTTGGTGTATATCAAGCATGTCGAGTAAGTTTAATGTGTATTTTCAACATCATTGTAATTTTGATATTTTGAATTTTTATAAAATACTCCCTTTGTTTCATATTACATATCCACTATATATGAATCATAAGTTACACGCGTACATTGAATATTATACACACTATTTCTGAGATAAAGCTGTTACATTGTTGGGTTGATTAAAAAGAGTTGTTACCCTATCAGATAGATGTGTTACCCTATCAGAATAATGTTACATCTGATAAGTTTTAATAAACTAGCTTTTCCGGTCATAAAATTTGGATGTTACTAGCAAAATGATGTTATTATGATTATAAAATCAACGGTGATTAAGTGGGTTTCTCGGTTTTCTTGATAAACTGAGTTTTCTTAGGATCTTCCTCATATATATATATATAGTGTTTTGATGACTCATTTTGATTTGTCTATTAATCAGCAGCTGTCAATCCCTGTAACATTTTGAAGGATTGTTTTGACTTGTATCGATTGACCTGATCAATTCTCCGTTCGATAAACACGATTAACAACTATATATGTGTTGGCGTTTAGTGCACTAATCTGGTTCACAAATGACGAACACTGATTTCGAACTTCGTACCGTCCTTGATAAATATCTTAATCATTTCATTCAGGGTTAAACATGCTTCAAATACTGATTACGAATAATCAATATGACGACACTAGAATCCACTAGCACTTAATACTGAATATGTAGACAGTTTTTGTTCCCTTAGAACTTTACCGAGGCGTGAACATATTAATAAATTTCTTCCAGTGACATGTGAATACTTCATTTTTGTTGTTGTTTGATCCATTATCCATCTGGTCTTCAATCTGTAAATTCTTGTATCATATCATTTCTTGTTTTAATAATAGTGTTAGAGATATCCCTATTACAAATTACGTTACATTATGCTCTAGAAATTATATTTTTGGAAACCTTTTGAAAAGTCCATTTTCTCCTGTCACATTATTTTCCATCTTCACAACGATAAAGGATAGGGGCTGAGCTAATGCCACGATGGCATGTGATCAAGAAGTCTCTAACCCAAATGTTTCGTGTTAAGAAGTTAAAATTTTTAAGAATTTTGCTAAGCTATAGGTTTAAATTACAAACAAACACTTATCCAACCATGAAAATGTCTTGGCTAAAAAGTGATTTGGCAATTGGCATAACAAAAATAAATTTATAATCAATGTCTAGAAAATATCACACTCCAACCATCCTTATTCTTTTTTATAATTTTAGCCAACCTCTTAGATGACTATATTTGTCGAACCTCCGTAGGCATGTAAGAGCATCCCCAACCCTCACAAGCCCTTAGCTAAAAGTTCACGTAGCTTTCCAAAATTAAATTTTATAGTCAATATTCACAAAAAATAGAACTCCAACCACAGCAACCTCTTGTGTATAATTATAGCCATCCCCCTATGGATTGCTATATTTGTCGATCCGCTACAGATTTGTAGCGAATTCCACATCATCTCCCGCAATTTATTTTCCTCCTTATCACTGATTGCATATTATTTATTATCATATTAAACTGATATATTCAATTTATAACAATCTAAATATTAATAACATACTATTTTTAAATTATAGCCAATCAATATAGCCAATACCATTGAAGCACAATGTCTTACAGGTTCGACAAATTTTACATAATGTCTTATAGATCCAATTTAGTTAACGATTATAGCCAACGCCATTGGAGATGCTCTAAGAAATTTGTAGAAAGATTACACCTCATTTATTACCATACTGAAGTGATATATTCTATTTATAACAATCTAAAATATTAATAGCATACTCTTTTCTAATTATAACCGACCAATATAGTCAATAAATCGAAGCACAATGTCTTATAACCAACCCCATGAGAGATGCTCTTATAATTTATAAGAATAAATTTGCACTTTATTAATTAAAATAATAAGTAACTTCTTTTAAATTAACTCTCCGGCAAATCTAGGACAGTGCAAACTTCTGTTCATGGCATTGCTCACACTGTCCAACCAGAACTTATTTCTAGGAGATTAATCATATAGCTCTGGATTGGCTGCAAGTTGTATTTCGAGTTAAAAGTGAAGAGCTAATCCCGACCTCAGAGGAAACAAGATCGAACTCAATAAGATAATTCTCCAGTTGATACCCTCCAATGATAACTGAAGTTCTTGGATATTTTCCTCCATCATAAAAGGCCAGGCATAACACTTGTTCACTCACTGAGACCATCGAATTGGCACCGTAAAGCCTCCAATCATTCTTGGCCCCTGCGAAACCGATATCAATGTGTGGCACCACAGGTCCTGTCTTGCTTCTGGAAATGCTGGTGGCATTGAAACACAGGTCAAAAGGTCCATCTACTCTCTTCATTTTCCTGTGAGCTGCAGCCTCAGAAAACGCGCTGATAAAAGCGGTGTAGATGGAAGTCTGTAGGCTTGTGTAAGGAGTTTTAGTACTGAATGTGGTACCCCCGAAGCCATCTTTGTTGATTGATAGAAAAGAAGCATTGAAAGGGACAAGTTTTTTGTCAATGCTGATAGATTTAATATCTATAAAATATTCGTCGTAAGGGTCTGTTATTGTGTAAATTTTGTCAGTGTCGACAGGGTAACTGACGAGTTTTGTGGTGATTAATTTCTTAGCAATGTTTTTAGAATACGGTGGAAATATGTATGGCCCTCCGCCTATAAACATGTGGCCTGGAAAATGTTCGGATGTAGAGGGCAAACAAAGAGCAAATTTATGAGGTAAATTGAACTGGCTTGACATTTGGGCATGCAAGGAAGTAGTTGTGTTGACAAGGCCTATCATACCTTTGCTTCCACTGGCCAGGTACCTCACAAGATCAGAACACGAAAATGGAAATGGTTGAGGGGATTTATAGGTTAATCCGACTGATACACCATTCGTAGACTGAACAAATAAGGCATCCTCTGCTAGGCTGTTGTTGACAGCTTGTAAAGCGTATGGATTTGCATATGTGACAGCACATCCGTTGTTGATGCAGCGTGGCGGGACAGGGATCAGAAGACTGCAGTCCATGCAATCGTAGCCCCTGTACCTTTTACATTTTTCTGTGTTGCAACTGATGGACTTATAAGTCGGTAAATCAAAGTCGTCACAGTTAAACCAGGTGTGCTGGTCACCAAGAGCCATCACTAGCTGCACACTGTTGTCTGGTTTGGATATGTTTAAAGTAGTGTAGTATTGGAGTGTTTCTGTATCTTTCCTTATGGGAAAAATAAGGCCAGTGGGCTGTGTTTTTTCCGAATTAGCTACATTTGAACCTGAAAAAAATGCAAGTGCAGAGAACAAGATGATTAGACTATGGCGATTTGACGAAGACATTGTTTTCAAGATCTGGTTTGCTAGTGCAGAACATAGTCACATTTATAGGAGAGTAGTCTTCAGATCTGTCAAGAATCCACCATATTCGAATCTAGTTTATTATACAAGCACACATGATGAGTACCATTTTTTATTGCCACTGTACTGCCAGAATAGCTGGATATGGAAGACCAGATATGGTATGAACACACTTGAAAACAGTCCATAAATTGCCTTCTAAGGATCTGTATTACTTGATTTGTAATTTAAATTTAGTTTGACCAGAATTTGTATGCTTATAAAAATAAGAAACCACCTGTACTGGTTGCTCCTGCTCAATGCCCTTTCGAAATCATAACAGGCTTATATCTTTGTTTCGAACCCTAGCAAAGGGCACGTGACCCTCTCGAAGTCAATACAGTATCATACAGAAAGTCTAACAACCATGGAATTTGGAGATTCACACCCACATATATTTATTCCCGGCATCTTATAATGTGCCCGTTTGACTTAACTTATAAGTAACTTACAAGCCGTAAAGGCTGAAACAAATACCACCATCTCTTCTGGCATCTTGTTATCTCTTTAAGTAAAGCCAGAGCATCACTGGTACATTTAATTTAGTCGACATGCAAATTAAGCAAGTCTGTATGTTTTTATAAAGCAAAGTTTATCAAGGGAAAAATGCACCAAAATTACTAGCTTTTTTGCATCGAATCACTATGTACTCTTGTACTCTTATCACATATAAAGAAGCTTGACAGATTAAGTAGTGATTCATAGTTTACAGACAGACTAGAAAGGATTATCTAAACATCCGGAGTAACTTGCTTACTTTCGGTTAAATGATATACTTTCTTGAATGAAGGAAACTCTGTCCATCCGGATATTGTAACTTCCAATCTTGGTATAATACAACCGTTTTATGACAAAAGAAAAAAACAATTCAAGGTAAGAAAATTCTTGAATCCTTTATTTTTATGCCAAATTTAGCAGAGGACGTGGCATGAAGAACTGGTGGGTTAACGCTAAAATATTCATAAGCAGTACCTTGTTAATTCACCCAGTCTAAAAATTGATAACAAACAAAGATACTTCTGATCAGCATTTAACCAAATTCCAAGTACAAATAACACTAATATTTCTGAAGAAAATACAATTTGAAAAGAAATTAAACAGTCTTATTCATCAAAAAAAAAAAAAAAAGTCCTCACTAGACTCGAACTAGCTTCTGATGCTGGGGATTATATTAAATCCATGAAATCTAGATGCCTCGAGACTGGCTGCAAGTTGTGTTTCGAAAAGAAAGTGAAGTGCTAATCCCAAGTTTCTTGGAAACGAGATCGAACTCAATAAGATAATTTTCCATTTGATGTGATCCTATGTGAATTGAACTTCTAACAAACGGTGCATCCACAAAGGCCAAGCATAGCACATCATTGTTCACCGCGACCATTGAATTGGCACCGTAAAATCTCCAGTGTGTGTTGCCTGCCAGACCAATGTCTATATATGGCACTACAGGCCCTGTCTGGCTTCTGGCAATTGATTTAGAATCAAAACACGCTCCAAAGGGCGCAACAGAGGCCACTCTGATCATCTTTCTGAATGCTGCAGCCTTGACGAAAGCACTAACAAGACTCTCATAGATGGAAGAAGTTAGTATTGTATAAGCAGAGGTGGTACTAAATGAAGTACCCCCAAATCCATCTTTTTCGATGGATAACAATGAGGCATTGAAAGAGACAAGTTTATGATCGACACTAATAGATGTTACATTTACGTAAAAATCATACTCAGCATCTTCACCTGATTGTGTCACACCCCTGATTTTAAGGGGGTTTTCAACTAGTGGTGTAGTGATCAGTTGTTTAGCAATGTCTTTACCATATGGCGAAAAATAATATGGCCCTCCACCGACAAACATGTGGCCTGGTGCATTTTCAGATGTGGAGGGCAAACAAAGAGCAAATTTATGAGGTACCTTAAACTGTGATGACAATTGTGCATGTAATGAAGTTATTCCATTTCCGATCCCTGCCATACCTCTGGTTTTATTGGATAGATTACCCAAAAAATTGGCATCTGAACAGGTGAATGGAAATATTGGTTTGGGAGATTTGTAGGTTGTTCCTACTGATACACCATTCGTAGTCATGGCAAATATGAAATCCTCTCCGAGGCTTAGAGCACCCTGACCGAAAAAGATACCATATGGATTATTTGAATAGAGAGTACAGGCCCCGACAGTGCAGCCTGGCGTGCGAGACACAGTATTAGGCTCACAGATCATGCAAGGCTCCCCTTTTTTGTTATACGTTCTACATTTATCAGAGTGGCACATAATGGGCTTATAGGTTGGAAATTTATAGCCGTCGCAAACGAACCAGGTGTGTTGGCTAAAAAGATCCAGCACCAGTGGCACATTGTTTCCGCGTTTGGAAATTTCAAATGAGGTGTAGTACTGGAGTTTATTTGCGTCTTTCCTTATAGGAAAAACGAAGGCCTTGGGTTTGAGCTTGGCTGCATTTGAAACTGCAAATATCGCGATGACAAAGAATAATAAGCAGTGATGAATGAAAGAAGACATTGTTGTACAAGTGGTTTACTAGTGCAGGAGAGACCGACATTTATAGAAGCTGTAGTCTGCAATTCTGTCAAGATTGATGGCCGGGAATTCGAGACCTGGTTTAGCAAGTAGCCGTTTAGTATTAGCAACACATGCATGGCAGGAAGTGAGGGAGGTTTAACCATATATTACTGCTAGTGTATTAGAGGTAACATCTGAATTTCTAGCAGGTAACATCTAAGTTTCTAGCAGTCCTATAAAAAAGTATTTGATATTAATATTAACAATTATCTGAAGAATGAACTATCATATACATTTTATTAAAAATACATAAATAGATGGGAAGTCTCAAATTTTGTAAAAGAAATAGTAGTGCTAATGATGTACTCACAGAGCTTAGCATCTCTGAAAAAGTATTACGAAGGAAAAAATTTACCAATAGTTTGAAAAAAATTCTACAATCTGCAAAAACAATCCATGGTATGAAATTTAATCTTCAAAGAAAACGTTGATTCAGTGGTTTGCATTGTATCCTTGCTTAAATTAAAATGTCGCTTTGTCGAGTTTTACAGCTCTGGGGAACCAGTCGAACTCACAAAGATAGTTTTATATATGTTGCACTTTCTGACAATTGAACTTCCGCAAAGGCCAGGCATAACACTACTTTACACTGAGATCATTGAATTGGCAGCATAAAATCTCCGGTGCCAGACAATTTAATACTATGTAGAGATAATTGCATATCGCACCCCCTAAGTATCGTTCAAAAACGATATTGTACCCATACTTTGAGAAACTCAACTCGCACCCCCTATCTTTACATTTCACGAACGATACGCACCCCTTCCGTTAAATTCCGTTAAATTCTGTTAACTTCCGTTAAAATACTCCTTCCGTCTCAATTTACATGTCCTTTTTGCTTTTCGCGGGGTCAAATTGACTAATTTTTGACCGACTATTAGAAAATATTTATTTATTATTTTAGGAAATAGAAAGTTATATATTAAAATAAACTAGATTTACTTTTTTAATGATTTTTTTTAAAAAAAAAATTTGTTTAATTAAGCTATCCCCAAGTCAAAATGATTTTACATATCAAATTTTTGTTTGATAAAAGTGTATATTTTATAAAAATATCACATAATATTTATTTTTATATTTAAAATAGTTTATATTTTAAGTACTTAATACACATACCACTAAAAATTTAAAATAATTTGATATGTAAAATCATTTTGACTTGAGGATATCTTCATTAAATAAAAATTTAAAAAAAAATATCACCAAGAAGTGAATTTAGTCTATATTAATATGTAACTTTCTATTTCCTAAAATAATAAATAAATATTTTCTAATAGTTGGTCAAAAATTAGCCAATTTGACTTCTCGAAAAGCAAAAAGGACATGTAAATTGAGACGGATGGAGTATTTTAACGGAAGTTAGCAAAGGGGGGTGCGTATCGTTCTTGAAATGTAAAAATAGGTTGTGCGATTTGAGTTTCCAAAAGTATGGGCACAATATCGTTTTTGAACGTAAGTTAGGGGGTCCGGTTTGCAATTACTTGTATAGTGATTTAACGGAGTTAACGGCGTTAACGGCAGAGGGGTGCATCTCGGGTTTGAACTGTAAAGATAAGGGGTGCGAGTTGAGTTTCTCAAAGTATGGGTACAATATCGTTTTTGAACGATAATTAGGGGGTGCGATATGCAATTACCTCTACTATGTATGTATCGGCTATAGATTAAGATTTGTTACACGCTGATGAGACTCTTCTCATCTTTCTTAACGCTGCAGCCTTGCAAAAAGTACTGACGAGAGTTCTGTAGATGGAAGTCTATGATTTTGTTCAAGCAGTCGGACTGCTAAAATGTACTCTCTCCGTCCGAGTCATTTATATACAGTTTCCTCTTTGGATGTCCCATCATTTCTATACATTCCTAAAATAGCAACTTTAAATAATGTAAAACACTATTACACCACTTATTTTCTTCCACTATCTTCATTTTATAATAATAAAAACACTATTACACCCACTACTTTCCTCCACTATCACAAATCTATAATTAAATACAAATGGATCCCGTCACTTTACCCTTTTTTTTTTTCTTTTTTTTTGACGAATACCCATTTTTCATTTGACTTTACTCATTCTTACTCTTTTTCTTGGTCTCCGTGTCTTCACCAAATGTATATAACTTATTGGGACGGAGGGAGTAGTACCCTTAGAGCATAGGCTCTTCAAACAAACTTTTAACTTTAAATTTAAATATCCGATAGACTCTTCACACAAGTTTTTAACTTTAAATTTAAACTAAGACATGAAAATTTTGTTTAACTTATCAGTAGGGAGGCAAAATAATCCGATCCGAAATCTGAAATTTTGGATATAGTGAACCCGATATTTTGGATTTAGATTTAAGCTTTTAACTTTTAACTTAAATTGTGTTGTGATTTCTGCCGTAATGAAATTCACACCATGTAAAGCGGCTGATTTCGACAGTATATCCTGACGGTCAATACTTTCGACCAAATATAGTCGGAAATATAACCGGCCGAAAATATCCGTGTGAAATTATAGCTTGCGACACAATTATCGAAAATAATCAATTGAAAGAAAAAAATATTACCTCCAAAGAATGCTAAAGATTTCTCGTCCATGATTTTGGTCGAAATAACGTTCGGTCGAAAATATTATTTGTGTCAGGAAATCAACAAAAATTTCGTTAATGAATTTCTGTTGACCACATTTTTTTAAACGGATTAATATATTCGACCGTATTTGATTAAAACTATATATAGGACTGCGTCTAGTCGAAATTATATTTGTCGGAAATAGCCACTTTCTCACTGGTACGGTGGTGTATCTGCAGGGCGAGGGCCTGTCACACCTTTGGTTCCATTAGATGGAGCTCTCAGAGGTCTGAATTTGAAAAGGTGAATGAAATCCTTGGGTGAGTAGTATGTCATCCGACTGATGAACCAATAGTGGTCTCAACACATTAGGCATCCTCTAAAATATAAGCAGGCTTACCGAATTGTTTCTAAACATATGGAAAGAAATGTCTGCCCAAAATTATGATCTCAATTTGAGAGAAGTCAAATCTTTTACCACACATTTATATACATCATGATAATTCTTGAAGAATATAATAACCTGCTATGCCCATCAACAAAATTATGAAGACACAAGTTCAGAGAACAACTTATTTTGGAAATTGAAGAAATTAAACAGTCTTGATCAAACTCAATGAGATAATTTTCCACTTTGAGGAAAATTGTATTTCAGATCAAAAGTGAAGTGCTAATCCCCAGCTTTGAGGAAACGTGATCAAACTCAATGAGATAATTTTCCATTTGATGCGCTCCTATGACAACTGAAGTTCTTGGAGATTCAAATTGATTGATGGATGCTAGACATAACACGTCCTTCTTCACTGCGACCATGGAATTGGCACCGTACAATCTCCAATGCGTGTTGCCTGCCAGACCAATATCAATATATGGCACTACAGGTCCAGTCTGGCTTTTTACTATAGATTTAGCTCTATAACAGGCTCCAAAAGGTGGCACTGATGTTACTCTTTTCATCTTTCTGAACTCTGAAGCCTTAGTAAAAGCACTAACAAGACCGTTGTAAATGGAAGTCTTAATTTTGTGTAAGGAGTAACAATACTTAATAGAGTACCTCCAGTATTAAATCGAGCAGCCCCTTCCCAAGTTTCCTTGATGGATAGTAAAGAAGCATTGAAAACCACAGGTCTATGATCGACTTACGTAATATTCATATGAAGGCTTGCCTGGTTCAAACTCAGGGACTACACGAATAGGGTTAACGACAAGTGGTGTGGTAAGTAATTCTCTGGCAATGTCTTTACTGTATGGATGAAAATAATATGGCCCCCCCACCTATAAACATGTGGCCGAGTGGATATTCAGATGTAGAGGGCAAACAAAGAGCAAATTTATGAGGTACTTTGAACTATTTCGACAATTGTGCATGTAAGGAAATTGATGTATTTCCGAGGCCTGCCATACCTTTGGCTTCATTTGTCAGACCTTCCAAGAAATTAGCAGCTGTACAAGCGAACATAAACGGTTTGGGAGTTTCGTAGGTTAATCTGACTAATAAAAACCATTGGTATCATCAACAAATAAGGCTTCCTCTCCGTGGCTTTAGGCTTCAAAAGAAACTATGAAATCACTGTAATTAAGCAGGGACAGCACAGGCATTGTAAGTGCAGCCCATGCATCTTCGCGTAATGTTGTCATACTTCTTGCAGTTACTAGAGCCACACATAATTGGCTTATAGGTTGGTAACTTAAAGCCAGGGCAATACAACCAGGTGTGTGTGCCACCAAGATCTATCACAAGAGGCACATTGTTTCCTCGTGTCGAAAATTCTAAGAAGGTGTAGTACTGGAGTCTTTTCGTGTCTTTCCTTATAGAAAAAAATAAAGGCCCGTGGCTTGAAACCGAAAGCACTGCAATAGCAAAAAATAAGAAGATTAGACTGTAGTGGTGGTGAATGGAACAAGACATTGTTGTGAAGAAATGGTTATTATCAAGTGCCAAAACCGAGTGCAACAGAGACCTGTATTTATATACAGTGTCGGACCTAAGGCGGGGCTAGCCAAGGCTCCATTTCAAATCCGAACTTTTAGTAAAAAACCAGTAAGAAAATCATTTAAAGTCTCCACCGAGAGGGAAAATTTAGCAATATTTAAGATTTAGCTCGACTGTTTTCTAATTCTAGTTTTACAATAGAGTAGTATGTACCCATATTTGTCAAGATTGATGGCTGGCCAAACCTAGGTCTTGTTTAGTTTATGCACATATGGGAATGAGCTGAGGAAGCTTCACACTACTTTAATAAAAATTTGTCGGTCACATGATCCGCAGAATGAATCTAACGTTAACAGGGGAGTGTGCATGGCAGCGACATATATGGAGAGTACATATTAGCATGAAGCATCTTTCGAGATTAATACATAAAATCTAGTAGCACTTAAAAGATATAGTTTAGTATATATTTTTCCCACCGGCTACGGCCTACTGTGCTAGAAATTATCCAAGTTGATTTGGTATTTAAAGAATCTACTTGAGTCGAGGGAGTATTTCAGAATGGAAGTGATGAGCTGATCCCGGCTTTGAGGAGTAGAGATCGCACTCAAGACGATAATTTTTCATTTGATGCCCTCCAATGACAATTGAAGTTGTTGGAAATTGCCCTGTATCCACGAAAGCAAGGCATAACAGATTAACAATTCTTTAGTCACTGATGCCTTTTAATTCGCACCACAAAACCTCTAGTCCTTCTTGCTTCCCTACAAACCGATATCCATGTCTACAGGCCCTGACTAGCATTTGGCATAGGAAATATTTAATGCGTGTTACAATAGACCATCTCTTATGTAGCCAGCACTAGCAGCAAGTCTAGCACCAATAGTTCAGAAAGAATGAAGAACAATTCTGGTCAGATTCTGGTCTTTTGTTTTCTGCACAAGTAACTAAATATATTGACAAGTTAGAGCATCTCCAAGAGGCTCTCTATTCAAGTGAAAAAATAAAGAGCCATGTATAAATTAGAGCTAGAGCTCCAAGAGGCTCTTAGAATTTCAAAAAGTTAAGAGCTCATTCTCTAGGATAAACCCTTAACCATTTGGGCTATCCAATCGTGCTCTCTCTCCACTTTTTTAGGAGCCACAACTTGGCTCTTAACTTATTTTTATCAATAAAAAATTATTTCCATCCAATTCATCCCCACTATTGAATTTGGATCTTTGTAACAGTGGAGCTCATCATGAATAAAATATGATATAGAGAAAAAATATAAAGATCATTGTTGAAGTTCATGCTCTTAACTTTATACTAAATTGCTAAGAGCTATATTTTCTATATTATATTTAAGAGGCTCTTGCCTCTTGGAGATGCTCTAAAGAGATGTAAATATATTGGCTCTTAACTTGAATTTTGAGGAGGAAGTGGAAAAAAGTTGCCCCAAGAGACTCCTAGTAGCTCTTTAAATCACCAAGTCCATTCTTATAAAGAGCTCTAAATGACTCTTAACTAATATTATATATTATATATTCTTTCTCTCACTACTTCATTTAGGTTATCTTACGAAGCACATTATATAATAATAAAAAATGAATAAAGAGTGAATATGAAGAGTATTGTTGGAGATGAACACACGTTAAACTATTAAGAGCCAATATTTTAAAATATATTTAAGAGTGAGTAAAGAGTCTTGGAAAAACTCCAAGTTGTACAAGGAGAACTGATAACTTGGGATATATAGTATTATCTTGTTGATACTTATACTCCCTCTGTTCCTTACTTCCTTCCTGTAGTTTACAATTGGATTGGACACGGAGATGATGAAATAGAAATAAAATGAGTAAATTATAGTTAGCGCGCATGGGGGACAGTATGGGAGCTTGTATTTTATATATTAGTCTGCTGTACTAGCTGATTCGTTTTGGTTATAATATTGGTACTAGATATGGCCAGATAAGATCAGATTTGTCATTTGTATTTTTCTGTCAAATTGTCCTATAGATCTCGATATGACCCTAGATTTTTGTTGTTTTTTTTTTGTTTTTTTTTGATAATTCTAGCTGTTATGTCTTGTTAAGATACAGTAATGTAGATCAATGTCGAGAAAAATATTTAGATTATTCAAACAAAAAGGCTTATATTCTCAGAGATAATACTTTCAGGGCCATTGAGCAATTTGATGGTGCTGAGGTGTCCGATTCGATGTCCTAGAGTTAGATCCCATCCAACAAAACAGTATCTGATGCCAGATTCTCCGTTTTCTATCAGAAAACACAATCTTCTAGCTTTGGTAATCAGGATCAACCAGCATTTTAGGAGGCCTAGTGCATATTCAGATGTAGAGGGCATGCAATGTAACTTAGACTGTGTCGCGATTTGTGCAGGTAATGAAGTTGTATTTGGAATGGACGAAGCCATTTCATACACGACACGGAAACACAACACTAATTTTCAGTGTTGTGGCCACAATGATGGAGTAGTTGATCATAGTTTTCTAGTACAAAGAAAATGGTTTGCCAGTGCAAATTATTTTTTGCTTGTCCAAAAGTACATCAAGACTTGTGTGCTCAATTAAAATGTGCCTCGTTTACAGAAGCGACGCATATAAGATATAAAGCATCGTTTGATTGCTCAATCAAAGAAAACGACTAGAGTCGTATAGATGACTCTAGTCAGCTATAGGCATCGATTTAATAAAACTCAAACCCTCGACATCCTGTTACATAACAAGGAAATATGGATATCCACTACTTGTGATGCTGGCACCAGAAACTGATCCTTAAATCTATAGAAGTCGAGTCTGAGAACAAGTTGAATTTCGAAATAAAAGTGAAGTGCTAATTCCCACTTTAGGGGTCACGAGATCGAACTCAATAAGATAGTTTTCCATTTGATGGCCTCCTATGACGACAGAAGTTCTTACAGACGACCCTCCATCCACAAATGCCAAGCATAAAACATCCTTCTTTACCAAGACCATCGAATTGGCACCGTAAAATCTCCAATGTTGCTTGCCCCCCGTCAGACCAATATCAATATACGGCACTACAGGTCCTGTCTGGCTTTTGGCTACAGATTTAGCTTTGTAACAGGCTCCAAACGGTGCCACAGCCGACACTTTTTTCATCTTCCTAAGCGCTGCAGCCTTGGTGAAAGCACTTAGGAGACTCTCGTATATGGGAGTCACTAATGTTGTATAAGGAGTCACAGCACTTAATGTAGTACCTCCGGTGCCTTCTTCGTTGATAGATAGCAAAGAAGCATTAAAGGCGACAATTTTATGATCGACGCTAATAGATTTAACATCTATGAAATATTCATCCAAAGGGTCACCTACTGAAAATACGTTGGCAGTACTGACAGGGTATCTGACAAGTTTTGCGGTGATTAGTTCTCTGCCAATGTCTTTATTATAAGGCGGATAGAAGTATGGCTTCCCACCGATGAACATGTGACCAAGTATAAAATCAGATGTAGAGGGCAAACAAAGAGCAAATTTATGAGGTATCTTAAACTGTGTTGACAATTGTGCATGTAACGAAGTTGTTGTATTCATAAGGCCTATCATACCTTTGGTTTCATTGGACAGGCCTCCGATGAGATACTCATCTGATTCCAGACACGAGAATGGAAATGGTTTGGGGGATTGGTAATTGAATCCAACTGATAATCCATTTGTAGAGTCGACAAACAAAGCATCCTCTCCTAGGCCGCGGCCTATTTCTCTAGTATTAAATGGATTTCTGTAGTCGACAGCACAGGCATCATCCGTGCAGCCTACATTCACAGCAGGGTCAGAACCACAGCGCATGCAGCTGGTGCTCTTATAGTCTTTACATTTTCTAGAGTGACAATCGACGGCCTTGAAGCTTGCAAGTACCTCCGCGTTACAAGTGAACCAAGTGTGCTGGCCACCGAGGTCCAGCACTAGTTGTACAGAGTTTTCTCGACTGGAAATGTCTAGTGTGGTGTAGTACTGGAGAGTTTTCGTGTCTTTCCTGATAGGAAAAAGAAAGGCCGTGGGTTTCGGTTTCTTAAACGTGGCAGCACTCGAAACAGAAAAGATTGCAGCAGCAAGACATAAGAAGATTACAGCATAGTGGTGAATGGAAGAAGACATTGTGGTGGAGAGATGGTTTTGTTGTGCTAAAACAGAGTCCAATTTATAGAAGAGCAGTATGAATACACATCTGTCAAGATTGATGGCTGGCTCATGAGTAACATAGTTTAGTATAAAGACACATGGGAATTAAGAAGGCCTTACCATATTTAATTGCCACTAGCTTTACCATATTATGGGATGGAAAGATCAGATTTTGACAGGCTATCAATGCTGTGGGGCTATTTCAAAGCTCACTTGTTACTTTGTTGTGCAATCACTGGTGTAGTTTCTTAACCAAAAACTTTACATTGAATTAGAACAATAACATTACTAATTAAGGAGAAAACTGTGTCTTGGGGTGTTGTATTCAGGATTCTCCTGAGATACAAAAGTGAAAGATCGATTCATAATATCACAAGTCCTACCCATGTTTGTTACAGCCTTGAGGATAGTTTCTTTAAAAATAATATTATTATATAGAGTCCGGGTAATTCAAGACATTTTTAAAAATAATATTATTATATAGAGTCCTGGTAATTCAAGACATTTTTAAAAATAATATTATTATATAGAGTCCTGGTAATTCAAGACATATTATAGGATCATTCCAACAACAACCCTTGTTTTGTTTTTGTTCCATGTTATTATTATATTAATAAATTTAAATTAACAAAAAATAGTGTGAAAAACGAGAGAAATGAATATTTAATTCATAAAAAAAAAAAAAGGAATGAAGAATGGCTGTGCATTCCTTAAAATTTGAGACATGAAAAGTGGATGTTAACTTTTCAGAAAGTAGCATACTGTTAGAGCAACTCTTTTAATAAATTATTTTAGATCTTGGCTTAGAACTCTGTTGCAATTGCTCTTACTAACGTAAATGCTGAACTTAATAAAAGAAGGAGAGTTTAAAATTATTATTTTTGATTTTTTTTTAAGAATAATAATATCAATCATATAATTTTATTCAAAAAAATAAAATTTTGAAAATAATCATTTTTAACATGTGGTCAAATGACTTAAAAATGCGTAAAAAAAATAAACGACTTATATTTCAAAAACAAATAGAGTATTATTCTCTTCCCATCCCCGTACATTTACACCATGTAGCATCTTTCGGACAGTTAAGTGTAAAAAGTACTGAGGGGAGGGAAGTCGAGAATCAAACTTCAGACACATTTCATTACTCACTCGTGCACTTTTTGTTCAAATTGAGTCTAAAGAAGATAGTGCAGAACAGAGCAGTACTCCTTCCGACCCAACCATTTCTAAAAAGAATGTAAAAATTGAGTAAAGTTAGATGAAAAATAGGTATATTGAAAGTTTACTACTTTTGAAATGTATACAATTAGTGAGACGTTCAAAAAAAATTATATACAAATGAATAGGACAGAACATTTATAGAAAGTACGGGAAAAGCCTCTTGCCATCTTCATCTTTCAAGATTGATGGCTGGGAAATTATATACTCGAACTTATTTTTTTACAATTTTTTTTGTTTCTCGACACATATTTTAAATCGCGTATAAAATATAATTTCATAATTATTTTCAAAAAAAATTCTTTTTCATATAAAAATTTAGATATTCAATTTTTATTCAAAAAAATAAATTTAAAATAATTTAATAAATTATATTTTATGAGAGTATTAAAATGCGTTTCTAGCCCTCGTCCCCCAATATAAATAACTGGTGGGGGCGGAGGGAGTATATATTTAGTAATCATGGAGAAAAGTGTGGGAGCTTAACGATATTTATTTGTCTGCTGTACTAGCTGATTCGTTTTGGTTATATTATCGGTATAGTAATTAAATATGGCAACATGATATCAGATTTGTTTTTGGTCTGTGAAATTGCCCCGGAGATATGAATCTAAATTTATGTTTTTAATCAACACTACTACCTCTGTTTCATTAAGTTGTATATGTTGAGGACGGATCTTAAATTTTTATTCAAAAAACCTTTTTAAAACTAAATTATATAACTATATTTTAATAAAGTTTTTAAATGCGTGTTAAGACCATCTAACAAACTCCATGATTTATGGAAGCTCATTAGTGGAGCTGTATGAGAACAACTTAGAAGTACATAGTTTCTATGAAGCTGTAGGGAGGTTCTTAATGATCTATTGATAGGGTATAACCCGGATTGGCTTAATCTGGACCCTGGATTGGCTTAATCCGGACCCTAGCACGATATGACCCGGAGATGATCCCGGACTCAGGAGACTATCCCGGACCCAGGAGATGGTCCCGGACCCAAACACAACCTATCCACTCTTCTCCCGGACCGGGACACAAGAGTCCAAGCCGACACCTGAACAAGCCACATTCTAACATGAAAAGGATTGGCTTAACCCGGATTCTGGATTGGCTTAATCCGGACCCGAGCACGATATGACCCGGATATGGTCCCGGACCCAGGAGATGATCTCAGAACCAGGAGACGATCCTGGACCTTGGAGATGATCTCGGACCCCGGAGATGATCCCGGACCCAGACGCAACCTATCCATCTTTCCCCCGGACCGGGACACAAGAGTCCAAGCCGACACCTGAACAAGTTGCAGTCTGACATGACAAGGACAATACCCAATGCCAGCTACTGACACTATGAAGACAAACCTCATAACACTCCAAAATACTATTCCTTAGCTGACACCTGGACAGGTGTTAAGCATCCAAGCCCTACAGATGGACAGCAGGATCCAAGGTACACATCCTTAAACCCTAATCCTTGGCCTATAAATAGACCAAGGATGAGAGGCTTAAGGATCTTCTTCTCCACACTCTCATATTTCTCACACACTCTCATATTTCTCACACACTCTAAGCCATCATACACAGCAGCCATACACCTTCACCCATCACACATATATAGCTCATTTCCCGTCTATATATTTTCCGACGCCTGTACTCATTCTTACGCCGGAGGCGCCGCGGGGCTTAAACCCCCCTCCGGTGTTGTTTTGCAGACACCCGTCCAGCAGCTACACCGCAAGACACCGGTACACGGCGGAGGAAGCACCAGAACGGGATTTGGCGTTATCATTTGGCGCTAGAAGGAGGGGAAGGTTGTATTCTCCGTCCTGTGGTCACGGTGCCACTGGACTCATCTTCATCAGCAAACTCCCGAAAAGAGAGTCCCGATTCAACCATGTAAGCTTCAAAACGCACTCAAATCTTTCAAAACCCTCTCACCCATGATTCTCTTTGTTGTGTGCATGTTAGCAAACCCTGTCTAGAAGAACCCTAAATTTGTCTGTAGTACATCAAGACACCTTGTCCTGTAGTCCCTTACACCTTTGTCATTTAACTATTTCTAGCATTTCTTGAAGTAGTAAGTTGACTATCTGCTTACACTATTTCTATCATTCCACTACTGTCTATACTGCACACATACACTTTCACCAAAAAGCAAGCATACTCCCTGGGTAGTTCTTGTTTGAGTTGTTCACTATAATCATGACAAGGGGTGGAAAAACCCAAACCCAATCAACCCGATCCGAGCAGTTCAACCCGGTGGACCAGGACAATCCACATCAGGATCTCATCTCTAAACCACTCTTGACCGGGATCAATCCAGAAGAGACCCGGATCAACCTAGACGATGCTCGGGTCACAATTGAAATGAACCAGTTAAAGTGCATCGATGTCCCGGTGACCGCAGACCATGTTACACATCTAACCAACATAGAGTTGGCCGAAGCAATCCGGTTATACCAGGAACAACGAGCCGAGAACCTCAAAGGACCCAGGTTGATTCCTGATTCTGAAGACTTTGAAAATTCCCGCCAATCCCGGGGTTCCGTCTTTGACCGGATTGGTGACAAAGTAAGGAAAAAGAAGCAGAGGGAAAGTGATGCCACAAGGCGAAAGATCCTGGCCAAAAAAAAAAAGAACACATCCGGAGAGAAGAAGAAGAAAAGCTAGAGCAAAAAATTCAAAGAAGGATCCAGTTATAAGAAGAAAGGCTCATGAGCAAGTCCCGCTCCAAACGATCTAGGAATGAGCCAACCCAAGAGCTGATCTAAGACCATGAGAATAACGAGTATCAGACCAATCTATGGGACATGATCCATGAGCTGTAGAAGAAAGTTAGAAGGGACTCCGGGTACGGGAGTATGATAATGAGGCACTCTCGGCTTATATGAGATGTCTTCAAGAAGCAATCAGCAAGAAGTTTTTCTAAGCAACCATACTAGTCCTGACTTAGATGAGTCCGGACTACGCAATCATACTAGCCCTGATTCAATAATGGGTCCAGACCAAGCAATCATACTTGGAAAAAAATTCTAAGACAAACAACCAAAAGCTACCCGGGTTCACTTTTCAGTTACCCGGATTGGCTTAATCTGGACCCTGGATTGGCTTAATCCGGACCCTAGCACGATATGACCCGGAGATGATCCCGGACCCAGGAGACTATCCCGGACCCAGGAGATGGTCCCGGACCCAAACACAACCTATCCACTCTTCTCCCGGACCGGGACACAAGAGTCCAAGCCGACACCTGAACAAGCCACATTCTAACATGAAAAGGATTGGCTTAACCCGGACTCTGGATTGGCTTAATCCGGACCCGAGCACGATATGACCCGGATATGGTCCCAGACCCAGGAGATGATCTCAGAACCAGGAGACGATCCCGGACCTTGGAGATGATCTCGGACCCCGGAGATGATCCCGGACCCAGACGCAACCTATCCATCTTTCCCCCGGACCGGGACACAAGAGTCCAAGCCGACACCTGAACAAGTTGCAGTCTGACATGACAAGGACAATACCCAATGCCAGCTACTGACACTATGAAGACAAACCTCATAACACTCCAAAAACCATCCTTAATCTTCTGATCCAGTTCAGCTTCTTTCCGGATTTCAGCCTCCTTGATCTTAGAGGCCATCCCGGCTTCCAAAGCCTCCCGGGCTGATTTCTCCACATCGAGATCCTTCTCCAACTTCACCACCCTGGCAAGAGTAGAAGTAGAGAATTCTCTTTCCTTCTTCAAACTGGCCAAGGCATGGGTGTTGAACCCGGCCAGACGACCACCAAGCTGACAAAAAAGCATCAGACCAGGATCAACAAAAACCAAAAATATAGAAACAAGGAAAACTAAGCGAAATACGAAAGGAAACTGAATCCGGGTTAGGAGGTTACCTGTCCCCACAAGTCCCCTATATCCTTGAAATTCTCGGCAAGCCCCTGATCTTCCATCATCTCCCAGTCCTGGTCAGAAGGGAGCTCAGACATCAATCCAATCACCTTCTTAACCGGATACTTACCAAACCGGGGCACCGGCCGGGAACCACCCTCGAGTTCGACCCCCAGGTCCACCACCTCCATTGCAGACTTTCCCGGATCCTCTTCCGTCATATCAATCACGTGCTTCTGAGAAGAATCAGTCTTTTTCCGCTTCTTCTTCGGCTCATGGACCGGACTCTCCACCTCGACAGCATTAGAATCCAACTCCGGATCCTTCACCTGCAGCTCCGGGTCCGGGGTGGCACTGGAATGACCGGTCCCTTCCGTCTCATGACGGGAAGACCCGGACTCCCCCCTCTTCGCGGCCCCCTTTTTCTTCGCCGACTTAGCTTTTGGCTGTGGCTTTGGAAGGGTATGCACTCCCCCCAAATTTCTCAAAGCAGCAGCAAAAGAGTCGTTGGCAGACATAGCTCTCCAAAGATCCGGGTCAAAATAGGGAAGACCTGTCAAGAATCAAGAGAACCCGGGTCAGTAAGAGAACAAGACGGCAAATCATACAAAGAAGAATGTCACAATAAAATATCCTAAGGAACATGCAGATTACAAACAAAAGAACCCGGACAAAATAAGCAACATGCGGATGACAAACAAAGGGACCCGGACAAGACAACAACACGCACATGACAAACAAGGAGACCCGGACAAGATACTACAAAAGCACAACCAAAAACTAAAAAAAAAAAAAATGCAACTCACAGCCACCCTCGTGCAATTGGTCGTGACACATAAATGTATCCCGAGTCAATTGAAATCCTAGGCAATTACAGAACTCAATCAACTGGGCCCGGAACTCCCCAGCCGCCCCGGGCGCACCAAAGTCCGTCCTCACTTTCTCGTCATCTGTCTCTATGTAAGGCATAAAAGCCAAGTCCAAGCCCTTCAACATAATTACCTCGCCATTCCATCCCTTCAGCGAGCTTTGATGGATAACCGGGCTTATGAACCCGGAGCCCAAACCACACTCCTTCGACCGGAAGCGCAATTCATACAAAGGCCTTACCCCTGATTTCTTAAATTGAAACAACATGTGGAAAAGTTTCAACGTCGGGTAATAATTCATCTTGTTGCACGCCCACAGGAACCAGGTCATCCACTTGACCGCGTTCGGCGTCAACTGCATCGGTGAGATCCTCCACTCATACTTACATAGATGTTTGAAGAAAACATGCCATCGGGGATTCCACCCGGACCTGAGATGCTCCATCCACACTGGAACAAAACCGTCGGCCGGACGGTGGTAGATCATTTCGCCGGGTTCAGGCCATCTCCATTCGATCTCAGAAGGCAACTGAAAAGCCGCCCGGATCATCCGGTCAGCCGCATCCGGGGACATCTCCCTGATATGATTCTTCAACGGGAACGGAACCCGGATCCCAGTCAATTCCCGGAAACTCTCATCAAACTCCTCTTTGTTGTAAGGAGCCAAACGTCCGTTCGGATGCTTGCATCTATAAAAACCAGACATATTGGTATAGAAGCTCTTCTCCTCCACCAGTGGACCTTTGGTGACAAAATACGACTTACCATTTCCCCACATGCCCTCCGGGGTCATTATTACTTGTCGACCGGTCGAAATCACCACATCCTGACGCGCGGAAACGACCCCGGACTCCTCAATTTCGCGCTCTGCCATCTTAATCCGGGCACGATGAGATAAAGTCTGGACCTCGTCACACTCTGTGTCGCTGGAAAACTCTCCGGGAACTCCCGAATAAGGGACAATCTCTTGCCTTGGCCGCTTAGAAATCCGAACCCGGGCACGATGCGCAAGAGCGTGAGAACCGTCGGACTCACTGTCACTAGAGGACTCCACAGGGCCCGCCAAACAAGCAATAATCTCTCGTCTTGACCGCCTAAGGATCCGGACCATGGACCTAAATAGAGAAGCAGCCCGGGTCAGTTTTAAGAATTCACAAGTCGTTACAAGTTTCATCTAGGTCCGGATCCTGTCCTAAACATATATGAAGAACACCAAGGCAAAAAGAAACGACTCAAGTACAAAAAGAAAAAGAGAACTACCCGGATTCCCTCAACCTGAAACGACCTACCCGAGTCCCGAGCTTATAAGCACCTCATCGTAAGAAATTTCAAGTACCGAGCAATGAGAAAAAGACTGTACCCGGATCCATATTATCTACAATTGCAATGAGAGAAGGGGACCCGGATCCTATGGGTTCTATAAAATTGCAGCACAACAAAATTCTCCTAAGTACGAAACAAGGCAACCCAAAACCCCTACCCGGATTTGACATATATACCCGGGTCGGGAAACCTACTCTTCGCGATTATATACACCATCTACAAAACACCTAAAACAGCCATATCCTAAAGCTACCCAACCCGGGCATACTTGTCGTACCCGGGCTCAGTTCAAACCCCCGAAAAACCCAACAGGCACAAACAGTTTTATAACCATTTCAAACCAAAAATCAAGATCAAAACTCAAACCCTCACAGTTATACACATATCTATACATATACATCCAAGAACATTCAAATGCAAACGCAACCAAAAACCAGACCTTCGAAACCGAAACCCAGGGTTTCGAATCCCAAACTCAAACTCTTCAAACCCAAAACGCGCAAAACTACCCCAAATCAACATATAAACCCCAAAACACGCATCGAAAGGAGCATCACAAATCCATCTACACAACTTTAAAGCAAGGAAAATCAAAGCATAGCAGCAACCAAAGACAAGCATTTCGAAGAAGAAAAAACCATGCATTTTGAAATAACAGAAGCACGATAAAAAGGAGAAAGGCGAAGAAGAGGGCGAGAAGCTTACCGGAATTTGGGACGGGAACAAAGAAACGAAACAAGCGACGGCACTAAAAATCCGGCGAACCCCAGCGGCAGAACACGAACGAGCGGTTTTTGAAAAAATGGCAGAGAAAACAAGTGAAAACTAAAGTGAAAATAAAGAAGTGAAGAGGGGATGCGTGTATTTATACACATAGCCGCAGTAATAGGCCACGTGGCGGTTTTCTATTGGCTGTGTAAGAGTTATTACAGCTGTTTGTCATTATTTCTCCTCAAAAGACGCGACAATTCAACTTCCAAGACACACAACCCGTCAAATTCTGCATACCTCAAACGATTCACCATCCCTCACCCGGATATCTTTACCTACCCGGATCCACCAACACTGAAGCACGAAGGTCGACGAGATTCACTCAAACCCGGATCCCTCTACAACAAAATCTCTAACCTTGCCCGGGTCCATCCAAGCCAGAATAGGTCATCAGCAAAAACTCTGCTCTAGTCCGGATCTATCCTGGCCGGGGGGCAAACATAGACACCCACTCTTACCCGGATCCACTCAGTCGGGGAAGCAAAAGAACAAACTCCACTCTACTCCCTCACATAGAAAATCTATATAAGGGAGTGGGGGGCAAATGATAGGGTATAACCCGGTCAAGCCACACCCGGATCCTTTTGGAAGAACCCGTGCCCCGGGTGGCCATCAACACCCTGGGGTGTCCTCCGGGCTCGCCGGGTCATGCAACTCGGACGGCGTAGCTTACCCGGACACTGAAGAACATGCTACTCACCCGAGATAGGAGATAGACCCGGGTATTTCTCAACCACACTCCTCGACCAGGGTCCAAACTTGTACCAGCCGACATCTACTGCACGAAGCACAGACTGACACAATGAAGACAAAACATAACGGCCGACTACTGGCGATAGAGACAAGCCAAGGAACATTCCAAAATACTACTCCTACGCTGACACCTGGACACGTGTAGGGGATCAAGCCCCTACACGTGTAGGACCAGGATCCAGGTACACACCCTTGAACCCTAATCCTTGGCCTATAAATAGACCAAGGATCAAGAGTTCAAAGGGAACTTCTCTTTACACTCATTCTCACACACACTTACACCCAGCATATATTCAAACACTCTTAAAAACCCTCAGCTACCAGCAACCACCAGCCAAACACCTTCACCCACCACACATAGATAGCACTCTCTCTAATCTTTATCCTTCCGAAACCCACGCTTACTCTCACGCCGGAGGCGCTTTGGGGCAAAACCCCCCCGCCGGCGTTGTTTTGTAGGCTCCCATCCAGCAGCTGCACCACGGAACCACCAGACACGGCGGAGGAAGGACCGGGATCGGAGTTTGGAGTTATCATTTGACACTATGAAAAATTTTCCAAGGCAAAAAGCAAAAACTACCCCGGTTCAATTTTGAGAACCCGAGTACCCCGGTTCAATCATGAGCTATCTTACTTGGAAAAATTTTTCTAAGGCAAACAAACAAAAAGCTACCCCGGTTCAATTTTGAGAACCCGAGTACCCCGGTTCAATCATGAGCTATCTTACTTGGAAAAATTTTTCTAAGGCAAACAAACAAAAAGCTACCCCGGTCCAGTTATGACATATCTCTTACTTGGAAAAATTATTTTCCAAGGCAAACAAACAAAAAGCTACCCGGGTTCAATCATGATCTATCTCTTACTTGGAAAAATTTTCCAAGGCAAAAAGCAAAAGCTACCCCGGTTCAATTTTGAGAACCCGAGTACCCCGGTTCAATCATGAGCTATCTTACTTGGAAAAATTTTTCTAAGGCAAACAAACAAAAAGCTACCCCGGTCCAGTTATGACCTATCTCTTACTTAGAAAAATTTTTCGAAAAATTTTGAAGGCAAAAAAGCAAAAGCTACCCCGGTCCAGTTATGACCTATCTCTTACTTCGAAAAATTTTTCGAAAAATTTTTGAAGGCAAAAAAGCAAAAGCTACCCCGGTCCAGTTATGACCTATCTCTTACTTGGAAAAATTTTTCTAAGGCAAACAAACAAAAAGCTACCCCGGTCCAGTTATGACATATCTCTTACTTGGAAAAATTATTTTCCAAGGCAAACAAACAAAAAGCTACCCGGGTTCAATCATGATCTATCTCTTACTTGGAAAAATTTTCCAAGGCAAAAAGCAAAAGCTACCCCGGTTCAATTTTGAGAACCCGAGTACCCCGGTTCAATCATGAGCTATCTTACTTGGAAAAATTTTTCTAAGGCAAACAAACAAAAAGCTACCCCGGTCCAGTTATGACATATCTCTTACTTGGAAAAATTATTTTCCAAGGCAAACAAACAAAAAGCTACCCGGGTTCAATCATGATCTATCTCTTACTTGGAAAAATTTTCCAAGGCAAAAAGCAAAAGCTACCCCGGTTCAATTTTGAGAACCCGAGTACCCCGGTTCAATCATGAGCTATCTTACTTGGAAAAATTTTTCCAAGGCAAACAAACAAAAAGCTACCCGGGTTCGATCATGACCTATCTCTTACTTGGTAAAATTTTCCAAGGCAAAAAGCAAAAACTACCCCGGTTCAATTTTGAGAACCCGAGTACCCCGGTTCAATCATGAGCTATCTTACTTGGAAAAATTTTTCTAAGGCAAACAAACAAAAAGCTACCCCGGTCCAGTTATGACATATCTCTTACTTGGAAAAATTATTTTCCAAGGCAAACAAACAAAAAGCTACCCGGGTTCAATCATGATCTATCTCTTACTTGGAAAAATTTTCCAAGGCAAAAAGCAAAAGCTACCCCGGTTCAATTTTGAGAACCCGAGTACCCCGGTTCAATCATGAGCTATCTTACTTGGAAAAATTTTTCTAAGGCAAACAAACAAAAAGCTACCCCGGTCCAGTTATGACCTATCTCTTACTTAGAAAAATTTTTCGAAAAATTTTGAAGGCAAAAAAGCAAAAGCTACCCCGGTCCAGTTATGACCTATCTCTTACTTCGAAAAATTTTTCGAAAAATTTTTGAAGGCAAAAAAGCAAAAGCTACCCCGGTCCAGTTATGACCTATCTCTTACTTGGAAAAATTTTTCGAAAAATTTTTGAAGGCAAACAAATAAAAAGCTACCCCGGTCCAGTTATGACATATCTCTTACTTGGAAAAATTATGAGTAAATGGCAGTTTGCCACCACTATGTTTGGGGTTTTTTGCAGACTAGTCCCCTTCTATTGTTTCTTGCAGTTGACATCCCTTATCTTTTTTGCCGCCTCGATTTGCACTCAAAATCTCACTTCCGTCAAATAGCACCGTCAAGTTTAACGGAACCAGGGATATTTTTGTAAATTCGCGTATTGAACAAATGCCCCTTCGTTCCCCCCCTTCTGTGTTACAACGAGCGCGCAAACACAGTACTAACAAAAACTCTCTGTAGAACCCTAGCGAAGAAAATCAAAAAATGCGAGGTCGATTAAGGAAGCAAGATGGTGATCCGAACCCTAATATTACTTGGGCTGAAGTTCCGGCAGAATATTGGAAGCAAGTCCTTGAAGAAGGAGTGGCACCCCCGATCATTCGTGAACCATCTCTACCAAATGGCTACGAAATACCAAACTATGCAAGTAATATTCTGATCTAAGCGTATTTTCATTGATTTTGTTATATGTGCTACTCTTTGTGGTTGCATGTCGAGTTTAGGGATTTTTTATGTTTACTGGTTTAGGGTTTTGTATTGATTTGCTATATGGGTTTTGTATTGCTTACTATATGAGTTTAGGGTTTTGTATTGATTTGCTATATGGGTTTAGTATTGCTTGCTTAATCGTAGTGTTTTTTGGTTGTATGTCTTGCTTAAAATTAGTCTTGCTTAAAATTAGTCTGAATTATGGTTTCGTGTTGCTATGTTCCCCCAAATTACAGGCGATTCCATTTACTTTTCACTTAAAGTTCATCATGGTGGTTTTTTCACTGATAATTTTGAAGAATATACCGGAAATAATGTCGATTACTTTGATATGTGCTCTGTGAATCAGTTCTGTATGGTCGATGTAGAGTCCATGTTGTCTGATTTAGGACTGAAGCTAGGTGGATATGATTTATGGTCATGTATACCTGAAAATAAGCTATCACAAGGTATTTTGGAGGTTGAAACTGAGGAGCAACTAGGGGTGTTGGTTGATTTACTGGTATATGGTAAATGTATGGTTTTGTATACAACAGAGAGGGCAGAAGGTGAGGGGTGGGATGATTTTTCATTCACACAGTTAGAACTTGATCAAAGGGAGGAGAGAATTAGTTGTATTAGGGAGGAATGTGAAGAAATTAAGGAGATTAATGAGGATCCTGATGTGGATCAAGCTGATAAAGTGAGTTTCCATGGTGATGAATCTAATATAGATTCATCTGAGAGTGAAGTTGAGGTTGCTCCGAAGAGAAAAAGGAGAATTCCTCCTCCAAATCCTCCCTTCAGAACTAGAAAAAAGGGGAGATACTCAATGCTTAGGGTAAGTTAATTATCATCCTCCTAATTCAATTTAAAACTGCTATTTTTATGGAATTTTTTGATGAAATTGTATTGTTATCTGACAGGGGCTATTTAAAAACACTGAAGACACTCCTGTTGTCTTGGATGATGATGGAGAAGAACCCAGCCAACCTAGCCAAACAAAGCAGAAAAAGAAGAAAATTTCAAAAGAAACCAAGAAATGTGAGGCTGAAGCTGAGCAACCTACCCAAACCAAGCAGAAAAAGAAGATAATATCAAAAGAAAGAAAGAAATTTGAAGGAGTGGTTGAATCTGGGCAATGTGAGGCTGCTGAGGAATGTGCAAATGAGGTACCTCATGAACCTGAGGAACCTCATGAATCTGAGGTACCTATAGAGGAGTGGTTGAATAATATTTTTGGAGAGGACGATGAAGCTCCTAAAACATCTGATGAAGGACAAAAGCCTGATGAAGCTGTTGAAAGACAAGTGAAAGAAAAGTCAGATGACAAAGGCAAAGGAAAATGTATGGAGGAAGATGACCAAACAAGTGAAGGCAGTTTTGACAGTGGAGACGAAAGAATAGCTATTTCCTCATGTGATGAAGCTGATCAAGATTGCACAGAGTTTAATGAGCTGACTGATATGGAAAATCCAGAGTTCAGGATTGGAATGATGTTCACCTCTGGAACTGTCTTCAGAGAAGCTGTGAGAAGATACGCAATTAAGAATCAAAGGCCAATTAGAACCAGGAAAAATCAGAAAGACCAAATCAAGTGGGTATGCGCTCCTGGATGTAAGTGGAAATGCTATGGGCTAAAACACAAGAACAGTGACACAGTGCAGATCAAGGGCCTAAACCTGAACCACTCATGTAATCCAACTTGGGAGCAGAAGCAAATAAATTCCACACTGATTGCCAAGTTATACGAAGATGAATTGAGGATGAACCCCAAGTGGGCTACTGATGCTTTTCATGCTAAAGTGGTCAATGATTTGAAGTGCAAAGTTAATTTGTCAATGATCTACAGAGCTATGAGAAAAGCAAGGGATAATATAGTGGGGAAGCATGAAGCTGAATATGCAAAACTTTTTGCATATGCCAACCAAATCATGAAAGAAATGCCTTCCTCTACTGTTAAGATCATGACAGAACCAAGTGAAGTTGAAGGACAAGTGCAGAGGTTCAAGAGATTCTATGTTTGCCTAGGGCCATTGAAAGAAGGATTCTTGGATGGGTGCAGGCCACTCATAGGACTTGATGGCTGCCATTTGAAGGGGCCACTAGGAGGTATTCTCCTCACAGCTGTTGGTACTGATCCCAATGATGGGATGTACCCAGTTGCTTGGGCTCAAGTAGAGGCAGAAACAAATGATAGCTGGGATTGGTTTCTTGGACTGCTGAAGAGTGATTTAAATATGGAAAATGAGGGAGCCTACACTTTCATCTCAGATAGACAGAAAGGCTTAGTTCATGCCCTAGAGAATCAAGTGCCTGCAGCTGAACATCGTTTTTGTGTAATGCACCTTTATCGGAACATGTGGAAAGATCATAAGGGGATAGGGGTTAGGAGATTGTTATGGTCTGCTGCCAGGTCCACTACTGATTATTTTTTCAACCTGCACATGGATGCTTTGAAGAAGGTAATTGTTTAGCAATAATTACCTTCTCTGTAAATCTCTCCATATTTGTATTCTAACATTTTCACTTGCAGGTTGCTCCAAAGGCTCATGAATGGTTGGCAGCCAAGCCTAAATCCCAATGGAGTAGATCTGCATTCAGAGACACATGTAAAAGTGACATGTTTGTCAATAATAATTGCGAAATTTTTAACAATGCAATCAATAAATTCAGGGATATGGGCATTGTTAGCATGTTCAAGCAGATTCACATTACAAGCATGGAAAGAATTCAGAAAAGGAAGCAAAAGATGGAGAGTAGAAACACTACTTTATGTACAAATGCTTTGAAAAAATTGCACAAGTAAGTTTAAATGCTTTATTTACACTACTGTATGTATAATTGCAGCTAGAATACCAAATATTGATATTTGTTGTATATCAATGGATATTAAATATTTGTTGTAGGTCAATGGAGTTGGCAGCTAGGGCTAAGCCGGTGTGGAATGGTGGTCACAAATATCATGTCACCATGACAGATGGAGGACACCAAATAGTGGTTGATTTGAAGAATTCGACGTGTGCCTGCAGAAAATGGCAGTTAACAGGCATACCGTGTTTTCATGCAGTGGCCTGCATATTTTTTCAAAAAGAAGATCCAATGAATTATGTTCATGAATGCCATCAGAAAGCATGGTATTTGAAGGTCTATAGTCACTACTTGGAACCAATCAGCGGAGAGGAGTTTTGGGAGGAACCAAATAACACTCCAATTTTGCCTCCCAAGGTGAGAGCGCCTCCAGGCAGACCAAAAAAGAACAGAGATAAAAGGAGTGATGTCATAGAAACAAGAGAATCCGATCCAACTATGTTGAAGAGATATCAGACATCATTGAATTGCACTTACTGTAAAGAAAAGGGACATAATACAAGGACTTGCAAAGCAAAGGTGAGTACTTTGTCTTGTTTTATTTCACATTTATCTGCATTTTTTCTAATTTGCTTACATTTTTACATATTGACAGATGGTGGATGATGCAAACAAGGGAGAGCAAGGAGGTGCAAGTTCGAAAGAACCCAAAAAATGTGGTATATGTAAAGGCACTGGACACAATGCCAGAAGTTGCAAACAAAAGGTATCTCATGTCAACAAACGCTTAAATGTGTAGTCTAAGTAGATGGTGATTTGTGCTTTAATGATTTAATTTGTTACAGAATGTTGAAGTGAAAAAGGGCCAAGATGATACCTCTACCAGGCCAAATCCTGAAAATGCTACAGCTCCAAATGATGCTCCACAGCAGCAGGCAGAGGGGGGTATCACAGCTCCAACAGAATTGCCAGATACTACACATGGAGGCATCCGCAAGCCCTACAAGCCCCCCTCTAGAAATGTTTTAGGTGTTCATTCAGTCCCTGGACAGCCATTTACTACTTCAAGAAATTTAGAGGCTGCAAGGAGGAGGATGGAGAAGAACGTCGGTAAGAAGGCTTCTTGATGCTGCAAAGGGGTGAAATCTTTTGTTTGGAGATAGGAGGTAGATGGTGATTTATTTTGTGGTAGTTGCAGACATTAATATTGGTGGTTGTATGGTTGTATTTGCAAAAGCCGTGGGTTTCTATTTTGCACAGACAATTTAGACATGTGCTGCTTTTGTGGCTTTGATTATGCTGGTTATGTGGCTTTGAATATTAAACTGCCATGATGCCCTTCATGCTGGTTATGTAATCTGTTTATGTGTTGCTTTTGTTATCTCATTTGCATTTGTGCTTGAAATTATATGAATAGTACATACATATTCTCATCTGCAGCTGGGATAAATAGTGGACATAACTATCCCTGCATTCACGTTTGTTAACGGTGCTGTTTGACGGAAGTGAGATTTTGAGTGCAAATCGAGGCGGCAAAAAAGATAGGGGATGTCAACTGCAAGAAATAATAGAAGGGGACTGGTCTGCAAAAAACCCCAAACATAGTGGTGGCAAACTGCCATTTACTCAAAAATTATTTTCCAAGGCAAACAAACAAAAAGCTACCCGGTTTCAATCATGACATATCTCTTACTTAGTAAAATTTTCCAAGGCAAAAAGCAAAAGCTACCCCGGTTCAATTTTGAGAACCCGAGTACCCCGGTTCAATCATGAGCTATCTTACTTGGAAAAATTTTTCTAAGGCAAACAAACAAAAAGCTACCCCGGTCCAGTTATGACATATCTCTTACTTGGAAAAATTATTTTCCAAGGCAAACAAACAAAAAGCTACCCGGGTTCAATCATGATCTATCTCTTACTTGGAAAAATTTTCCAAGGCAAAAAGCAAAAGCTACCCCGGTTCAATTTTGAGAACCCGAGTACCCCGGTTCAATCATGAGCTATCTTACTTGGAAAATTTTTTCCAAGGCAAACAAACAAAAAGCTACCCCGGTCCAGTTATGACCTATCTCTTACTTAGAAAAATTTTTCGAAAAATTTTTGAAGGCAAAAAAGCAAAAGCTACCCCGGTCCAGTTATGACCTATCTCTTACTTCGAAAAATTTTTCGAAAAATTTTTGAAGGCAAAAAAAAAAGCTACCCCGGTCCAGTTATGACCTATCTCTTACTTAGAAAAATTTTCTAAGGTAAAAAAGCAAAAGCTACCCCGGTTCAATTTTGAGAACCCTGGTTCAATCATGAGCTATCTTACTTGGAAAAATTTTTCTAAGGCAAACAAAAAAAAAAGCAATCACCCGGACTCATGTCAAGCAATCCCGTCCGGACACATGTCGAGCAATCCCGTCCGGACTCATGCCGAGCAATCTCGTCCAGACTCACCTCTTGTCCGGATCAACCCAGGCCGAGGGATAAAAAGCAAAATCTCACATCCTACCCTGATCAACCCAGACGGGGGGCAAAAAGCAGAATCCCACCACTTCGTCCAGATCGGTCCGGACAGGGGGGCAAAAGCAAAATTTCACACCATGTCTGGATCCACCTGGATAGGTGAGCAAGATTTCACACCTAGTCCGGGTCAACCCGGGCAGAGGAGCAAAAGCAGGATTCTTTGCCTAATACCGGATTAACCGGGATAGAGGCGCAAAAGCAAAAATTCCACCTTGTCCAGGTTAGCCCGGACAGGGGGGCAAATGAAAAACTCCACCTTCTCCGCAATCAGCCCGGACTGGACAATACACTCAACTCCCTCACACAGAAAATCTGTATAAGGGAGTGGGGGGCAAATGATAGGGTATAACCCGGATTGGCTTAATCTGGACCCTGGATTGGCTTAATCCGGACCCTAGCACGATATGACCCGGAGATGATCCCGGACCCAGGAGACTATCCCGGACCCAGGAGATGGTCCCGGACCCAAACACAACCTATCCACTCTTCTCCCGGACCGGGACACAAGAGTCCAAGCCGACACCTGAACAAGCCACATTCTAACATGAAAAGGATTGGCTTAACCCGGACTCTGGATTGGCTTAATCCGGACCCGAGCACGATATGACCCGGATATGGTCCCGGACCCAGGAGATGATCTCAGAACCAGGAGACGATCCCGGACCTTGGAGATGATCTCGGACCCCGGAGATGATCCCGGACCCAGACGCAACCTATCCATCTTTCCCCCGGACCGGGACACAAGAGTCCAAGCCGACACCTGAACAAGTTGCAGTCTGACATGACAAGGACAATACCCAATGCCAGCTACTGACACTATGAAGACAAACCTCATAACACTCCAAAATACTATTCCTTAGCTGACACCTGGACAGGTGTTAAGCATCCAAGCCCTACAGATGGACAGCAGGATCCAAGGTACACATCCTTAAACCCTAATCCTTGGCCTATAAATAGACCAAGGATGAGAGGCTTAAGGATCTTCTTCTCCACACTCTCATATTTCTCACACACTCTCATATTTCTCACACACTCTAAGCCATCATACACAGCAGCCATACACCTTCACCCATCACACATAGATAGCTCATTTCCCGTCTATATATTTTCCGACGCCTGTACTCATTCTTACGCCGGAGGCGCCGCGGGGCTTAAACCCCCCTCCGGTGTTGTTTTGCAGACACCCGTCCAGCAGCTACACCGCAAGACACCGGTACACGGCGGAGGAAGCACCAGAACGGGATTTGGCGTTATCATCTATTATGATCTGAGAATGTGTTTAATTTCGACTAGGAGCGAGTCACTTCAGTAGCTCTCAAGCTGAATAAAAGGGTTGTTATGAAGCGCGAATAAAAGGGGTTGTTTCTAGAGCTCCATATAATCGGCAAGAAGGTCCACGACTTCTATCGAAAGATATGAACAGGAAACAAAAAACTTCTTGCATGGCAGATACCTAGATACCTATTAGAACACAAAATAGCATCCTAATTTTTAGAAACATGATCTCTAGCGCTGATTTAAGAATAATAACGAGGAATTGATGATAAACTTGAAAAATAAATGCTAATGCATTAGGGATTCCGAGGTTCTCAGTCCCACCTTTACAAAGGACTCTACACTACAAGAAAAATGGGTAAAAGCTACCGCTGAAATTTGATAGCTTTTACGTAAAAGCGTTCGTATATGGTCTTTTTTATTTAAAAGCGACCGCACATAGTTGGTAGTTTTGAAGAGTGTCGTTTATACTGATTTCGGTGGCTTCTATATAAAAACCATCGCTTTGGTGGTCGCTTTTGTTAAAATTTAAATTTCTCTCTCTGTCACTTAAATTTTTTTGTCAGATTTTGAATTTCCCGCCCTTACAAATGAAAAGCGACCCTTTATTTTGCAATTATACAAGAAATAAAGAATAATTTAGAAAAATTAATTATGAGAAATGATTTACTTGCTTTGAAATTAGTAGATAACATCAAATATTTAGCATGTCATTTTAACATAATCATGTAATTTACAATTATACAAGAAATATATAATAAATTAGATAGCAAATAATATTTAGCATGTCATTTTAACATAATAAGGTAATTTGTAATTGTACAAGAAATAAATAACAAATTATGAGAAATGATGCTTGCTTTGAAATTAGTATATGGGTGAGCTTGAAGGAAGGAGAGAAAATGGTGGAATATGTGGGAGAGTTGATGGGAACAGAAGTGGACACAAACTCACGTGAGTGAGTAAGAAATATTTTGAACAAAAGCAATCGCACTAAAGGTGGTCCGGTCACTTTTATATTTCACCGAACCCGGTCGTTTTCGTTCAAAATTTTCCACCTCCCTCGTTGGGAATTTTTCCGCCCTGTAAATTAAAAATAGAAAAGCGACCGTAACATATTGTTGATCGCTTTTGTATTTAAAAGCAACCAAATAAAAGCCACCACATGTCAAAACTATCAATTAAAAGCGATCGCTATTAAAAACCACCGTTAACAGTCGCTTTTATTAGTCAGAAAATCAAAATTTGAACTTATATTAAAAGCTACCTGTTAAGGTGGCTTTTAATCGTGGTCGCTCTTAGTAAATTTTCTTGTAGTGTCAGAAGCACCCAAACACTATGAAATTAGTGTTTCGATTGGAGTTATGTCCTGGAGATCTTCTTTTGAGGATACAAAATTATAAGGAAACATGATTTAGAGGATAAGTCATAAAAGTTTCATAAGATAGAACTACATTGAGCTTGATCCCCTCTATAAAAGAGTATGCATGCATTTTATGGAAGAAGGGATCATTCTTGTGAAGTCGAGAACATCTTACACTTGAGGGATACGTATTTGAATTAGAGTGGTTGTGTAGAGAATTGCATTGCTCTATTGACCGGAATCCATCAAATAGAACTCTTACCGTTTGTTAAATACAACTCGTATTTTATTTTAGAGTGGGATAGTAGTGAACCTCATTTTGGATAGCTATTTTGTTCATATGTTTTCATATATTCAGTTGAGGTGTTGTACCATTTCGCAATCTTTCAATAATATTTAATTATAAATTTGATCTCAACATATAATATAACTAAACTAGTATATTTAACTTTGGTTAACAAATTAACAAAACCCAACAAATTGATATATCATCATTATTATTGTATCGAGAGTAAATTTATTACTATTTTTCTAGTATTGATACCAAATTTTTTATTAATTTATAAAAATTATTAATTTAACAAATGCAGTATTTTAAAATTCCTGATTTAACCGATCAATACCATACAATATGCCCGGATAATTCGATTTTTGAAATACGATTAATCCTTATAATCTATTCTGAATCGAAGTATAAATAATAATTTATAAGAATTAAAATAATACAGCATATTAAAAATGAGCAGTGGTAAAATTTATGATATAATAAATATATATTTGTTAATAAATAACTAATATAATATACCTAAATATCAATTTTTTGATATTTAAATATATCTGATTTTCAGTTCGATTAATTCTTCTAATTAATTATTGAGTTCTGATTAATCTGATTCGTGACTTCTATAACCATGAAAAAATGTCTTAAAAAATTTCGATTCATTAAAAAGATTTCGGTTAATTTTCAAAAAAAAAGTTAAACTAAATATTTTCAGTTCAATGAGTATCTACTCCCGATTTAGCCACCATGTTTTTTCATCCTTAACTGAGTTTCACTCGTCCTCGAGCATCTCAGTTTTAATGTCTAAAAAGACCTTTTAGGGCCAAGACAAGCTCCAAAACCAAAATTCCCAACAGGATAACATATTACTGGCCGAAAAGAGCGGGAATTAGCATGCATTTTCTCAGAATTTCTTCACACCCCTCCATCCCATCACCACACCCCAAAGCCGTTCGAGCAAGTGCCTCAGAGACAGACCCCCCACCGAAACCCAAAGAAATCAGGGTCTGTGTCAACAGAATCTGCCGTCGAAAAGGCTCCATGGAAACCCTCCAAGTGCTCACTGATCTTGCACCTCCTGATATAACAATCAAGTCATGTGGGTGTCTTGGCAAATGTGGCATTGGGCCCAATGCTGTAATGCTGCCTGGTGCTGTTTTTGTAAGTCATTTGGGTACTCCTGCCAGGGCTGCTGCCCTTTTATCGAGTACGTGTGGCGGTGAGTTGGGGTCGTGGAGGAAGAGCTTGGAAGCGCTCGCGTTGAAGAAGAGAGCTGAGGGGGAAATGGAGGTGGCGAATTTTTCGCAGGCTGAAGTTCTGTTGTCACAGGTATAACTTGTGTTGATCAAGTTATGCTTAAGTCTTACTACCTTTAATTTTTGTTGTTATTGTTTGCTTAACATGGAATCAGACCATTAAGGTTTTGATATGACTATTATAATAACATTGCATCAGACTAGCGGACTTTGTTCGATTGAATTTAACAAAATACCAGTCAAGTAACAACTTGTATCTATGTTAATTCACGATTTTTCATGTATTTGGCCCTAATAATATGGAGGTTTTTTTATGTGGAGGAAGGAACTGGAATATTCATATGTATTTTCCTTATGTTATGTACTTATTTTTTGTTAAAGGTGCTGACAAAGCCATATTTTCTGTGTTGTTTCAGGCAATAGAAATTCAACCACAAGGAGGTATACATGTTCTTTATAAGGACAGGTTTGTAGGAATTAATTGATTAAGTTCATGTGTCAACAATTAGCAAGAAAAAAAGGGAGTTCGTACAACTTCCTATAAAAAAAGTCAGACAGCCTAATATGCAGGTTCATGGAAGTGGTGTATTGTCATGTTATTAAACGTAGTAATTTATGTATTACCATGTGATCCATTTTGTTGTATCTGGGACTTCCATTAAGGGGCTTGTGCTCTGTGAATCTGACATTAATATTGTTATGTGCTATACCCTACTTGTTTATTTGGGCGATGTTCTAGCATAAACAATAGTTAACAATACCCAAATTACATTCAGGGCTATTGCAAGGATTGCAATAGGTAATGTAAGTGATGCTATTGAAGATGTTAAAGAGGCTTTGACTTTGGCTCCCAAGTACCCCGAGGTAAGCTATAGGCAAATATTTCAAAACCACCAAATCTTGTTTATACAAGGTTGCCTTCTCATCTACAAATTTTTATTTAGGTATAGAAAATCTTCTCATTGCTTATGAAGTTAGGTTGAAAATTATATAAGTTTTTTCTAGTCCACTTCTTAAATTATATTGTGTTTGTATGCCAAGATCATGTCTTGCTAACCCCTGTCATTGCTTGATAATTTGTTTTGTTCAGAATTGAATTGATCATCTGAATTTAAATTTACAATCTTTATGTATGTAACAAGTAAGATAATATCATTATTTAAATAAACAGGCATATCTCATCCAAGGTGATGCTTTCTTGGCCATTGAGCAGTTTGATGGTGCCGAGGAGTCCTATTCCAAGGCTCTAGAACTTGATCCTTCCATTCGGCGTTCCAAATCATTCAAGGTAACATTAATTACCTTTTAAGGTTCTCAGTAGTACTCTGAGAATTCACATGAATTATCTAAATCCACCACATGATGACTCGAAGTTCATTGCTTTCTGGATTTAATAATAAAATTGAGCTCCATAATTAGCACATATATCTTTGACAATAAGCCCCGACATACTTTGACCTACATGTTATGGGGGACTGGTGTCGCTATATATATGCTTTCTTTCAATTGGTGTACTTTGAGTTTTGTATAGTATATGAAGAAGACAATGATAAATCAATACTGAATATAGTGTGAGTACATTTTTTTGGTGGGGTCTCTTATATAAAAGTGTCCACCGTTCTCGCCAAAAACTATCAAGTGACTACCCGATCTCAACAGGGATTCTTTTTAACTACTAGAATCACTATATATATCACTATGTTAAATCTTGAAAAATAAATAACTGAAAACTTAATGGAATCCCAATCATCAGATAATGTGTGAGCCACATGAATTACAAAGGAAAACAAGAACCGAAGAGTACAAAGAAATATAAAAAAATTGTAGCAAATACATCATATGTTTGTCAACTTTTTCATTAGTACTTTTTCAAGATTTAACTGAGTGATATATATAGTGATTATAGTGGCTTAAATGAGTCCACCTGAAAATCGGATAGTCGTTTCATAGTTTTTATTTATGAGAGTAGTGGCCGGTGGGGGCTTTGATATAATACCCTCTTTGGCGACTAGTTGAACTACACTCCAATTTGTATATACAGATGTTGAACTCTTAAAGGTAAACATTTTTTTTTTCTTGTGAAAAGATTAAAGATGTTAACATGCCAACTAAGAGCATCTCCAGTAGAGGTTGTCAAAATAGTTGCCAACCTCTACCACATCATCTAATATATTATTATTTTATATCATCTCTCGTCCATCTCACTATTGACAACTTTTGTTTAAAAAATCTACTCCAGTAGTTGACAACTTTAAAAATTGCCAATATGATCCCATTTATAAGTGATAACAATATGTAAAATACAAAAATGGGTAGAGATGTATACACTTTTGAGAAAATATATGTGTTTTACTATATGAGGAAGTTGCCAACTTTTGGCAACTTGTTGGCAATCATACAACTCCAATAGGTTGGCAACCAAGATTGCCATGCCATGTAGGAGTTGGCAACCTCTTGACAACCCCTATTGGAGTTGCTCTAAAGAATAACTACTTTATATTCCTCTTAGTATAATGAGGATGGTCTCGGCATTTAAATGCTGTGGAGAAAGGATTATATCGGTGTACTTTATTAAACACATAAATATATGTAGCTGGAGTACAGTTTTCTGATCAAATCGAAATCCAATTGGACAAGGTTGAAGACATCCTTGTGAAACCTTTCACTTCCTCTGCTCTTACACTTCACCTCATTCCTTATGGATAAGTACAACACGCGATCATTTAAAATTTTATATTAATGCAGGATCGCATTGCAAAGCTTCAAGAGAAATTCATTATTACTCAGTGAGTAGGCCGTCTGATTGAAGTGCTTTGTGAGCGAATAGTTGCAAACAAGGTGCTTCTTTTCATCCCAGATTTAAGTGTACTGCTAATCTTTTTAAAAGCAGTAGATTAACTATATTTTCACCAATGCCACTGTTGCATGTAGATATAGGGTCCTGGTCCTGGCTGTTGATTGCCAGGGACCTGTTAAGTAACATACAGATTCCAGGATTATAGCTTCTTCTTTTTTTAACACGTCCAACGCTTTTTAACTGCTGGACGGGTACTCATCCAACGCTTTTTAAGACGGGGTCATTTTACCCGTCCAGCAGTTAAAATCGCTAGATATATTAAAAATTTGTTATAATCCTGGCTGAGTGTTGGATATTCCAACAGCTCAAACTCTGTATGTTATTTAACAGGTGGCAATCAACTGCCAGGGACCAGGACCTGTCGATATATGCATATCTAGTTTCTGCATCAAATTGAATAACACATTATACATGTCTTTGCATTTTTAATAGAAAGGAGAGCTCGTATCTCTTTCACTTTACAAAGTATTAGTTGCCTGTTCATGAACATGCATATACACTAGTAGACAATATGTGCATATCGACATTGATCCATTTCTAGAAAAAATGTGCATCATGATTCCCACATTTTTGCTATGTGTGCCTAGGAACTAAGATCTGTTTTTCTACATCATCTTTTTCTTTCTGCAGGATACTTAAGGTGTGTATCCAGGATGGTTGTTTTTCCTCCAAACCAAATTGATGATTTGTCATGAGAATATCCAGTTGTACAAGTTGACTAAGTTAAGGCGGAGGCAAGGTAATATCTACAAAATAATTTTCACTGCCCCCCACCCCCCCACCCCACCCCACCCCCACACACACACACACTCTCATTATAAGCTAGTGGTGCATTGAGTTGTGTGAATATAGTTCTGCCAGTGCATGACAATTGTGTATCCATTTGTAAATTTGTGTCAAATATAGTGTAGTTCAATAAGGATCATCTGTTTTAGGAGACAAAGAAACAAGATTAATACTGACATAATGTATTCGATGTCAAAGTTTGTTGTAATTTTATCAAATGTGATGGTTTTAGCCACTCTTTCTGTCATGTTGAAGTCCATAGATTAGCCTTGCCCCTAAGAGCATCAACAATGCTGTGAACCCATTTTGAATATTTTAAACTTACTTTATGTCTAGGAAGCATAGGTGCGGGTGCGGGTGCGGGGATACGCGGTGCGGGGATACGTAAATTCGTGAATTTTGAATATATGGGGATACGGGTGCGGCGGGAGACGGTAAATAAAATAATATTTTAATTTATATATGTATTATATGTAATATTTTGTTAATTAATAAGAACTTTCATTTAAAATACTGTATTTTTAATTTGAACATATATTATTTAAATTTGCTCGGGTAACATTATTTTTACAAGGTCCTTAGGGTGGTTGTTTATTAGTAGTACTTCTTCTTTAGTGGCAATCATTCAGCTTTTAATAATAATATTTTAACTGGGGCTGCCCATGTGACTGAATCGCCTACAGTACTACTCATTCAGCTTTTAATAATAATATTTTAACTGGGGCTGCCCATGTGACTGAATCGCCTACAGTACTACTCTATTACTTTTGCTTCTTCCTAGACATTGAGATACGTAAAGTCTAACACTCATTTAATTCACATTCACATATATTACTTTACATTATTCATCTCCCCCGTCCTCCTCGTCAATCTCTCCCTCCCTCCCTCTCTTTCTTTCTCTTTTTCTCCTTTCTTTCTTCTTTTCTCTTTCTCTCCCTGCGATCTCTCTCCTTCTCTATCTCGGGCGACGCTTCGGCTCCGGAGAGTGTCGTCGGCGCCGTCGTGTCCATGTATCCAGCACAACATAGACTACGATCTGCAAATCTGTATATAAGAATGGAGATGACAGAAGAAGAAAGCTGGCTGATGGTGGTGAGTCGGCGACGGAGACCAGAAAATTTACCAAAAGTACCCCTCCCGCACCCCCTATTCCGCACCTCCACGAATCCCGTTAAAAGAAATACGGCGACACGCCAGGTGGCGCACTCCGTGTGTATGCTGCCGCACCGCCGGGCCCCGCTGCACCGGGTGCGCAGTGCACCATCCTGAACTGGGCAGTCCCACTACGATGGTCAAGCCCATTTGCTTGCTCTTTGATTTTTTATCAATATCTTTATGGGGTTTTATATCAAATTGGCCACCAGTTACATCAAAATATCTCACTTGACCCATTCATCTCATCGGCGACTCATTTAAGCCACTACAAACCAAATATATATCATTTTACCCACATTACTATTCATACCTCCTTACTTAATCATTTATCAAAAATTAACCGTTTAACTTTTTACTGCAAAACCACTTCGAGTGCTTTCATAATTGTCTCTAGTATTTATCAAGATAATTTGGGATTTTCTAAAATAACATAACTACGTAGTTAAAAATATATATAGTTATAAATATGTATTTAAGTGATCACTCTAGTTATGTTGCTTTATAAATTTTCAAATTATTTTGATAAATACTAGATGCAATTATGAAGGTACTTGAAGTGGTTTTGCAGTAAAAAGTTAAAAGGTTAATTTTTGATAAATAATTAAGTAAAGAGGTATAAATAGTGATGTGGGTAAAATGATATATATTTGGTTTATAGTGACTCAAATGAGCTACCGATGAGATGGGTGAGTCAACTGAGATATTTTAACGTAACCGGTGGCTAGTTTGATATAAAACTCTATCTTTATGTAACTACAGAGACAACATATGAGTTGCGTCTTCAAATTCAAATGTTATAATACTAATAAGGTGGGTCTATTGCATGTGGAAAGTGGCTCAGTATTGTGCACATTTTATCTACAACCCAGTTTTTGATTAGTTGGCATAAAGTAAGTTTAAAATATTCAAAATGGGTTCACAGCATTGTTGATGCTCTATGGAAATGAGCTTTATGTGAACATTATGTGTCTATCATCACAACAAAAACTGATATTAAGTTTACGAGACTTCACAATAAAGATTCATATCCAGTTTATGTAATTTCATTTTGCCAGCTTCATTCTGCTGCACTGTAGCATTAGGGAGATCCAAGTTACCATATATCCGTAAAATAAATAAACTTGCTAATTATTTGTCAATATATCTGCAAACATGGTTTACATAATACGGCTATGAAACTTGAGTAACACAGTTCTTGTCATATCTCAGAATCATGCCATTAGCAAGTATGAAAAAGCATAGCATTATAGTAAATATATATATATTAGCAGCATATTTATATTTAACAATATACCAGTTAGCACTATTGCACTGCAGCAAAACATAATAGAACATTCTTCGCCTTGATATGTCAGAACTGCCCCCGTATTTTGCAGTCTAATAGGTGTCGTTTTGCTTAGCAATTAAGGATTGTTGTAGTGTGAACAACACTTGAGCATATCAAAGTTTTTCACCTTCTTCCACAGCTTAGAAACCTTCTTGGGGCTCTGTGAATAACGCTTCATTAGCACAATGGTATTGCGCTTCGCCTTCATAATCTTGTTTTTACTCTGATTTTGCTTTACCAGCTGGTCATAATACTCTTTGTTCCGCTTCTCCAAGACATAAATTTGCGCCTGAAGATCCTCAACCTTGCTGCTAAACATGTTTGCCTTGTAATCGTCCCTCAACTTTAACACGCACCGTGCAAGCTCACTAGCCTTCGTCTTCATGAAATATGACTCTTCCCCCAGTGCTTTGTTCTCATCCACCAATGTCTCTACTCTATGCTCCAACCTTGCATTCTCATTCAACAATACTAACCTCTCTGTCTCCAAAACCTCCAACAAGCTCTTCTGCAACTCTATCTTCCTCGAAGACTCATTCCATTGCTTCTCCTCTTCATTCATCTCATCAATCACAATCTCATACTCAACATTCTTAATCACGACTTCAGCAACAATGCTATCAGCATCATTCATTACCACATGTGGCTTAACAGGAGCTTGGAATGAAATCGAGCTCTCAGCATCCGACACCTCATTGCTGCACACTTCGTCATCTGAACTCTGATGAACTGAGACCGGGGTCATACTAGGAGAGTGATGTTGCTTAGCCAATGCTCGGCAATAACGGTCAGCCAGTGTGAGATACCCATTGTAGAGGTCTTGAAGCAGGGACAGTAGCTGAGGGCGTTTCTGATAGTATGTTTCAGCTTGTTCTGCAAAACTGTCAGCCTTCTGTTCTTTGATGCTATTCGAACACACCATCTTCATTCTCTTGTCCATATCTTCAATCCCAAATTGTAAAAATTAAACCACATTTTAAACTTAAAATTAATCTATCAATATTAAATCCCAATATTTTGTCTTTATGATCAAGGAAATACTCCTACACTGCAGTCTGCAAATGTTAAAGCACTAGGTAATACGGAAACAGGGGCACGGGGCAATAATTTTTTCTTGCTTTTTAAATTCATTCAAATAAAAAATATGAAAATATTATTAAAAGCAATAAAATGTTACTCCCTCCGTCCCCCTGAGTTGTATATTTTGGGGGACGGGGACGCGGCATGGATTTTAATGCTCCTGTAAAATATAGTTCTACAATTTATTTTTAAGATTTTTTTTTTCTGAATAGAAGTTTGAATGTTATATTTTTATTCAGAAAAAAGAAAATTTTAAAAGTAAGTTATAGAACTATATTTTACAAGAGCACTGAAGTGTGTGTCGAGCAGTAAAAAAGAAACGTATAGAATTAAATGAGACAGAGGGAGTAACAGTTATTTCAATGTTGTAGATCACATTGATAAAATTGGATTCGGGTCATGTCCAAATCCTTTATGAAGCCCTTGGAGCGAAACTCTTTAGAGCATCTCCAATAGGCTCTTTATTTGAGCTCTTAAATTAAAAAATAAAGAGCCATGCCAAATTTTGAGCTCCAAGAGACTCTTACAAGCTCTTTAAAAGCTTAAGAGTCTCTTCTCTCTCCTCAATTGTAGGAGCCACTAGATAGCTCTTAACTAATATTTTATTATAAGTTTGTTCCACTTATTCTCTTTCTTTCCACTTTCTTTTGTCTTTTTATGAGTTCAATGTACTTTTAATAATATAAAAATAAATAAAGAAGGGATATGAAGAACATTGTTGGAGTACATGTACACTAAATTGCTAAGAGCTAATAATTTATATTATATTTAAGAGTGATTCTAAGAGTCTATTGGAGATGCTCTTAGAGTATTATGTCACCGTTGATTTATTTTTCAAATAAGGATGATTAGACCCAAGACCTGTCTGAATTCTGAAATTAAATCTGAAATGACTCTCCTACCATTAAAGTTTCACCTAGAAATCTTGTGCAGTTGTAAAATTTGTACTATTTGGCAAAGAATCAGAATCATAAAACTATAGTCACAAGATCAGAAAAGTCAAGCCCTGAAGAATCTGATATGAGGGTTGGCAGAGATTTCAAGAAAAGGGAATATATTATATCCTCTGCAACACGTTTTGGGATTTTGAATCTACTTCTCTGCATAAATTCAAATTTTAAACAGTGGAATTTTATCTTCTTTTCTGACACCAAAAACTCAAAAAGAGACTAATGAAAAGGATTTTCAAACAGGCTTTTCTGTTGAATTGGCTTTTCCTTCTGCAAACTTAAATCTTGCTCACAAAAATAGGATATCATTCCCTCTCATATCTCAGATTCATGATCATGCAAAATCATTTCATGTATTCAGAGAACAAAAAAATTATGCACCCATTTACAACATACATATGTGCGGAATCAAGATTATGAAATAATCGAGCTAAGATATATACGGAATCATCAAGATTCTGAAAAAGTCGGAGCAAAATAAATTTGTTATGATCATATGATATTAGTAATTAATTTAAAACTAATAGTGTAAAATTTGATTTAATAGAATACCCGGATAAAACAAACATCATGGTCCGGTAAACGTTTGTGCGGTGAGTATTTAAATTTTTCGCAAAAATTAATTTTAAAAAAATATATAATCCGAGTGTAAGCAGAGAGTAGGTGAGGTGGGGTCCAATACCTGCAATAGAAACAAGAAGCCAAGAAGGTCTAGAGGTTGGGAAGAAGCTGCGACTTGATTGATTTGATAAGTCGTGTAAAGAAGATGAAGAAAATACAGCTGCTGCAGAGCCTTTCTTGAGTACCATCTTTATGTTCTCTTGAATTCTTTAATGTCTTCAACAACTACAACCCTTTGCTCTGCTCAAGTAAAAATGGAACAAGATGAAGTTTTTGTACAAGTGTTTAGTGCCGGCAAGCTGTGGACAAACTGATTTATATATTTGCATGTAGAGACAAGTAGTAAAAACGGTATCTTGAAGAGAAGAAGAGAGACAGAGAGTAAAACACATTTAAGTTGAATAAAACTGAAGGTTTGATGAATGAGTGCATGTATGGTTGTGGATTTGGAGATTGCATTTTTAAAATGGCTTGCGAAAATCTTCTTGAGCCACCTGCTTAAATCTCTCTCCCTCTCCCCGTCTCTTCTTGAATCTCTCTCCCTCTCTCTGTCTCTTCTTAAATCTCTCTCTCCCTCACTCTCTCTCTGTCTCTTCTTAAATCTCTCTCTCATTCCTCTCTCTGTCTCTTCTTAAACCTCTCTCATCTCTCTCCCTCTCTCTGTCTCTTCTTAAATCTCTCTCTCATCCCTCTCTCTGTCTCTTCTCAAATCTCTCTCCTTCCCACTCTCTCCGGTAAAGGAGAGTTATTTGGTGTTACAACTTACAACATTCATGCATGATGCAAAAGACATACCTTAGTTTGTGTAGAGAAGCAGAGGGCAGGAAGCATCCGATCCACAAGAGGGCAGTCAAGTGTTGTGAAGCAGAGCTCGAGAAAAGATGAGAGAGTAATAAATACAGAGTATCTGTGTATGCATTGTCTGCCACGTAGTCGTACAGTCTCTACATAACTGGGCTTTAAGAAAAGAGAGGGGCTTAAAAAGGATGTAAAATTTTAAAAAAATTAACTAATTTCATAATCAATTGTAATAATAAAATCAAGAACTAGAGTACTGGACAAAGATAAAATGTCAAATATAATTCAAAAATGATGAAATGGTACATAAAATTTTAGCGCAAGAATTATAAAAACCTCTTGTTGTCTCAATTATTATATCACAACCTGATAATGTCACGATTGTAATCGGAATATAATTTTAGCGCGAGAATTTATAATGATCTCATTCCCATTAATCGAGTTTGAAATATCATGATCTAAAGTTTTAAATCATAACGGGTGTTTGGGAACCCCGACTTCTCACTTCTAGAAGTTAACCTCATCTTATTTGACAATGTTTGGTTACAGTAGTCAGAAGTACTTTTTCAGGGTTTTTGGAGTCAGAAGTTGGAACTTGGAAGTTAGAAATGCTAGTTTTTTGAACTTGTTTTAGTGATTTGTATTTTTTTATGTAGTTTTTAAATTTTTAACACGTAATAAATTTAATTTATTAATAAAGTTTCTTGTATTTTTATAATCTGATTTTTTTTTAAAATTTTTTAATTTAAATTACCAAACACTCAATTGATTTATAAATTAATACAAACACTTTTAATAACTTATAAGTTAAGTTCACTTCACACTTATAATTCTCTTCTTTATTTTAAACTAGAGGCCGTTTGGGTGAGCTTAAAATAAGTGCTTATTGCTTAAAGTAAAAAAGTGAAGTAGAAGTTAGAAGCAAGTTAAGACTTATAAGTGATAAAAGTGTTTGGGAAATAAGTAGAAGGCTAGAAGCCGTGAGATAAAAGCTAGTAATCGTAGCTTTTTTTAAGTACTTCTTGACTTCTTACACAAACGGTACAAATAAATGCTTCTAACTTATAATTCAGAAGCCGGGCTTATAAGCCCGTGCCAAACACCCACTATATAAGTAGCTTCTTTTAAGCTAAGCCAAACGGTCCCATAATCTAAATAAAACTCCATTCGTCCTACGGAGATCTTTAGGGTGGGGACGGAGAGCTCGACGCCGTAAAGTATAGTTGTATAATTTATTTTTAAAATTTTCTCTTTTTAAAAAAAATTGAATATTTAAATTTTAATTTTAAAAAAAGATTTTAAAAATAAATTATATATAAATATTTAATGAGAGTCTAAAAATATATGTCGAGATTATATTTTAGGAGGTCGTCAAGAATTTTGTGGAGGTGGGGAGGGGAGTATGAGTATGTTGAGTTCTTGGTTAGTATCTGAGTTCCAAATGTATTTAAGAGTGCTGCAGAAGTGCAGAGCTGCAGTAAGTATCATTGAAAATGGGACAAGCCGGTCATTGGAGAATAGACATGTCTGCTGCTGGAAAAAGAAATATTTACTTATATTGCTCAAGAAGAAGGTACCAAATCTGTAAAAAAAATAAATGGCCAGGTCCCAAACATATTACTGTTGTCACGTTAAGCATGCGTAAATTCTTAGAATATTTCAAATTACGTTTTTTTAGATTTTAATAAATATTACTCCCTCCGTCTCACGATACATGTCTCTTTTAAGGAATAAATTTGTCTCATAATACTTGTTCACTTTTAGTTTTCAATGCCAATATATTGACATTATTCCAAATTTACCCTTCTTGAAAGTTGTATAATTAATAAAAGTTTAATAAGAGTCTACATGCATTTATTAAAGGTACAAGGGGAAAAATATTATCTAATTACATGCGTAATTTTTTTAAAAGAAACATGTATTGTGGGGTGGAGGGAATAGTTTCTCCGTCTCGTAATTTTCATGATCAAACGGTAAAAGAATATATAAGTCAAGAATGATGGAACGGAAGGAATAATTTTAGAGTATCTTTTTTCCTTGTGACAATCAATAATTTTTCTTTTAACTTTCTTCCTGTTTTGATCTCTTTTCCGGAGCAAAACATCTGTTTCATAAATTATCAGTAGAAGAGCAATTTGAACCAAATTTATTTGAAATTTGAATATATAAAACAGTGTCAACAAAAGGCTTGGGCTATGGTCCTATGGGTAAACTTTTGGTAGCTTGGTGAGCAGAGAAGCTCTATACTTGACAATATTTAAGCTTTCAGGAAAGGCAAAAAAGAAAAACACAAAACTTATGCCAGATTTTAAAATATTTGCTATCACTTTTGGCTTTTGCTATGTTTCTTTAAGATGTGTGCTTTTGTTTTAAATTCAAATGTATCACTGTAGTTTGAATTGCTTACACATTCTTTAAAGCGGATGATAAATAAAATACGAAGTATGTCGCACTCGAAAGCAGGGAAATAACCTCGAAACGAATAACTATAGTACTTAAAAATTTTGCATCAGAAAATAACAGAGGCAGTTTCTGCCTCTTCTTCAAGTTGAACTTTTGCATTTTTGTCTAGCATGATGTTAAATGGCCTTAAAATTAGATCACAAAACCACTAATTGTAATTTTATCAAAAAATTGAAACTATTTGGGAAAAAACACTAATCTTGATGAGAACCATATCTGCATTTAACTTGCTGCCCTTCTATAAGTTTCTGCACTGTGTCTGATGGAAGGCCAATCATTTCCATTGTCTTCTCCCACACATTGTAAGAGGTTTCAAGATTATGCGCTTCTTCAGAAGGATTTGTAGGACGACATTCGTGAGAAATGAAAGCACAAACTGGCCAGTCATCTGATTCCAGCTTCTTGCAGAATTCTGAAATTTGAGTGTCTGTGGCCGCGAACAAGGCACTTCTAGCACCTGCAGCCCAAAATAATAGTAATAACTTTCAGTAACGGTTTCTGAGTCGTTTTTTTGACACCAGTGACTTCTAATTAAGCAGAACGTATTAGGCAAATGCCGATGAACATATTAGGCAAGGGGAACATGTACAATTTAAAGTCACGTTTCAGAAGTCTTGCCTTCTTCAGGACTGAACTTATAATATGGAAACAGACGAGTCACGATTTGAACAATCTTGGAAAGATCCCTTGCCTGCCATGTAGTAAAATTTTTGACTACTCAGGCACTGAGGCATCACAAATTAAAATCCCAATTAGAAAATACATATGAAAAGAACAGATCTTCAAGAAACTTACGAAGTTGGTCTGAACTACTCCAGGAGATACGCATACTACGCTTATACCAGCCTTGGAAGGCAATTTCTTGTTGAGTATGCTACTGAACATCACCTGTAATCTCGTATGCAGACTAACATGCTTTACATAAAATCTTTAAATAGAAAATTTAGAACAACTTTGTTATAAAAAAGAAGGAGCAGGCAGTCAGAAGAACTAAACAGCTCGTAAATTAGTAAGAATTAACAACAAAACCTTATTGCCCTAGAGTTTTATTTAACCTGTGCTAGTTTGCTGCCTGAGTAACCCGCTAAATTTGTGTACTTTCTCTTTCCAGTCGAGACATTCATGTCTTCAGGATCAACAAAGCCAACATGGTGAATCTTCAGCAGAGGGAAAAGAACAATTAGAAATGTTACATAAGCGAAAGAACACAGACACATGATCATAACATTGAACTTACAGTTGAACTAACGTTGACAATCCGACTGGGAGAGCCTCTGATGAGAGATGGCAAAAGCAATATTGAAAGCAAGGCTGGCGCTAGATGATTCACTTGCATATGCTCTTCAAAACCGTCCTTTGAAATTTTTTGAGGTTCTAAACACGATTTGTAGAAAAAATTCATACAGACGTCCTTGAAAAAAATTAGAACAAGCTAACACAGTATCTAATATCTAATGATTTTTGACATTTCAGTAAAATTATTACAAAAAATGCAAGTCCTTTGAATATAATTAGCTTAACGCCAACCTCCAATAGAAAATATCCCGGCATTGTTGATGAGCACATGCAAAGGGACTGAGCGTGCATTCCATGCTTCAGCAAATCTCGCAACAGAATCCAATGAGAGGAGATTAAGCTCCATCACCTTGAATGTCAAATTTTGGTTGAGTTTGCTACTAAATGTTTTAAGAGTCTGTGCTCATAAGTAACTATCACATTACACATTAGTTCTATAATTTCATCGGCTAAGGGGAGAATCTCGGATTCTAAACGGTCCTGCTAAAAGAATTATTTTCCCAGAAATATCTATGCCAGTAAGTGTGTACCTCAATATTGAGAGGAAGGCTCATTTTAGACCAGTCGCACTGCCATTTCTCGATGAGAACATTAGCTCTTGTAGTATTCCGAACTGCCATTACAACGTGCGCCCCTGCTTCTGCTAACTGCCTGTCAGATGCAGCAAAACCACATATCAGCTAAGTACACCTGCAAAATTTGCGAGTTCAAAAAAATACTCCCATTGGTGTTCTTTATACCACGTTTTGACTTATGATACACACTTTTGGGTCTATTGACCGCACATGAAATTATTGTTTTAAACAAATTGATATTTTTAATAAAAATATGTGACCAACATATTAATTTACAAAATATACTCCCTCCGTTCCCCTTAATTGTTTACATTGGAGGACCGGGCTCGACATGTATTTTAATGTTCCTAAAAAACATAGTTTTATAAATTATTTTGAATGCTTTATTCTTCTGAATAAAAATTTGACGTTTAAACTTTTATACAGAAAAAGAAAATTTCAAATGCGTGCCAAATAGTGAAAGAAAATCGTAAAAAAAATCAGAGGGACGGAGGGAGTAGTATTATGGATCGTTTGGATGAGTTTAAAAGAAGTGACTTCTTAATTAAAATAAACAAATGGAGTGGAAGTGAGAAGTAATTTAAGACTTATAAGTTATTAAAATGTTTGGAAAATAAGTAGAAGACGTAAAACAAAAGTTAGCATTCTCAGCTTCTTATAAGTGCTTCTAGCTTTTTTACATTAACGGTACAAATAAATTGCTTCGGACTTATAGTCGAGAACCTGGGCTTTTAAGCCCCAGCCAAACACTCCCTTAATCTACTGAACAATTAACGCGCCTTAAGATCCATGTTAAAAGTAAAAGCATCTTATTATTAAAAAAAAAAACCCAGAGGGAGTAGAAAAAGCATTAAAATGGACAAAGAACCTCGCGATTTCGCGGCCAATTCCATTGGTGCAACCAGTGACAAGACAAGTGAAATCTGGATGGAGAGGAGGAAGAGGCATTGGATTGTGCAGATGTCTAGTCATGATCCTCTGGAACAACATGTCGTGCATCAAATGAAAGCATCCTCTTAACCATGCAATCCATCCCAACCCCTTCTTATTCCACATCTTGCTATAAGCTTCTTCATCTCTCATGCTCATTCTTTCTCAATCACTTGGGAAAAAAAATTGCTGTGTTTTTTACTTTGGTTGGTCGATGAGAAGTCTGGATTTTGAAAATCTCTTGCTGCATTTATTTGTCATATGGTGGCAGTTTCGGAAAGATTTTGGAGCTATTATTATATTTCAATATTATAAGATATCTGAATTTGGCCGCATTGGAATATTAAATTTTATCAGATGTAATCATGGAGCGGCTTGGTTTAACTTAAAAACAAGTGTCTAGAATAAAAAAATGATTTTTAATTTATATGTTTGGATCATTATTATATTTACTACTTATCCGGTTTCAAAATTATTAGTACAATAATAAAATATTATAAATTATCTTTTAAAGTGATTTTCTTTATTTTTGTAAAATCATATTGAAAATAAAAATAAATCACTAAAAATAACATTTTTAATTTCTTAGATTCGGATTTATAAATCGGAAGTTTAACGTTTTAGTAAAAAGTACACGTAAGTGACTTATAAATTCGAAAACTGGATTTTTAAGCTCAGTCAAATAACACATATATAAAACTTGATTCTAAGCTTTTCCGAGGATTTTAGGAACGTTGATTTTCTTTCGTAATGTATTTTGATAACGAGAAATTATAATTTTTCTCAAAAAATACACTCAATTTGTCTCCGGGCAATTTATCTTGAGAGACGAGGATGTGACAAGTATTTTAAGACTCCTGTAAGTTTTATAAATTATTTTAATATACTTCATCTAAACAAAAATTTAATTTAATATTTATAGAAAAAATTAAAAATAAGTAATGAAACTATGTTTTATATCCACTTTACATGTATGCCAAACAATATATAATAACGGTAAAATAATGAGAGTGACAAAGAAAATATATTATTTAGTATAAATTGAAGATTCGTACAAATTTGAATCTAGTATAAATATAAGTATATCTAATTTTTATTTATTTTGAACAAAGTATATCTCATTTTAAAATCATGCGACTGAATATATTTATACAAGTCATTACAAGGAAATCCGGACTACCAAAGGAATATTTTGTTGGTAAAAATGATATTCGGTTGGTAATTCAAAATTGCGACGGAATTATCAACAGAAAAAACTATTACAAATATCCTCGTTGGTAAAGTTTTCCCAACGGAATATGTATTTCTGATGGTAATTTTACGACCGATTAAGAAAGTGTTGACTTTGAGAGAAATTCAATATCTCCGGATTTTCCGTTGTTAAAGTGTCAACAGAGATAAAACCATTGGTATTTACCAACAGATTAACCTTCTGTTAATTTTACCAACAGATTTTTCGTTGTTAACAGAAAAATTGTAGGAATTATTACAACAGAAAAAAATTGTAATAAAATTGTTGGAATTATTACAACAGAATAAAATTGTTGGAATTATTACAACAGAAAAAATTGTTGGTAATAAAATTGTTGAAATTATTACGACAGAAAAAAATTCTGTTGGTAACTTTACCAACAGAATAATGAAATTCCGTTGCCAATTTTACCAAAGAATACCTATTAAAATTTAATAATTTATATTTCAGTTATGTTGGTAAAAATCGTTGGCAAAATTATAAACATTTTTTTTGGTACATTCAAATCTTTTCAACATTCCTTTATTATACAATTAATAAGATAAATTGCTTAATTAATTAAAGGAAAAATGACATAAATTAACAACCGAAAGCAGCATCCAAATTATGATTCAGAAGCCATGCAAACTTAATACATAAATAAAAGTCAGCCAGTCTTTTACACTAATGATTAATTTCCATTCCGATTGTTAAACACCATAGCAAGTTGGCTCTTCATCTCTTCTATCAGATTTCTCATCTTTTATAGTTCCTGGTTTCTCATCTCCTGTAATTCCTTCACTTGGTTCTTCATGTCCCTGCAACTCCATCTGTATTTGTTTATATTCTTCGTTGTTGAAGTTGGAGCCCCTATAATGACTACACCTAGTTTCTGGTCCATATATAACTCTGTTTTTTTGTCTAGTCCGCCAGCAGTTTCAAGGTACAATTGGTCTTCATCAACAACTAGAGGTTCATCAGAACCTTCAATGGGTGCCGAACGATCCTCATATAGTGTCTCAAAACTGGGACCAGCTGCATCAATCATCATATGGTACATTAGGTTGTTCCCATATGTGCCTCGTGAAAAATTTGCTGAAGGTGTCATTCTCTTGACATGCATCGCCCATTATTCTGTGCATATTGATACATATATGTGTATATGCAGAAAAAATAAAAAACAAATAACGTATACATATTACTATTAGCTGAAGCAAGTAGATCTATATATATGTAAAAACACAGAATGATAATAGAGAATGATAATAGAGAAGAAAAGGAACCTTTTTCACAAGAGGATGAATTGGGGAGACTTTTGGCAGAGGATGAACTCTAGGTTGGAGCGACTGGTTAATTTGAGGGAAGATAAAATCATGTCAAATCTTTTCAATAATGGCGTGACAATTTTCTAGAAAAATATATGCAATTATCCATTAAAAGTCATTAAAAGTCTATTAATTATATTTTTCCACCAAAGTCATTGATATGTTGAATAACAATTGATTTTTGATAACTCTTTAAAAGTTGTAATTCAATACATTTGAAAGACTTTTTTAAAATCCTAATACAATATCTCCTTACTTTTAAAGAGTATTTATAAATCTTAATTGAATACATTTAAATTTTTAAAAATCAATAAAAATCATGATACTGTACAATGCTACCCTGTAAAAATGATTTGCATTTAACACACCCATGATTTATTTATAGCCGGCCCAGCAGAACCGACGCGCATGCTTGGCCCAAACCCTACATACGGTTAAAATACAACATGGATCCAAAAGCCCATAAAGCCACTGCAACCCAGCTTTCTGTAATTGAAGCTTGAATCAATGGCAGAAGAAGAAACAAACACAGCACAATCAATGGCCACCTCTCACACAAACAATCAACAAGGTACACTATTTTTTTCTATTTTATCATTTTCTTTTATATATTTTTGCATCATTTTTTTTTCATTTAATCACATAATTATTGCATCACTATCAAACCCTAATTCAGATATATCTGATTCGTGGGTAGTTTATGTTTTTAGATACTCTCCTGTTATGTATATGTTCAGTAGAATCTCGATAAATGAATGTTCGATAAATTAATAATCTCGATAAATTAGTTTTTATTTTTCGGTCCGGGAAGTGTATTTTTAATCTCTATAAATAAATGGGATTCTGGGGTCTAGGCGGTGTTTATCTTAGAGGGTTTAGTGTGTGTTAACAGTTGAGCCCTGTTATAATTTAGCTTGCTGTTTTGTGTTTTCGTGTTTGTTGTTATGTATGTTCGTGATATTTGTATGTGAATTTGATGGTTTAGCTGATTGCCATCAATTAGTAAGTGTTATATATATGTTCTGTAGAATCTCGATAAATGAATAAGTTGGGCTGGGTATTTTTAATCTCAATAATGGATGGAATTCTCGGGTCTAGGTGGCATTTGTGTTTTGAGGGTTAAATGCGTGTTAGAATTAAGCCCTGGTTTGATTTAGCTTTATGCTATATAGAATTGCGAACTGGTTTTGTTTACTAAGATTTGGTGTATTCTGGTTTGTTGTACTCCCTCCGTCCCATAATGAACGTCCTATTCTTTTTCAAGTTTTTTCACACATTTCCAAACTTGTAAAAAACATACTTGTAGACATTATTTTCTCGTATTTTTTATTTTGTATTAAAATTTGAACTTCCTATTTTTATACAAAACAAAAAACACGAAAAAATAATATCTACAAGTATGTTTTTTATAAGTTTGGAAATGCGTGAAAAACACTTGAAAAAAATTAGGACGTTTATTATGGGACAGAGGAAGTATATTTCTGTGTGTGTTTCTCAGTTTTATAGTGAATACATGTAAAGTGATTTTTGTTACGATATCTGTAGGTATGGAGGCTGGTGATGACAAGAGTACGGGAAATGTGAGTGAAGTGGGATGGTTTATTCTGAGTGAAGAACAACAACACATTGGGCCTTATGCTGTTTCCGAGTTGCGAGGTTAGTGTTTTGTATTGGTTTTTATTTTTTGATTGGAAATGGTTGGAGTGTATTTGATTATAATGCGAAAAATTGGTGGTTTGAATGGTTGTTCAGATGCCCTTTTTTGTTTTTTTATACTGTTTTATTTTGTTATTTCAGTTCCACAAGTAACAAGTAGAGCATGGTTTAGGGACAATTGTGTTCCATCTGTAATCTTGCTGAAATGGTATTACGGGATATTGAACAATGTACTTAAGCTTGTTTGTTGGCCTCGACAGAGCATTTTTTAAGCGGCTATCTCACTGAGAGTACACTTGTTTGGTCTGAGGGAAGGACTGAGTGGCAGCCGTTGTCAGCAATACCAGGGGTGGTTACTGGGATTGCTCAACAAGGTACTGAGTCCAGTTTTGTGATGATACTATGTCTGCTTTTCTGGGAGTCTGCTGTTTGGTTCTGTGTCTGATTAGAGACTTGTTTATTTATATTTTGCAGTGGCTTTTCCCTCCAACAATGGTGACGAGTATGAACAATGGCAGAAGGAGGTGATGGAAGCAGAAGCACAGGCACAAGCAGAGATGTTAAAAGCTGACTCCAGCAAGCTGGATGATGATGCTGAAAGACCTTCGACACCCCCAGACGGCGAGGAAGAATTCACTGATGATGATGGGACTACCTACAAGTGGGACAGGGGGCTTAGAGCTTGGGTTCCTCAGGTAGGCATTAAGATTTGTATACACTTATGTGATTTATTGTACTCGTAGATCCTAAAATTGCATTCCTCATGTAAGATAGGCAGGCTTCTTAGTATACAAATATTAGCCTCCAGTGACAATAACTGACAATATAAATTGAACTGTTCGAGTGTTATCCAAAATTATGCATGGGTATGATTATTGTTCTCTAATTCCTGGATTACAAGAATGTACAACTCTTGGTCTAGAAATACCTTTGCAGCTTATGTTGATAATAATTCTATGCTATCAAGAAAAGAGACATTGCCAGGTTGTGAATTTTCCTTATTAATATGTGAACTACGAACTGATAGCTTCTCTTTGTCACTTCTCCCTACTAAGACGCTTACTAAGATGTGCAAGTAGGTGCAAGTTATGAAGTTAATCTGACAGAGTTGGAATTGTGAAAACTGATTTATATGAAACAGTTGTACAATAAGTAGATGATAATAATTAATAGGTAATGAGAAAAACTTATTTTATTTTATTTTTTAAATTTATGTAATTCTGTGATAGCAATTCAGTTCAATTTGTGCTTTAGCTGAGTAAGTTATAGGTGTCCATCTAAAGATATAGGAACCATTCATTTGATGATTTACAAATCATATTCACAATTAGCAAATTTTTATAGTAAATATTTGATATGTTGTGTGGTTGGCATCATCCAATTTTTATATTACTGTACCATTTATAATTTTTTCGTATACCAAGATGGAAAGAAGAAATGTCTGAAATAGAGTATAACATTGACTGATTTAATTTATGGCAGGAGAGTGAAAGCAATATAAAAAGTAGTGAGTATGATGTAGAAAACATGACTTTTGAGAAAGAAGAGGAAGTATTTCCGACAGTCGACGATGCCATCGGAAAGGAAGATGTTACTGTTAGTAGTGAAGTTGCAGAACCAGTGCCTGAAGCTAAGAGGAAGTCACCTGAAAAGCCAGCTGATAAGAAGGTAGGTTTTGTTGTGTATTGTTGTCCTTAGACATTCAGTTATCCGGCTATTTAATTTATTATCGTGGATGCAAATATACTAATATGTTTTGGCACATACCTTTTACTTGTTAGTTAAGCATGAATGTTAACAGTAGCATCTAGATTCACTTCCTTTTTATGATTGTGTACTCCATTTTAAATATTTCTGTATTATATCCTTTCTTATATTAAATAATATATTTTTCTTCTAATAAAGCCTTTTTTATTGTTCATTCCAGGAGCCTAATAAACCTCCTGACAGTTGGTTTGAATTAAAAGTTAATACGCATGTTTACGTGACTGGATTGCCAGAAGATGTTACTTTTGATGAGGTATTGCTGTCAATCTTTCTTTATCTTGTATCTTTAAAATACTCATGCTTAGCACACTGATATACAGTTTACAGTATAACAAAGTATTATCTTTATGGATGGATGCCTTGTTTTTTTCCTTATGTTGTGTTTGGTTGGGGAGAATGGAATGGAATGAGTAAAAATACTTGAAACTGATAGTGATAGGAAGAAAATTTTGAAAAAAATTGAGGAAGTGCAAAATTGCTATGATGAGATTTGAGAAGAAATTGAGGATGGGAGAGAATGGAGCATTCCATCTCAAAGTGAAGGTGTGAACTCTAGCACATGATGTAAGGAATGAAATGGAGGAATGAATGAAATTTCTTAAAAATTGTTTATAAAATAGTTTATTTTTCATTCTATTCCTTCCGGAATCATTCACCCCAACCAAACACAACATTAGAGTACCCTTCTTTTTAATGTTTCTAATGCTAACATTGGAATACCATTCAGGTAGTCGAAGTATTTTCCAAGTGTGGAATAATAAAAGAGGTGAGTGCCTTTATTATTTCAACTTACTTTCCTTTTATTTTATGTAGTTGATGTCTCTTAGTTTTGAAGTAATTGTTCCAGTCCGTAGTATCAGTCTGTGAGACCAAGTTAAGTGAAAAATAGGTGAGAGAGAAAAAAATTGTAGGAGAAACTGAATGACCATGCCAATCAAAATTGTATATGCGTCCTTCTGCCTTGATAAATTGCTTATTGGGGAAAACATCGAATATCATCCATTTCCGCTAATGCTAGAGCCTCTGAGTTATTTTTGATGTCATTATCTCTTTCTATAGATAAATAAGTCCTCTTGAATAGCCTTTGACCATGTACTGTGCGGGGTAGATCGTGGAGTTGTCATAAATATTTTGAAAACTGTGTTAGGGTTTAAATCTTTTTCACAATTGTTGTTCATACATTGTATTTTTTTATGGAATTTTTTGCGCGTAGACTATGTCGAGTGGAGATTGCACTTCATTATTTGAATAATTTAACAAGGATTAACCACCATATATACCATGGTGAAGTCTAAATGTTGCCAGCCATTACCTAGGGGCAATGGGGTAATCTAAGTGAAAGATGTGTATACTATTATAATATGGCATAGCTTATGTTGAAGGGTGCCTAGGGTAGCAGCTTATCGCTCAAGTGGGAGCCTAGAAGTGTCCAGGATCCTTGCAAGTGCATTGTCTCACCTGGATACCATCACAACTGTGTTAAAACTTGTTTCACTTTGCAAACTTGTTGCATTGCAGTGCTATATGCTTTTGATTGCTCCAAGAAAACTTTACTTTATTGTACCAAACTAGTTATCCTCTTTTTTTTTTTTTTTTAAAGTAGTTCTGGACTGACCTTCAACTGATACCTCTATTCCATTAAATGAACCTTTTTGTGATGTATTATTGATTAGGACCCTGAAACAAAAAAGCCTCGTGTCAAGATCTATGTCGACAAGCAAACAGGAAAAAAGAAGGGGGATGCTCTTGTTTCATATATGAAGGTAGCTTTTATGATGTTTGATCGTATGACTATGTTCTCTTTGAATGCTTGTTATATTTTGGTTGTGCTTCTTAAGTCATTCTTGTGCTCTTTTTTAATTATTAGGAGCCATCGGTTCATCTGGCGTTGCAACTTTTGGATGGGTCACCCCTAAGGCTCGGTGACAAGAATCCAATGTCAGTTACTGTAGCCAAGTTTGAGCAGAAAGGTATTATGCTCGGGCCATAGGAGTTTATTCTATTTTAGTTAGTTCTTTTACATGTTTCATTATTTTGATCTGCCATAGGATTTAAAACATTTAAATTTTGCATTGGATCAAACTTGTGTGTGATATATAGCTTTGAAGTGCCAGTGATGTTTTTTAGACAATTTTTCTCTATGATTTGCAGGGGAGAAATTTATTTCGAAACAAGTGGACAAGAAGAAGAAGAGGAAACTTGAGAAGGTTGAACACAAGATGCTTGGCTGGGGTTAGTATTTATGTCACGTGTGATAAAATTTTCTTTTAGTTACTATTTTTTTTGGGTCAAATTTTCCTTTGTTATGAATGTTGATATTTGGTTTTGTAATGGATTAATGTCCTTGAACCAGATATATATCCAGGTCTAAATAAGAAAGATGTTCTTGGTATATTTTCAGGGTGCTTGATTAATTTCCCCTACAAGTATTAGTTGCTTATATATTGTGGGGGTATGGCGAGTACCTTAGGCTGAAAGATGTTAATATAACTGGATAACTTAAAATTTAGTGGACGTCAATGCGTAGGAAATTATCTCTGCCTGCTTGCAAGGATGAAAAACACTACAGTCAGATGCTCAGGTGCAATTACTATATATTCATTTTATAAAATAAAATGAATATTTTATAACGAAGATGGAGTAGAGTGCCAGATAAACCGACGTATTAATATATATATATCTCTATTAACCATTTTTTGTATTTCTCACCGTGACTTTTCATTAAGGTAGTTTACTTATGACGTCTTTACTTATTATAAAGTCCAGGTTTTCTCTGATTACCTGGCACAAAGATCTGTTTTTTTTTTAATTCTGTTGTGTTTTTAATGTCCATAATTTATTATTACATACAGATCATTAGAACCTTTTCTTATCGATATATCAAACACAATACATTATGTTGCTCTTTATGTCTTCCATATATTTCTTGCTGTGTAGTTCACCCAGAAGCTGTAAGAGACAGGGGATGATAACAAATACTCCGTATTATCTAATTCAAATGAACATTTTTGTGACATGCTATTTTAAATTCTGTTTATTTCACATGAAGGGTTTTGAAATTCCTCATATCAGTTGTACATGATAATAGCTGTAGTATATTTAATACGTGTTTAATGCGATAGCAAGTTCAATACTAATGTAGTGGTAGGAATTTTACAGATCTTGGTGTGTTAAGCTTCACTTCTAATGGTGCATCTCTTGCGGCATCCTGATTTTAGCCATCTACTGTAAACTACTATGCAAATTTTTATAATTGGTTGTCTTACTGATTTTTGTTTTGGTCCTACGGAGGCTGAAACCTTCTTGCTGCAAATAATCAGTTATATGTTTTGATTTCTGTTACTTGTCTGAAGTGGCTTTAGATTCTGAAATATTTGATTCAATTTTTATATTATATCTGTTCTCCTTGTTTGTTTGGTGGGGGGTTGAAACTGTTTAATGCGATAGCAAGTTCAATACTAATGTAGTGGTAGGAATTTTACAGATCTTGGTGTGTTAAGCTTCACTGCTAATGGTGCATCTCTTGCGGCGTCCTGATTTTAGCCATCTACTGTAAACTACTATGCAAATTTTTATAATTGGTTGTCTTACTGATTTTTGTTTTGGTCCTTCGGAGGCTGAAACCTTCTTGCTGCAAATAATCAGTTATATGTTTTGATTTCTGTTACTTGTCTGAAGTGGCTTTAGATTCTGAAATATTTGATTCAATTTTTATATTATATGTGTTCTCCTTGTTTGTTTGGTGGGGGGTTGAAACTATTCAACAAGTTTCTTTGGAGAAATTTGGGTATGAAATTGATAGCATTTGAACTTTTATTGATGCATCCATGAGAATTGAAAATCATTTAGCTACCTGAGATAGTTGCTTTACTGTACTGCAACAGACTTTAGAGGCATTTAAAAGAATGTTTTATCATAAGAAGTGTAAATATCTAGGCATACTCATATAGGGGTCATACAGAAGCATTTTATTTAAATCTGTGCTATACTGTATCTCCAAAAGCAATTTTCTGTAAAAATGTTGCAATTTTATACCTTTGGCATGATTCATAGACCCTGCCATAACATGCTCGTATTATGGTTCAGGTGGCCGTGACGACTCAAAGTTGTTGATTCCAACAACTGTTGTTCTCCGCTATATGTTCTCTCCTGCCGAAATGAGGGTAAACTATTGCGCTCCTTACAACCTACTCATGTACACTTATGCACACTCACACCAGTATGTGTGTTTCCACACACGCACCTACAACATTAAAAATCTGGATGAAAGAGAAGATATGTAGCTCTTTTGTTATCATGGCAAGCGTTAACTTGGACATACAGATTTCTAGTAGTTCCATCACAATTGCAATTGAACTGGTCTGTGAAACTTCTTAATATTTTAATTTATAAAAAAATTTACACCTACTGCATCGTTCTACATTGCAGACATTCTTATATAGAGGCTTGTGCTCCAATTTGAACTGTAAGAATTGGGAATTATATAATGGAAACTACTGATCAGGATGCATATCAGTGATTTTTATTGGAAACAAAATCACCACTTACAGTCACACAAATTAATTCAACAATGTTACTTATGCAAATTTTCAGATCTCATTACAGTGGTACTGTCTCACTGTTTATATACATATCTTTAGTTTGATATTCTGACGTAAAATTGTAATGCTCTCAGGCAGATGAGGATCTACGTGCTGAATTAGCAGCAGATGTTGAAGACGAGTGTGCAAAGCAAGGTCCTGTGGAGTCAGTGAAGGTATTGTAATATATCTGCCATTCAGTTTGGGTGTTGCTATCCTGTTTTGCATCTTGGTAAAAGTGATGTAGTATTTAGTAATTACCTTCTGTGCGCCCCAATTTATTTGTTTGCTTGACCATTACCATAACCACTAATTCAACGAATTAATGGTCTATAATTATGTAATGGTATCATGAGATGATATCTATATTCTATGATCAATTATAGGTGTATATGTTATAGAGTACAATAGATATGCAAAAGCCTGGAAAATGGTTGTGTAAAATGTATAGGACATTAAAGGCCAAGTTTTTTTCTTGACTTTGTGAAGGGGACCCTCTGACTTGTCTTCTTTCATTATTCTGTTTCCCTTCATTCTTTGTAAATCTGGATATAGACTAAAGTAGTACTACTATATAAGGATCAAAGGGCAAGCATTTTTATAACATTGTCAGTTGGCATTTGGAGATTGATCCAAGTTTGACTAAGTTAGAATTTAGAGATTGATCTAAGTTGGAGTAAGTTGGCATTTAAAGGTCGATCCAAGTTTGAGTTCGCGCATGCACATATGTGGCTCTTAATTGAATTTGTAATATCTGCAGGTTTGTGAGAATCATCCGCAGGGTGTTGTGCTGGTGAGGTTCAAGGATAGGAAAGATGCAAGGAAGTGCATAGAAGTGATGAATGGAAGATGGTAACTTATGCCTCTATTTTGCTTTTACTAAATTTTAAAACAATGTAATGTTCTACATGACTAACAAAGAATTGCATTTATCATCGTGCCTCGATATCATGCATCATAGTAGCTGATTATAATATGATAGTTGGTGCAGGACTTCATTTCTTTATAGAATTTCTGTAAGCATGCTTAGGTTAATTATGTGCTAGTATAATACGCATGTTTTTCCCATGTAGCATAGTGTTCACATTGTCAACGCAACTCTTGACCATTCTATAAGAGGAAAACAAAGTTATCATACATAGATATATCTGGCCATGGAGACGCATGGAATGATAAACATGATCAGAGATGTCCAAAAAATCTGAAATCTGATCTGGAAAAAAATTTGAAAAACCTGATCCGGAAAAAAACCCGGTCTGGCCCGGCCGGTCCGAGGGCCTAAAACAGGCCTAGTATTTTCAAAAAATCTGGATTTTATCCGGATTTCTGAAAAATCTGGATTTTTTATAAGTAGACCAGGCTTAGTATTTTTCGAAAAAGCCTGGCCTGGCCCGATTTAAAAAAAAAACCGGGCCAATCTGTTTTAAAAAAAAACCGGTTTTGTTTGGCCCGATCTGGATCTGGCCCGAATAGATCTTTTGGACATCTCTAAACATGATCACATTTTTAAGTTTATTGATTTTTTATCAACTTGAGATATTTGGTTGTGCGTATATTATCATACATCAGTGATGCACATGGTTAATCAGTATGAAGCTATAATTCGAATTGCTTTGTACCTTTGAGTATACAGCTGACTGAAGCCTCTACTGACACGATAATTTTCTTATTTGCTTAATTAATTGTAAATATTGCTCTAATAACCCTGTTTGCGACTCTAGGTTTGGTGGTAGACAAATACAGGCTAGTGAAGATGATGGATCAGTCAACCATGCCGCTATAAGGGACCTGGAGTATGATGCCAAAAGATTGGAGGAGTTTGGAGCTGAACTTGAAGCTGATTAAATGCACTTGCTACTTGTAGAGTCAATCAGAAACATGAGAGCTGTATATGACCACTTGTGACAGAGTTCGAACTCGAATTTAATTATCAAATACTTTGGTCCCAGTAAATGGTTAAAATTTTTGGCATCTATTATTGGTCCATAGATGGGATTAGGAGCCATTTGAATCTTTTCAATGACATGCATCTAAGAAGATTGCTTTCTCATCATCTTGTTTGTTAACTTATTACTCTTTTAAGTTGATGTGAAAGCAACTTTTTGCCTCTTAAGTGAAGCTTAAAGTTTGACTCAGGTCACTTGTACCTCAGATTACAAATGAAAAGTTAGTTTTAAGCTGACTTCCAATTTTCGTTGTTTATATTTGAGATCTAGGAACTCAATCTCGCATCGTTTCTGAGTTGTGAAATTTTATTTTATTTTTATTGCGGCTTCTATACTGGCCGCATGCCCCTTTAATTGACCGCCTCTGGAACATAATAAGCGTACTAAAAACAATATTTTTTAACATAAATAATAGATATCTTTAGACATAAATATATTTTTTCATCAGGACAACATAGACATCTTCATACATACCTTGAAATGTAATAAGGACATGGTTGATATTTCTTATTATGCGTAATTTGTTTAAAAGTGTTTAAAAGTTGACATGTAATATGAAACGGAGGGAACATTTTTTTTATATCGGGCAAGGAAGGCGTTTAAACTTCAACTATCAGATAGTTTAGTTGCCATCCCATCACAATGTTCTGGACAAATTTTTGATAAATCGCAGTGAAGGGCAGGACAGAATGTAAAAGAAAAAAGGGAGGCAAGCAATTTTGTAGTGATACCGGGTAATAAGGAAGCTTCCAAGTATTTATTTTTAGTCCATATTTATTATTTGCATGGTATCCACCACTAAATATTTAGATTGTTTTAATCATCTGCATCAATTTGAACCCTCCTTCTTCCACCCAATCTGCCATTCTTCAATAAGATTACTAAAACAATACTTAAAAGGATAAAAGAAAAGGAAAGAAAATGGAGAGATGAAAGGGCTTGGGAAGTAAATAACAAAACTGAAAAATCTCCCATCTCCTTCTCTCTTTCTGTTTCTTTGCTTTTTAGTGTTTTTTGTTGAAGCCAATTAATTTTTATTTGGCAAAGATGAATGGTAAAGCTTCAGTCTCTAAGGAACTTAATCAGAAACACACCAAGGTATAAATTTTTGATATATTCTTTTTTTGGGGTGTTGATCATGCAAAACCTTACATCTTCTTGAATTAAGCTTAACTTTAAATATATGGTTTTTTTTTTTTTAATTTAACAATCTGTGATTAGCATGCATATGTGCTTATACCCATATGGATTTTAATTGTAATTTAGGTTTATTGCAATTATAATGGTATGAACCCTGCGGGATATACCAGGTAGGTTTGGTTATGCTGATGTTTAAGCATGGCTATACAGTTGTACTAAATATAGGGCATTTTGGTGGGACTTTAACCAGTGTTGATCCTGTGTCCACAGACCATGGATGGCAACATTCTTTTATTGATATATATACTATCCAACCCTACAAATGCTAGTTCCTGAAATTTTACAATCATAAATGGTATGGATTTGTTTTTCAATTTGATCGAAAACCTGAACTTAAATGATTGGATGAGGATTTTGGATGTGAAGGCCTAGAAATATCAATTGCAGGAACCGGAAATAGAATAATATAGATAGAGTGATACCACACTTATAGCTGGTTCCTTTGTATTTTTAAGCTATTGGAGATTGGATGTATATAGTGTCGAATTGTACTTCTCTTTACAGTTCTGCATTTATTTTTTTATTTTTTTTGCAGATATTGGAGGGTCTTCTCAAGCTACCAGAAAATAGGGAGTGTGCAGATTGTCACAGCAAGTATGATATTCTAGATTGATATACTTGATTGCGTAAAGTGGATACCATCTGAGTACTTAGAAAATGGTGAATTTTTAACAGTTCTGTTAGGAATAAATAAAGGATTGCAGAAAGGATGTCATAATATTTGTAAAGCATGAAAACTCTCCAGGGTTGTATCAGGATGTAGTAACCATGTTCGGTGGAAGTACAGTCCCTAATTTCTTGTGAATAAATAATTTGAAGTGAAAAATTAAAAGATTGTTGTTTAATTTTATACCAAGTATATGAGTGCTTAAGCATCTTATGCAGCTTTTGTTATAGCCTTTTCCTACCACATTTTCTATATTCATGTAATACCAGTCTATCTTCTGATTCAGTACGTAAAGCAAGTGTCAAATTCCTTATTAAGCATTACAATGAAAACAAATTTGAACATATTTAACCTCATTATAATATTATTTGTTTGTGATATATTTTTATTCAGGGCGCCAAGATGGGCAAGTGTGAATCTTGGAATATTTATATGCTTGCAATGTTCGGGAGTACATCGAAGTCTTGGAGTACACATATCAAAGGTTTCATTTTAAAATTTTTATTTGTAGTAAATTTATAGTTACAAAGTAATGCTATTAATATATAACCTAGTCACATTACATTCTCGAAGCATTTCCTTTCTAATTTATCTTTTTTTTTTATAATACAGGTAAGATCTACAGCACTCGACACTTGGCTACCTGATCAGGTTGCCTTTATGCAAGGTAAGAATATATACATAGTCCTCTCCCCCTCCCTCTCTCACACACAGGGAATAACTTACTCTTAGTATCATTGTCTTGAGGTCCTGACGCAACGTGAGGAGGTTGTGGTCACATTAGCAAGGTTTATAAACCTGAGATGTATTAATCTCCTTAAGAAAAGTATTTTGGTCCCAGAATCGTTTTGTGGAACATACAATGTTTGGTTGAATTCTTATTATGAGTTGCACATCTACAGAATAGCAGGTTTTCGGGTTGAAAAAAAAGGCTCTATTTTATATATAAGAGGTTGCTCTTTCGAATTTTGTGGTGCAGCTATGGGTAATGAAAAGGCAAACAATTATTGGGAAGCTGAATTGCCACAAGACGATGACAGGCGTGATATTCAAAGTTTCATACGTGCCAAGTAATCTCTCAGCTGATCTTTAATGTGTGTGCATTCAGAGTTGAGATTCACAAGTACACTTCTCTCTTTCTTCTCTAATATGTGATTTGGAGTTGTCAGGTATGAGAGAAGAAGGTGGGCTTCTAAATCTAAAAAACAACCAGATCCTTCAGATTTTCAAAGTAGCGATACATGTCATAATATAATGGAAGGTCCAGTCAAGATTCCCATTCCGAGGAAAGCAAGAAAATATTCTATGGAAGAAGAGGCTATAATCGAGTACACGTCACAATCTGCTCATACGAAGCATCACGGGGTATGTTGCTACTAAATATCTATTAATACTGCATGGTGCCTGGACTACAGCTAGGTGCATCATATAGTTAGCAGTTACATGTTCATACAGGTATAAGGCATCTGTTCGTGATTGCATGCCAGCCATGTAAAATGAGATATTGGTGTTGAACTATGTATTTTCCTTCTTAATGCTGCTTCTTACTCTCTTTTCTTCAATGTTTTTTTCTTTTTAATTTAATTATACACTGCACATTAATGCATGCGTATCACTTATACAGAGTGCTATTTATTTATCTACTTCTAACAGGCTTCACTCTCAATGGATCTAAAAGAGAATTTTTTTATACCTCCACCTGCTGAAAATGTGCCTAAAAATGATACAACACCAAAGAAGATTGATGCTAATACAGATCTCTTCAGTTTGCTCTATGTCTCGGATCATGATCGTACAGTTGTGCCTCCGTCCAGATGGGCAACTTTTGACTGTAAGAACACTCTTTGGTTCTCTACTTCAAATATCTTACAAATGATAAAATTAATAGTTTTAATTGCCGGAACATGCAAATAAGGAATCTGCAAAGTTTCACTAGAACCATAAGTTTGGATATAATATGTTTATGTAAGTACATGATGCAGACAACTGCATATTTTAGCAATTGTTTGAAGCCAAAAGTAGAGAATCAGTTTATGATATGAATTTTATCACGCAGGAGCTGAATAGAGCTATAAGCAGATGACTATGACACCAGTATGTTGCCTGAAGCATTAGTTAACAGATGGAGGTGGGAAGTGGTTCTGGTTATAAAGGTATGTCCCTTCATATGAATTGCACATTGCAATAGTGTAAGTTTGTTTCGACTTTCTACTTTTTTATCTTTCTTTTCCCTCCTTAGTTATTAAGAATGTAGGACATATATTTCAGCAAAAAGAGGTTACTGTTTTATCAGATGTCTGAAGCTCTAAGATTACCAGAAAACAAGTATTTACAGAATGTGCCTGGTTTTTATCTTTAACTACAGGATCTTGTTACCATGACGTAGCCGGCAAAAAATATTGGTCTTTAAATATCTTCAAGCATCTAGAATCTTGTTAACAGGAAATAGCATTAATATTTAAATGTTTTTAATTATAAATGAAAAGTGCGGGAATGTGGATAAATTATGTGACCCTAATTCTGATGCTCTATCAGCTGGTAATCCATGAATCAACATTGAATTATGCTCTAGTACATTTTAATGAAGAGCGTTCTTAGGACCTGGGCCAAGGAATGATTCCCAAACGGACGCTCCTCAGTTACATAATCAAAAATGTCCATATATGATGTTTCAGGAAATTGACAACTGTCATAAACCACTTTCTTTTCCGAGGATAAGAAATTGTTTAGATCTACAGACTGTAATGCTGTATTGCTGTGGAGTCAAAGAAACAGACAGAATTAACATATTACGTGTGTGCATTTTAATTCTTCAAGTTAGTCATTATTGCTTCAGTTTTCATTTTTTAAACACTTATTTTAGCAAAGTAGGAACCGATAGTTGTTGCCTGTTGGAAGTGTATTTTCCTGATAATATTTGCTTATAATGAACAGTGAGCAAGAACAGCTTATGATCACTAGAATGACAAGGCCACTCACAACTAGTTTAAGATTTCTTACATCATACAATGGTTTTCAAAATATTTTAGTGAGAAGATAGGCATCCGCAAATTCCAGAGGGGCGCAATGAACGTGGCAAAAAATTTCTATAATTAACATGCGTTTGCCGGGAGTCGAACCCGGGTCTATTGCTTGGAAGGCAATTATCCTAACCGTTGGACTACAAACGCTTGCATGTTTATTAATAGCATAAAAATACCAGCAGGACTGTAGTACTACCGCTGAAAATACCTATAAAAATAAAATAAAAAAGCTCTCAGAAGCAAGACACTTGAGGAAATTTTTAAGTACTTTGATGCCTCTCATATGATTAGAAATTATGATCAAGAGTTGCGAACTTAAGATGTGTACTTATACCAGCCCTCCAAGTTGGTGCTTTAGTTGCATTGACTTGGATGGAGTGTGTATAAGTACTTTAGAGAAGGAGAGAGTCCGTGTGAGTAGGTTGGTTGATAAATGTTGCTACTATCTACAATGTAAAATTACTAACTTCTCATAAGTTCACATTTAAAAACAATGTTCCACTGAAGGTGTCTGGTTTCTATTAAGCAGCTGTTTGAATAAATGTATGCCTGATGTAATATGAAAATTTTACTTTCTAACTACTACTCACATATTAACTCTGTTAACTTCTATGATCTATGCATATACATGTAGATGAAAGAAAAATGTAGGTAATATATGCTATATTTGCAAATGACTATCTGTGAGTTTGAAATCCGTATATTTTTACCACGTCTCTGATCAGTGCCTTATCAGTCTCTAGCATCTAAATCTACTATATCAGAAATAACAGATTTCAAATAACCCCATGCTTGCATCTAACTACAGTTCTCATAAAATTCTTCTGCAGGAACTCTAGCTTCTAGAAGAATTTCAACTCTACTTCATCACAGGTGTGCATGAAATCCTTCCGCCCTTGATTCACAGTTAAGGGAAAAGTCTCTTATCCGTTTCAAAAATTTTGATTTTTGGTACATCTGGCAATGGATAAATATCTTAGGTGTACCTTTCCTTAGTTAATGATTTTCCTTATGTTAAAAAGACTTTGCTACAGTCGATTGATTTGTCAGGCCTAATCTATTAATTTCAGTTTTTCTGTGACCTTTCCGTCTAGAATATGCTTTAATATAGCCTCCCCTTTGTGTCTATTTGCTGATATATTAATAAACTTGATTAGTGCAGCCAATGTACCAGTTTATAACTTATGTAGTTGGGCCGACTTGTTTGAATAATATATGATCCTGGTAAGCCCTCCTCCTAACAACTTGTGGTCACTTAACACGACTGACTCAACCAACCTAGCTAGCTACTTGTTCCATTGTAAATAAGTGTTGTATCTCTCATTTCTGGCATGTTTTTGGGCCAATGTTTAAGTGGATGACACCGAGAGGTGAGCGTTGGCCTTTTGCTCTCACATTAGTTGTCGCAAGTTATTGTCATTTGGTTGTGAAGCACTTGACTGCTTAATTTCAGTATGTCATAGTGCTGTTTAAACCGAATGCTTTTGCATAAAATTATGCACCTCCCTTTTTCATCCGAAAGTAAAGGGGCCTGTTAAAAACCGAACTCCTACAGATACAGTAGTTCCACCGCCCTTAGTTCCGGTTTTTTGCAATCTTTCCAGTTTGTTGCAGAGGGAATTGTTAAGTAACACTTGCAGAAGCATTCAGTTGCAGTATGGTGCATTATCAAACAACTCAATTTTATTTAATTTTCGCAAGTTTTTGTAATAAGATGATTTGACCCATTTGCCTCTAAAACAGGGGGCATTTTTTGTTGCTTTGCATCTTGTCATTATTAGTATCTTGTACTTGAGTATGACAGCCCAACAATCATCTTCTCAGGCCCCTTATCAACCCCACAACTGTGTTAATATATCTTGATACCATAATGTCTTAATTATTGAGCAATTAAATAGTCTGGTAGAAATTTCTGAGTTCAAGCATGGAAAAGGAAGGGTGATAAATGGCAAATAATGTTTAACGTGGTATTGTGGTGGTACATACCCATGAACCTGAAGAGGTGCATTCATATCGACAAAACTTGCGCCCACGGCCCTCAAAATGTTTAGAGTCCTATGAATTTCAAGATTAATATAGATTTTGATAATATATGATATATTTATGAATCAAGTCTTCAAAAGTCGATTTCAATTGTGAATCACAAGACTAGTACGATCATTTTGATTTTAACCAAGACTCTAGTCTTGTTTATTTCAACTGAGATTATAAATCTCGATCTCGGGAGAGAGACCATCTTGTCCCGAAGATAACATGAATTCGGGACTGAGACCATCTTGTCCAAAAGATTACATGAAATATTTGAGTTATCTTAATTTTTACTAAGACACGGTGAATTTTTGGATCAATTCTATTGATTTTAACTGAGATTTTGTGAATTTTGAGATCAAGAGTCAAGACCATCTTGTCCAGAAAATAATATGTAATATTTGAAGTGTGGTGTGATAAATAATTTCTGAGATAGACTAATTGTGAATCTAAATTATTTCTGAACACGACTCAAATACGACGAAAAAACCCAAAAGTATCACGACCTTAACATGACCAAATAATTTGAGTACAATGAGAAGTAAATTGATTTAATATGAGTTGAAGCAACCGTTTTTTCATCCTACATTCTCATGTGCATGCATGAAGGCTTCATTATGAATTAAAAAACATGGAGTAGACAATTAAAATCCATTGTTTGCTCTGCTCATTGAGATGAGATGAAGATGCTTTAACTTTGTATATCTTAGTGAAAATGTCCAATCAACTTATGTTCCATGCACCCACTCTTCTCCCTTTTAATTTGTTTCTTTTTCTTTTTATATAACATGGCTCTGGGCTCATTGCTCCTACTCATTTCTTTATTTTTCGAGAGTGACCACTTAGCAAGATGATCAATTTATTATTACAAGGACAAACTACAAGACAACAATAACATCAAAATTAAAACACAACAACGAAGCTAATTAGGGGGAAGAAATTTCACCGTATCTCACGGGAAAGTGGATTTTATATTTTTGTGAAATTCGTGACTCAGCCAATAGTAAAGTTATCCTTGCTTGTGGATTATCGTCGCTCGTTAATTTATTATTATAAAAAAATATCAAATTTATTACTATATTATGGTTGTAAAAAATAAACTACTCGGTCGACCTGTCGATTCGGGAATTATCGGGAATTTTTGGAGATTTTATATCAAATCAGATTGTAGTCAGTTAAATATTTTTTAAGAATTAATCGAAAATCAATCAAAAATTTTAAGATACTGTGCTAAGTTTATAAATCAATCAAATAATTAATTCGTCTAATAACAATTAAATTTCAAAATTTTACATATATATTGTGGCCTTGTCGGTCTATAATCAAATTGATCGGTATCAATTTATCACTGGATTTATCAATTTTTGTTAAAGTGGCTGATAGGATAAAAAAAATTGTTTCATTACTAATTTTTGTTAATTCGTTGGTTCATAATTAAAGTCCTGTTTATTAAAGGAGAACAGGGCCTCAAAATTTTTTCCAATTTACATAAAATATGTTTAGCCGATGCCCTTAAAGGAGACAATGAGCCAAAGATTAGGTTAATTAACTATTTTTATGTTTGTTTTTTCATTTCCCTACATTAACAATTTTAAGGTTCTGAAAACAGGGAATCAAGTTGTCGTAGCAATTTCATTATTACTCCCTCTGTCCCATTTTATACAACTCTTATTCTTTTTTGGGACGTTCCAAAAACAATGAACCTATCATACTTACTATTTTTTAACACTACTTTACAATGTTACACTCACTACCTTCTTCCACTATCTCCATTATATAATAATATAAACACTATTACACCCACTACTTTACTCCATTATCTCAAATCTATTATTAAATATTAATAAGTCCCATCACTTTACACATTTTTCAACTAAACTTATTAACCTTTTCTTAATCTCCCTAAAAGTTAAATTAGCTCATTCATTTTGGGACGGAGGGAGTATATGACAATCATCGAGGCACCAGTAGAATCAAGGTTACTTGTTAGTCCATTAAAGTCAACACATCTTTTTCTTAGTGAGATTTTAAAATAAATAAATTGGTTCGTGTTGGCTTGTAAACCTAGACTAAAAATTAAAAATTTACAAATTAATTTATTCGAGTAACGAGTGTAGTATTAATCTATAGAAATATATCATCGATTTATTAATTATATATTTGTTTTTGACAAATATGGCTTATAGCCTTATCTGTTTAAATAAATTCTCGAGTGAGTCGGGGTCGAATCCAGAATCTGGTACGACAGAGTATAAGCTCTTAACCATTTGAGTTATTTAATCGTGATTTAATTAAAATTTTAAATCTAAAAATTCTGATAAATCTTGAATCAAAAGACTCTACTAATTAGTTTCGCTTCTCGATTTGAAGGAGGGTTGTCGAAAGTAAATGATCGTTAACAATAGTTATTATTAACATATTGACAATTTGACATCAACCTCAAATGCATTTAGCTTGGAAATTGGCATGCAAGTGTGAGTGTGGTGCGCACCACTGTACTTTTAGAACCCTAGGGTCTGTTTGGGAGTGCTGTTAAAAATTGCTATGCTGTCAGAAAAAGTGCTGGTAAAATAAGTGCTGTTGTAGAAATCAGATAGCTGTTTGGTAATTTTTTTGATATTTACTTATTTTGAGTTGTAATATAAAAAAAATAATGATTTTGGTGAGATTTTATAATGAAATCTATAATAGCATTCTGCAAAAGCTGAAAAGTAGCTTTTTCCAAAAGCATGGGAGGACTTGCTTTCTCTAACAGCAGCTTTTCAGCTAAAAGCTGCTGTTCGGAAAAGCTGCTTTTAGATTTACCAAACAGTTTTTCGCCTGCTTTTCAGCAAAAAGCTGCTGTTGCTGTCTACAACAGCAACCCCAAACAGTACCCTAATCTTAAAAGCAAAGCAAACATAAAAGAGCATGCTAGCTATCATTGCTCTACTAATGGTCTCATTTTTACTCATTTTGGAGGACCCCTCGCCAATGGAAATTGTTCACTCCCTGCCCATTTCAAGTTTGGGACATGACATCCACCGTTGCGCAAACAATATTATTACGAGAAATAGAGAATTATATCAATCACTGATACAAATTCCAAAATCATCAAATATATGTGTTGTTTGACGGGTAGAGTGATTATCGATTAGTATATTAAATTACTTGTTTTGATAGCTGATTTGATTAGTGATTAAGAACATATAAAAGACTCTTAAATAGACTTGAAGAGAAAGATCAAAACTTGAGTTTCAAGAGACTCTCGGTGACTCTTAAAAAACTTAAGAGTCTTTTCTTTTTCCTCTATTTTAGAAGTTTTGTAGTGAATCTTAATTTGTTCTTAATTTGTTTTTAATAATAAAAAATGCATTCCCTCCCCTACATGAATTGAAATTTTTGACATAGTGGGTTTAAATAGGAATAAAATATATAACAGTAGGACGAAATTGAGAGGATTATTGGAGTTAAAACTCTTAAAAATATGACATTATATTACTAAGAGTCATATTTTTTATATTATATTTGGGATCCAATAGGAAACTCTTGGAGATGTTCTATGAAGAACAATTAGCTAAATTAAAAAAAATATTTTTGTTAAACCAAAGTTTAGGCAAGCTTACGTGCCCCTCAAGTATTCGGGTTAAATATACTAGCACACTCATATCCTGAACATGATAGCCTGAAGAATACTATTTTAAATTATAACTAATCCAATATGAGATGCACAATATCTCACGGGTTCAACAAATTTATATAATATTCTCTACAAGTTCAGTTTACCAAACCAATTTTAGATAAAAAATATTGGAGATGCTCTAGTAGATTGAATTAGTGGACGTTTGATTGTTTAAAAATATAACGTATAACTTAACATAACTTGATATGAAAAACTTGCGTATAAATTGTCTGTTTGGATAATTTTGACTTATTAATAATTTACGAGTATTATAAAAATAAAAATAAAAATAAAAATGAATTATGGATAACTTATGACGTATTAGTAAATTTTATCAAAATAAAATGTTTAAAATAATTAAGTCACTTAAAAACGTTTATGACTTGTGATTTAAATCAATTTCAAGCTTATTTCATAAACATACATTTTCTAATTTAAAGTCAAAAATAACTTTAAATTCCTGATTTAAAGCCACATAGACAGGCTCTTAGTTTTTTTTACTAACCAATCAAATTAATTGTTTGATTATCTATATAAAATTATTTTTTAAATAATAATTGGATTAATCATTCTATATATTTTGTATGGCAATACTCTCGAGGAAAAACTCCACCAAATTTCATATACAATTGTAATTCAATGATTATCACACAAATTCATGTGTTCGAACTTCAATAATTCAGTTTTGTCCCAAACCATTTTAACCGTGGACTAAAGTGAATGAAATTTGGATCAAGGAATAAATATAACAATTATAAATTTGAATTTGAATTTGAATTTATAATTGGATCATATGATTGAAACATGATTTTTATCATGCTCTAAATTTGAATGATTTGGTAAATCAAATTTAAAACTATGGTGGTGTTTGCCAAAACACGCGTATATAGTGCCGGTTTGTGTAACCTCTTCTGGCTTTTTTCCGTAAGAAGTCGGCTTATACTTTTCTTAACCCGGACGTGTAAAAAGTCAGAAGCACTTATAAGAAACTGAGAATGCTAACTTTTGTTTGAGGATTTCTACATCTTTTCCAAACAGTGTATTCACAACGTATACAGAAAACATAGGAATGGAGTATGACATGGGTGATAAACTCGTGCATGAAAAAAACAATTCTACGAGTTACATGAATTCTTGCGTGTGGCCATGCGGTTGTCATCAATGAATATGTTTCAAATACTTGAACGTACGTGTATCAATGTGGATTCTTGCGTATCACGTGGCTACGCGGTTGTCATCGATGATCATGTTTCAGATACTTGGACGTACGTGTATCAATGTATCAATAAAACAACCACTTATAATGTATCAATAAAACAGCCATGTATAGTGTATCAATAAAAAGCGAAACCAGATCGGGGCAAACCCGAGTTCTGGAAAGTGCCTCCATATGGTTGTAACATTAAATAAGTGTTTATTCGCAATAGTTGATTCCCTGTTTCAAACAAGTACAAGAACACGACAATTTAGAACATTAGTGAAATTTTAGGTCTAAAATCGTAAAGCCTATGTGGAGTGTAGCTTTCTTATCCAAGAGAATTACTTTTATGATTATATGTGTATCGATGAGATTAGTCGCGACTCTGTCATCTCTTGGGAGACTTGTATGATTATTTTTTTCTAGGGTCAAACCGAGTCGAAGGGTTGCATCTTTATTTGGTTCGGATTCGAATTAAAATTAGAAAAATTTATTTTGTTTGACTTGAGTTCATATATGATTCAGCTCAGCTTGAATGAATAACAAATTACTCTTTTTGTATATTATTTTTGAATTCGTTAAGGATAATTAAAAAAGTTCCTTAGAAAAAAGATAATTAAAAAAGTAAGAGTACTCGAATGATTGTGTTTTTGTTCGGTTAATTGCTTATTATAATTAACATAAAATAATTATTAAAGTATTTCATTAATATTAAACATTATTACATAATATATACACAATGATATATATAATTTACGAATTACATTCGAGTATCTCTAATTAGACAAACTACTCCAAAAAAATATGATCGAATATGAGAGTGGTAGAATCTGACTAGAGCTGTAATTCGAGTTGGGCGGCTCGCGAGCTTACCCGGCTTGAACTCGTTTAAGTGGGCTCGGGTCGGCTCGACTCGTTAAACGAGCCGAGTTTGGGCAAAGGTTTCAGCTCATTTAATTAAACAAGTGGCTCGACTCGACTCGTGAAATTAAACGAGTCGAGTTCGGGTAGAGGTTTGGGCTCGATTAAGTGTAAAATTATACGAGCTGGCTCGCTCGACTCGTTAGAACCGGCTCGTTTAGCTAAATGAGCCGGCTCGACTCGACTCGTGAAATTAACCGAGTCGAGTTCGGACAAAAATTTATGCTCGATTAGTTAATCGAGCCGGCTCGAGTCGACTCGATTAAACATGACTCGAATTAAGCTCGACTCGAAATTCGCCCAGCTCGACTCGAATTACAACCCTAAATCGGACTCAATATTCATCCAAATTATAAAAATCATTCAAACTCGCTCATTTTATTATACAAATACAAATTATATTTACTTTTAACGAGACGAATCTAGATTCGTATTCGAATTACTCGAATTCGTTTTCAAACCCTATTTTTTCATATTATCTTGCGTGGATTTTTCCATCTGACCTATTGAACTTGTGTTAAAAGTGGATAAGTATTGCTTATATGCATAAACGTGGATATAAAATTTGGGGTTTTCTCATAAATATTTAAATTCAAAATTATTTTTTGAAAAATTACTACATTTTTAAAAATATTTTGAAAAAATACCAAATTTTTGAATATATTTGCAAAAATACTGTATGCAACCCGTTGCAACCACATGCAACCCGTTGCAACCATATTAGCAAACTTGCGGGGCAATTAACTGAAATTACATCTCGTTGCATCTAGTTGCGGAGCGTATTTTTGCAAATATTTTCTAAAAAGTTAGTATTAACCCTAATTTTCTCTAACCTTTCTCTTGTCGTAACCGCCTGAGGCTTCCCTCGTTTTCTAAATCAGTTAATTACATAATTTTTTTTTTTAGTTTTTGAATAATACTTCTTCTCGGGAAACTTAGATCTAAAACTGTCGGAGATTTCGTTGTCTCTCTTCCAAGTGGATGGGTTTTCAGTCCGATTTCTCTTATTTTTGTGATTCCGTTCAAGATGTATTCTCGGATAATTTTTAGATCTAAAACCATCAGAGATTTCACTGTCTTTCTTCTCTATTTCAATCGGGTGGATTTTATAAAATTTTCTCTATTTCAATCGGGTGGATTTTATAAAATTTTTGTTACCAATTTTGTCATGTAAGCATTTTTCAAAATGATTGTATTATAAACTTGAGGCCATTAATTATAGCACTAACAATGAATTAACAATAACGATTGATCTAACGGTGTGGGCGCAAATAGTGCGAATCAACGGCCAGGAAGAGAGTGTAAAGTGGAAACATGTAATGGTTTGCTGAAGGCATTGTTTCTCTACATAAACAAGTGAAGTAGGTGCTTCTGCATTATATAGTACAAACATCAGCTCTCTCCCTCTCTTTCTCCTCTGTAGAATGATGCAGCAAGCTCAGGTATGTAGTATAACGTAAATCACTTCATCTTTCCTCCAATTCTTTGCTTACAGATTCTATTTCCACACAGAAACCTCTCCCTCTCTCCCTCCCTCTCTCCCCTTCTCTCTCTCCCTCAAGTGTTGCATGTCTACAACTATTTATATGCACAAATTTGAGCAGATGAAACTGGCCCTTTTTTAGCTTCTATCCAATCTTTATATTCCCCTGCTTTCATTCATCTACCTCTTCCAACTCTGTTTTTTTTTTCATTTCTATCCCCTGTTTTCTTAAAGGGTTTCTTCATCTCTATTTTTTTAATCATTCTGTTCTGCAATTTGATCGTCCAATCGAACAATTTTATCAAGTTCTTGGACTAAAACATTAACACTACCCAAAAACCATTCAGAAGCTCATTTCGAATTTTCGTCTTAGGAGCACAAGTTAATGGATATTTTCTTCATGGCAAAAGATTTGTTTGGAAACAGAGGGAAGAGCAGATTGGAAACCACATTCTGGGCCATTCAACTACTACTTTTATTTGTAGGGTTCATCTCAATAATTCTCTTATTCAAAACAGCTGTCATACCATACTCTTTTTCCAAAGTTTCTACCCTACCACAGCTTTGGCTCTCCCTCAAGTTCTGGCTATCTCCACCTTATATCTATGTCCTCATTAATATCATCATTGTTTTCGTAGTTTTTACCTCCAGTTTTTATCATCCTAAGATAAACGAGGACCAACATGAATATGTTAGTCCTCGTTTACAAGATGAAGGTTACGGTGACACTTTGTCAGAAGTAGTGCCACCAGAACCTTCATCAGTAGATGAAATCAACGAGAATGAGGACGTTGATTTCATTTTTTTTCATGAAACTCCAAAGACATTACTACCACTCACTGGACTAGACACAAGTAAGATTGTTTCTTCGGAGAAAACAACGAAAGAAGAAGGGAAGCAGAGTCCATCTTCAGAACACTTCAAACATGTCTTAGTTACTGAAGAGCCGGTTACTGAAAACATTGACAAAGAATTTGATACAATGGAGGCAACATGGGAAGCAATTATTGAGGCTGGGAAATTACCCGAAAAAAAGCAGCTGAAGAAGACGGAAACATGGAATGCACCTCCAGTAGTTATGCCTGTGGCAGGGCGGAAGGAGATGAGAAAATATGAGACGTTTAATGAGTCCGTGTTGGGGAGGCAGAGAGGTGGGCTGCAGAGGGACATGTCAATAGGTCAGGCTGAGTTGAACCACCGAATCGAAGCGTTTATCAGCAAGTTCAACAAGGATATGAGATTACAACGGCAAGAATCTGAGCAGAGATTTTTAGAAATGATTAATAGATGAGCATAGTTTGATCATTTTCAAGCTATTGTCCCTTGAGGCGAGAATTTTCACGCTATACTTTTAGTAAGGTCTGCGTACATTTTGCCATCCTGAAACGTTTTCTTAAAATAGAGGTGTTCAATGTTGGTTTATTTTCAATTTGTAGAATCAGGTCATTCGGATGATCAGATTCATGGCAGATTTTACATACATGTCGAATGTGAATTTCGGATTTCTACTGATTCTTATGCGCGCATTTAGAATGCGCATTTGAATTCTGGTTTCATTTGTATTGTCAAGTTCTGCATTATGCAGTAGAGTATGTATTTGAAATTTTAACTCAGTTAATTTGTCGATTTTTAGTTTTCGACTACCAGCAAAATAATTAGATTTGCGACAAATCTTTGTATCAGCAAAGACGACAATTTCAAATTTCGATAGACTAGATCTTGAGTATAGATTTGCTACAGAGATCAGAACTACAATCGCAAAATCTGATGTTAGCTGCAAAAGAATTTCCATTCATGATTCCAGATACTTAAACCTTACAGCAGATACTTAAGCAGATATTTGAAATTTTTTGCTTATATGAGTTTTTTCAGTACTTCTATGTTAGGATTAGTTACTAGTTCGAATTTGATACAAATTTATATTTTTTGGAAATTTTATTAATATGGTGTTCGTTTGACATATACTGTTAAGTTTGACGAATAATTTCACTTTAATATTCCTGATATATAATACCTTTAAGTATCACAAAATTATGTCTAACATAAAATTTCCGGCCTATTTTGTAATTGAAAATTAAGATATTATTAAATTTATTTCTGAAATAATAATTGAACAAACAATAAATAATTGTCTGCCGTGCGCGGAGCGCGGGCAAAAAATACTAGTAAGTAAAGCTGTAATCCTTCTGAGTTCCTTCAAAAGATAACAATTATTAGAATAATTAATAGTTATTCCTGACATTTATTTTTAGGATGGTATTAGAAATTTAAAATTTTGTACATTATGTATAACGTCTTCTTCCCCTTTGCTACCTCCGTCCCTATTTACTTGTCACTTTGACTTTTTGCACGTAACTTAATGTGATTAAAAAACATAGTTCCGCTTATTGTTTTTAAATTTTTTTTTCTGAATTAAAATTTATAGTTTATATTTTAATTCAGAAAAAGAAAATTGTAAAAATAATGAGCGGAACTATGTTTTTTAATCACCTTAAGTTACGTGCAAAAAGTCAAAGTGACAAGTAAATAGGGACGGAGGGAGTATCTCTTAAAGTCTTTTCCTTTGTAACTCTTATTGCATAGTTTATATTACAATCAAACTGTTCCTTTTAATCAGTATGGTTCACTGATTATTTAGAAGATAAACCTACAACAAATTTATTTTTATACAGCCTGCAGAAACAACATTATTGGCCTCATAAGATCTAAACAATAGCATCTTTTTCAAATTAAATCATTGCCTTTCACCTATAAGGGTGAAAATCCCTTTGGGGATCGGTAAATTTTCCTTCCAGGAGGATAGACAAGGACGTTTTTTATGGCAACGTGTCCAAGTTTTCCTCGGATGCCTGTGAAGGCACTTGATTCAATAAAGAACCAGCAATTCCAATGTCTTTCCCTGATATGGGCGACATAGTTATTGCAACCGTCAATTACTTGAATATTTACGAATAATGATAAATTTTTAAAACATAATCAATACTTATAAACATTATAGATACCAATAATAGATATTTTAGAAGCATGCAACTAAAAATAGAAATAAACATAAAAACTATTACAAGAGCTCAAGTCATGTTTAACATTCCAAGTCAACAAACCAATCTTGAGAAAGTGGATTCATTAAGTGGTTTAGTAAAGATGTCAACAATCTGACCGGCTGATGGTACAAAGTGTAACAGTACCCCAGTTCCATTCATGACATGTTCTCTAACAAAATGATACCTAATATCTATGTGCTTGGTTCTAAAATGTTGTACAAGATTGTTGAAAATGGCTATCACACTTGTATTATCACAAAATACAAGTCCATAGTCATTGAGTTGATTCCTAATCCCTAAGATTTGAGCACAACAGCTACCTGCCGCAATACATTCAGCTTCTACCGTCGAGGTAGATACTGAGTGTTGTTTCTTGCTATACTAGGAAACCAACCATAATCCTAGAAACTGACAGCTTTTAGAAGTGTTTTTCTGTCTATCTTGCATCCTGCATAATCAAGATATGTATAGTCTGTTAGGTCAAATCCAGCGTTCTTAAGGTACTAGATACCTAAATTAGGTGTACCCTTAAGACATCTTAAAATTCTTTTAATAGCTATAAGGTGTCTAATAAACATGTTGCAAACATTATATCAGGTCTACTAGCAGTGAGATATAGTAATGAGCCAATCATACCTCTATAACTTAAAATATAAACTTTCGTGTTAGATTTGTCCAGACCAAGCTTAGTGGAAGTGGTCATTGGTGTCTTTGCCGGACCGGAGAAAAGTCTTCTAGATTGTACTTTCTCATAAGATCTCTAATATATTTTGATTGTCAAATGAAGATACCATCATCTTTCTGACTTACTTGAAGTCCAAGAAAGAATGATCTGTTAAAAATGCATACTATTTGTCGCAGGATCTCAAGATCAACCAAAGCTTAGACTCAAGCTCAGGATTCTGGAGAAAATTTTGGAACCTAAAGATGCCCCCAAAGATCAAGAACTTTCTATGGCGCGCTTCAACGAATTATCTTCCAACCAAGGAACTTCTACGTCAAAGAAGAGTACATATGAGTGAGTCTTGCCCCACTTGTAATGATTTCCTTGAGACCATTCTTTACTTTAGTTTTGTGCTCTTATGCCGTCACTTGCTGGACAAGAGTGCACACTCAGCCTGTTAGCGGGGTGTTCAACTCTTTCAACGAGCGGCTCCAACTAGTTTTTAAGCAACAAGATAATAAGAGAATTCATATTAGTGTCATGATCTGTTGGATGATTTGGAAACATCGCAATGAACTTGTCTTGAATCAGCGTAGTTTGGAGATCACAGAGGTAGTGGAATCTGCATATTCTATTTATAACCGGTGGAAGAGTGTTCTGGATAAAACTTTGATCGATTTATGGCCTACATGAATCAAGATGATGGTGAGCATTGCCATACACCTTTGTTTAACGAAATTAAGATAAACACAGATGCAACTATCTTTGAGAATACAAACTGCTACAGCCATGCATTTGTAGTCCGTGATCATGAAGGAAAGTTATCGAAGCTCGCTCAAGATGCCTGATAGGATAGCCTAACCTAGATCTAGCAGAAACTCTTGGTATTCAAGAGGCTTTAAATTGGGTTAGGGATAACAACTGTACTGAAGCAATTGTGGAATCTGATTGTTTGTAGGCCATTCACAGCTTTATCTCATGCTTTTCATACCTGGGAAGAGTTGTGCAGGAAAGCCGTGAGGCCCGTGACATACTTGCAAGCTTAAATAACAAAAATATTCATTTTAGATTTGTCAAACAGTATGCGAATGAGATATAACTATTCATTTATGTAATGTTGGATGACTTACGGTTTTAATAAAATCAAATCGCTTTTTGGCAAAAAAATAAATTTTAATTTTACCAAACTCTAAATTAATTATGTAATTTTATAATGAAATATATAGTTATTTAATATATTAGATTTATTTTTTATTTGACAACCAATTGCATTATTATTTCACAATAAAATATTTTTCATTATTATTTTTGAATTTAATGAATACACAAACAAATATTATAAAATATGCACACATGGGCCAGAAAAATATAAATACCAATTTGTTTGGTTATTGTAAAAACAAACATCCTAAAGCCGCAGCTTCCAGCTGCACATCTGTCTTAAACCCTGAAAACTCATCGCTGCAACTCTCAGCCCCTCTGTGTTCTAAGTAAGCTGCACCTTCTTCATATCTATCTTTTCGACAGATACACACATGTGTTAAGTTCTATATAAATATCTGTATTTAATTTGCTTATAAATTTTATATATTCTGTAATTATAAAGTAAGTGTTTTTGGTTCGTTAATTGATTGATTGAGCTATGCAGAGTTGCCAAGATATGATTTTGATGTAATGGGGTCTCAAGATTTGTTGATTAATTCATATAAGCATTTATATTGTATTTGTTTATAAATTTAATGTCTTGTGTAGTTGTATAGTAAGGGTTTTTAGTTTGTTAATTGATGATTGAGCTATGTAGAGTTGTCAAGACCTGATTTTGGTGTAATTGGGTCTCAAGATTTGTTGATTAAGGTTGTTGTGTGTGTTGTTTGATGGGGTTGTGTTTGTATGTTTGTTGGGTTTGGCAGGGGAGGAGTAGTGGCATTGAAGAATGATTGCAGCTGTTTCTTGGATCCCTAAGGGGGTTTCAAAACCTGTGCCGGAAGCAGCCGAGCCTCCTTCAAAGGAGGAAATCGAGAAGCTTATAAAGAGCGGAGTATTGGAAGAAAGGTAGGTTCTTTATTTTTCGTTTAGTGGATTTTAGGTTTAAGTAGTATGTATAGGATAGTTTTTGCTGTTGTGGCAATTTCGGTTTTTGGGTTGTGTTAGTGTAACTTTGTTTATGTCGTGTAGTTTCAGAACTTACTTGCATTTGATAAATGCTAGTTTGAAGTTTTAGAAGTAATAATATTTATGGTAAATGTCGTTTCGGATTATTCCAAATGCGTGTCAGTCTCATTTTTGGGTTTTGTGGGTGAAAAATCGAGACAGGTCTTGGGTGGTGTCAGACATTGCTTGCAACCCCTTTTCAGTAATCCATGTTCACTCTCTCCATCTCACTCCCTTTATGGATACTAAGTGCCAAGATGATGATAAATATGTTAACATTTTAATGGGTGTATGTCTGTAATTTGTTAAGTATTTGTGGTCATTTTAACATGACACTTTCAAGGTTCACCAGGAGAATTCCATTACTCAGTGTAGTGGTTGGGATAAGCAGTTTATTTGTAAGTACCCTTCCGTTTCACATATAGATTATAAGAAAGGGTTATTTAATATGAGCTTTTACATGCTCTGTCTATATCAGATTCAGGGCTTGATGTGAAGTGTATTTTTTTTTTTTTTCAAAAATGAAGGATAATTTAGCACTCGATATCTTGAATTACATATCAAAGATGTAGCCATGTAGGTAGTTTTTTTTTTATATATATAACAACACTTCTTATCTGTGCAGTGGAGATGGTGAAAGTGAACAAGATGACGAAGGTATGGATGTGGAGGCTGTCGAGGAGCCTGATGAGGTTGCTCGAGCATTAGCAGCAGCTGATGCCATGGGGAAGTCATCTAAGAGTATCGGTTTTGAGGACATTGCAGATGGTTTACGAGAATTAGATATGGATAACTATGATGAAGAGGATGATGGTATCTTTATCTGTCTATCTCATTGAATTTTCTCAATTTCCTATATTTTTGACAATTACTTTCCTTGTATAGCCTTTATATTATAGTTGCGGGTAGACAGCAGATAGTAGAAACTAATATAATTTCAGCACCAAAATTCTATCTTTCTGTGAATTATTTCTTGGGCAATAAATAAGAAGGATAGTAAAGCAGTATATCCCTGATTTGACCCTAGGCATCGAGCTTTTTAGTAAGGGACTGGGGGACACTTACTACAAGGATAACGAAGAGGATCCATATCTGAAGGATGATGTAAGTTATTCCTTTGCGTGGTACCTTTAATATGGGTCTTCAGTTTCTGTTAGATGTCATAATTTTTCATGGTTTTCTTCTTTGACACTGCAGGGTAATGACTCTGAAGAGCTTGAAGATATGGTAATAAAAGCCGAGGACTCTGTGATAATATGTGCACGTAATGAGGATGATCTTAGCCATCTTGAGGCATGTACTATATTGTTGGCATAATACCACATGGTCTTATTTTACTTTTTTAACATGGAGCACCCCACTAATTGGTGAGGTTCATTTATATTACAGATCTGGATATTGGAAGATATAGTTGATGACGATCAAAACATGTTTATCCATCATGATATTATACTCCCGGCATTTCCCCTCTGCACAGCATGGCTTGATTGCCCAATAAAAGGTGGAGAAAAAGGTACATCACTTTTTTACATATTATTAGCATTTGTAGTTGTACATTAAATTTATGTAGTCATTTATTAATACAGTACTTTTAATTACTTCTTGAGAGGATTTACAACAAATTAGTTTGATGCATATATGAAGATTTGAACTGCTTTTAAAATGTATATATATCCCTCCTAAAAATTATTGTATTTTTCTATCAAACTTGGGATCTTTAATAACAGTGTATTATATTAACGTTACTATTGTTTGAGTATATAAACTTTACTATTATTTTGTCATTTATGAGTTCAAATAATTGCTCAACTCTAAAATCCAGAAATAGTCCACCAAGCATTACAGTGTCAAAAGCTTTTTATTTATCTCACTCCAGTAGTCCCCACGAGACTTATGACTGATCCTAAAGAAGCATAGGCTCATAGCCAAGTCACAATAATTAAGTGAATAAGTGATACCATCTCCACACATTCATAGATCGACGCCTTTCACTGTATTTCAGGGACAGGACAGGGCCTTTGTTTCCTTTGAGTACTGATAATTGATTTTTTAGTTGGTTCAACTCACATTGTGAACTGAGAAGCGTATATTCGAGCATTTACAAAGAACTCAATAAAGTCGTTAAGTTCTTAACTAGTTATCTCTTTTTTTCTCTGGAAAATCATGGGAGACAATATGTCTTTTGTTTAAATAAATATGTGTTTGTTCATCCCGTGCTCTATTTTTTCCATCCTTATTTACCAGTTATGGTGTTATTCTTAACAGGGAACTTTGTTGCTGTTGGATCAATGGACCCAGCAATTGAGATATGGGATCTTGACATTGTATGTGACTCATGGAGCTCAAACCTCATAAGATGTCAAATGACTTTTTATCATTGCAGTAACGGAAAAAATTTCCTTTTACGTTTATTAGATGGATGAAGTACAACCATCCCTGATACTAGGAGGTATTGCCGAGGAGGAGAAGAAGAAAAAAAAGGGAACAAAGGTCAGTTACTTTCTTTCCACAGTGAATAAAGTCTGAGCTTTAAATACAAAGTTTCAGAGCCTGTCAAAAGATGGATAACGTTTGAGTTTACTTGTATCTCACTTTTATTGTTCTTATTGTAATAATTTCTTTAAAAAATTAAGTTGTGAAGAACACTGTTATTTTACCTCTATATTCTTGTTTTTCATTTAGAAATCTATTAAATACAAAAAAGGCAGTCACACAGATTCAGTGCTTGGACTTGCTTGGAACAAAGAGTACAGGTAATGGCGGGTTCTTTATTCTTTCTTCTGGTCTGCGCGGTTTAAGTTACATTAACATGTTTACTTTTATTTGTTTGCAGAAATATTCTTGCTAGTGCTAGTGCTGACAAAACAGTAAAGATTTGGGACGTGGCCACTGGAGAATGCAATATCACAATGGAACACCATACAGATAAAGTGAGTATTATGCTTAGTACTGTGTGTATTTCTCTAGTATGATCTGAATGCAGCAATAGATACATACCTACTGGAAAGAGCCGCTTCTGAATATAAAAATTGCTTGGCTCCGACATAAATCTAATTCACCACATCTCCCTACAAAAATATAAGTAGTTCAAGTATTTAGAATAAGAAATATTAAACCTTGGTAGTTGGTAGGTTCCAATCCTCTCTGTTGAAACAATTAACAATGTAAGCGGCGAGTTAGCTTCCTCTCAGATGAAGAATTATTTATATACTAAATTATTTAGATATGTCTGACATGCAGTACTATTGTGCATATACAATGTACCAAGTATCTCTGTGTCAGCTATGCAGTACATGTTAACAAATTTTATAGGAGTAAAAGAAAGAGCGAGTACTTGATTAAGCATTGTAGTTATCTTCACAGATTTACTTCATTTAATAGATTTTTCTGATTATATGTACTGGTTCTACTACACTATCAATCTGTAATAGTCGGTAAATTAGAGGTTCTTGGACACGTGAAAGATATCTGTGGCATCCTGTATATGAGTGAGTGCTCATAACTCAATTTTCAGCATCGGTACAGGGGCTTGTACATCTATAGCTGTTGAGAAATGATGAAATAACCTCTAAATGGGTTCTTTTTGATTTTGTCCCATCAGGTCCAAGCTGTTGCATGGAACAATCATGCTCCCCAAGTTCTTCTCAGTGGATCTTTCGATCATTCAGTAGTTATGGTAAATAGTTATGTACTGTAATTATTAGAGTCTCCAGTTATATACACCAGCAGTTGTTGTATTATCAAATACAGTTTCCTTTGTTATTGAGAATATGTCTGTGCTCAACTTTTCCATCCCCCTCCCCAAATCCTATTACAGAAAGACGGAAGAATTCCGGAGCATACTGGATTCAAGTGGTCAGTAAATGCTGATGTCGAGAGCCTGACATGGGATCCTCACACCGAGCACTCATTTGTGGTCTGTCCTCTTGTTCAAAATCAGTAGCATAGCTCTTAAAAATCAAAGTTGATAAATGTTTTGTCATGATCTTCTTTTCATTTCTTTCTTTTTTTTTTTTGAGAAAAAGAAGTTGAAGGTTTTTTCTTTTTTTCCTATATAACTATATAGTTTCCTGTGAGACCTTATACATTAGTGTTCCATTCATGCATTTTTAGGTCAGTCTGGAAAATGGCACTGTTAGTGGTTTTGACATACGGGCTGCCAAGGCTGACGCATCAGGGCCAAAGCCAAGTTTCACTCTCCATGCTCATGACAAAGCTGTTTCCTCTATTTCTTATAACCCTCGGATACCAAATGTACATGCCTCTTTGCACCTGGCCCTTAATGTTTTATCTTTTTAACGGTCCTACTGACTTGTTTTTTTTCGTGTTTCCGTAGCTTCTTGCAACAGGTTCTACGGATAAGATGGTAAAGCCTTTTTGGCAGTCTGCATTTTCCCATTTTTTCCCACATCCGCAGCGTGTATGACTTTGTGTCCTGCTTCCCAAAATAGCTTCTCTATATTTACAGCTTTGTTTATTGTTGCTGCAGGTAAAACTATGGGATATCTCCAATAATCAACCTTCATGTCTTGCATCTAAGAATCCTAAAGCTGTATGTGATTCATTGTTCATGAAACTTTTAATTCATTATGAATATTTTGTATTAGTCTTCAGTAGTCGGTAGCTTACTTCTCACTTTCTTACATGTAATGATACCAGGGAGCAGTATTTTCCATAGCCTTCTCAGAAGATTCCCCCTTTTTGCTGGCTATAGGGGGTTCTAAAGGAAAATTGGAAGTAAGTAGACAATAGCGGTGAACTATACATCTTGTGGAACCATTCAGCCTTTTCTGTTTTACAGGTTTTCTTTATCAAGGAAATTAATTTTCTTTCACTATACTTGCAGCTCTGGGATACAATAACCGATGCAGGGATCTCTCGGAAATACGGAAATTACAGTAGTCAGAAAAAGAACTCGACGTCAAATGACTAATTTTGGAAATGGAATGCGATCATCACAAAGCCTCTAATGTTGTGCCAAACCCCACAAGATTTTGCATGGTATTTGTTTACAGTTTATTCATAGTAACTTGCGTAGTAGTTCCTTTTTTCGTTCCGCCTTTATATAGGAAGTTTTGGTACTTGTTTGTAAGCATACACCGCAACTTGTGTTTTTGAGAATTATATGAATACATGTACTATTTATGTTATGCCAACAAAGAGGGCTACCAAAGAACTTTTAGTCTAGTATTATCTCTCTCGCTCCGGCTCCCCTGTTTAGACCTTTCTGGGGAGACCTTTCTGACTTATTGAGTGCTGAGTGTTTCGCCGGAAAAGGTATTGCAGGAGGGGGTCAATACAAATACATATTTTTCAACTTCTTCTGGATTTATAGTTTTTAGAATTCTCGAAAAATTGATAATGGCGTTGAGTTCTTCCCGTGCACCACTGTTATGGTGGCTGATGGTTTAGATTTTAAGTCGGGGGGTTTAAAGGTGTTTCCGATTTTAAGCTGGAAAAATGTTTGTGTTTAAACGAATTTAAAGTCTGAAACTGAATTAAAGTTATAAGTTAATTTGAGATATTTTTTATAGTGACCTAAATTTTTAAAAATCTTTTTTGATTATAATTACCCAAAAGTTATAAGTTATCCATTATGTTTATTTTTATTATATTTTTAGCAACCTATAAATTATTACTAATTCAACATAATCTGATCTCAACTTATCACATCAATTTATATTAAATTGTAAGTTATAATTTGAAACTCATGCATCAATTTCTAGCTGAAAATTCTTGGTGATGCTATAAACTACTAGCTCGGTCTCTTTTTAGTTGTAACATTTCTATTTATATTAGTCAAATTGACTAATTTATGACAAAAATTATAAGTCACTCTTTTATTATATTAAAAAACTGAAAATTATATCTTAAAGTAGATTAAAAGTTATTTCCGGTGATATATATTTTTTATTTTATCAATTGATAAAATATCAATAAATTTCAGTTTGACCGGCACAAAATTAATTATATTAATGTCTTATTATAGACGATGTTCACAAATAGAAGAATCGACTGCATGCATTATATAAATTCATATTTTCAACGATTTTTAACAACCTTGGTATTTTGCCAACGGAGAATAGTATATCTGGCATGTTAGATAGTTTTTCTACCGGGGGCTCCTAAAATTCATATTTGTTTTTGCAAATTCAACCGTATGAAAGTGATATTATGTCAACATTAGTTAGTAAGCTAAGTTACAGAAATTGTTAGTATTATAATATGCAACTTTAAATCATAATAATATATGAAAGGCTTTAAATACCTTTCCAGCCGGTGAGGTCTGTGGTGCTGTATATAATAATTATACAATGCAAGTTAAGGGAAAAAAAAACGGTTCAATCATGTAATTTTAGACAAACGAATTTCTCGACCATAATCCACTGAAAGAATCCAACCGGGGCTCATGTGAAACACGAATGCTTGGAAAAAGAGTGAGTGGCAGGTAGGTGGTGAGCAGTGTACTAGTGTGTATTGCAGATAAATCCTTTAAGGTGCCGTTTGAAAAAATGAATTTCATTTTAAATGTAGGATTTCAAAGAATATTAGTATTTCAATTCCTGTATTTGAAATCCAAATCCATTGTTTGGGATATCTTATTATTTTAAAAGTTGAATTTCGAATATAAACAAATTTCTACCTAAAAACTCAATCACAAAAACTTTCATGATATCTCTAAACTTTCAGTTGATGAGATAAGAGATAAAGCGCATGCCTTAAGTTATAGTGGCTTCAAGAATTTATAATTTAGGAACCTCACAAAAACTTAGGAGACTGGCTTGATTCTCTTGAACAATGTTGGAGATTTTAATTTGATGTTAAGCTATGCCTAAGAAAACAATCATAGGATTGACATATTTGTCAAACATTTGAACGACAATGAAGACGATGATCGTGACCTGCAAGACAAGGATTATGAGAATATATATCTTGATGATTATGAGAGAAGGGACATCAATGAAGTTGTTAATTTGGATGAAGAAGATGAGGAGAGGTCTGGTTGGTCAAACAGTGATTGATGATGATGCAATTTTGATCAGAATTTGATGAAGGTGCTGAGTGGATTGGCAAGATAAGGCACAATCTAGGTCTCAGTGATGGAGATGACAGTGGGCAGGAAGAATATGTGGAAGGTGTTGATGCATCAGACTATGATTCCTTGGATTCATTGTTTGAAGACATTTATGGTGAGAACATCTCAGGAATGAGTAAAATCAAGTGGCCAACTTACGAAGATGTAGTTCCATAAAAACTAGAAGTTGGCATGACATTTGAAAATCACCTCAAATTCAGGGATGCTATCATTGAACACAACTATGAGGAGGGAATGATGGTGAGCTTTGTGTTGTCTGACAGGTCCAGGGTGTAAGTTGTGGGCAAATAGCCATACAAATGGTATATTTATGCTTCTCTGACTTTTGAAATAACATTTCATATCAAGCAAGTGGGACAAGGTAACATTTACAGTGGACCCCATCTTATATTAGTAATCCACTTAATTGTTTGTTTAAATACGCCATATTTACACAACCATAACCCTAGATCTAAATAATAACATGCGGACCGTGATAGATAGCAAAGAGGTCTTCCTCTAATTAATTATGGGTTTCCTCTAGGGAAATAACTTAATGAATTCAAGATGAACCCAAATTGGCCTATTGATGCATTCCACAAGAAGGTTATTCAAGATCCACAAGTTGATTTGAAGGCCTATGTGCTAAGGAGAGCCAAAAGGAAATGCCTTAAAGCAATCAATATATCTTATACGGAATAGTATGCTAAGCTATGGGGCTACAAACAACAGTTGTTGTCTAGGGATCCTGATTCCACAATAGAATTGGAATTTGAAGAAGGTACAAAATTTGTGTTATTTGTAAGGTTCATGTTAGCTAGGTCCGGGTACGATTGTAGGGGGGGTAGAATACCAGTAATTAAAAATACGGGTGGATTATTTGATCTACCCGTGAGATATTATATCAAGAAGAAATCTTTGGATTGATTACAATTCTCACAGCTGCTGATTCAACACTAGTTCTCTCAAATCACTCAAGCGTTTTCTAACTTGGTTATATATCCCAAGTTTACAAAGATAGCTAGAATACAAAATTTGCACTCTAATCTAAACCTTGCTACTTCCCCTTTTAGAATTCGTCAAAAACTCGAACTTCTTTATATCTGCTCCGATTCAGTCCCGATTGCCCCAAATATGGTCGTGACAAAATACATATATCCATAGGAACTCATTTATGTGAAAATATCAAAAATATCTGCCCGGTGATACTTTCAAGAAAATCCCGTGTACTAACCCCTTTGAGAATTCGTTAAAAACTCGAACTTCATAATATCTGCTCCGATTCAGTCCCGACTGCCCCAAATATGGTCGTGACAAAATTCATATATCCATAGGGACCCATTTATGTGAAAATATCAAAAGAAACTTCCCGGTGAAATTTTCATGAAATTCCCGTGTACTAACCCCTTTGAGAATTCGTCAAAAACTCGAACTTCATTATATCTGCTACGATTCAGTCCCGATTGCCCCAAATATGGTCGTGACAAAATTCATATATCCATAGTAATCCATTTATGTGAAAATATCAATAGAATCTGCCCGGGGATATTTTCAAGATATTCCCGTGTACTAACCCATTTGAGAATTCGTTAAAAATTCGAACTTCATTATATCAGCTACGATTCAGTCCCGACTGCCTCAAATATGACCGTGACCAAATTCATATATCCACAGGGACCCATTTATGTGAAAATATCAAAAGAAACTTCCCAATGAAATTTTCATTAAATTACCGTGTACTAACCCCTTTGAGAATTCGTCAAAAACTCGAACTTCATTATATCACCTACGATTCAGTCCCGACTGCCCCAAATATGGTCGTGACCAAATTCATATATCCATAGGGACCCATTTATGTGAAAATATCAAAAAAACTTCCTAGTGAAATTTACATGAAATTCCGGTGTACTAACCCCTTTGAAAATTCGTCAAAAACTCGAACTTCATTATATCTGCTCCGATTCAGTCCCGATTGCCCCAAATATGGTCGTGACAAAATTCATATATCCATAGTAATCCATTTATGTGAAAATATCAATAGAATCTGCCCGGGGATATTTTCAAGATATTCCCGTGTACTAACCCATTGGAGAATTCGTTAAAAATTCGAACTTCATTATATCAGCTACGATTCAGTCCCGACTGCCTCAAATATGACCGTGACCAAATTCATATATCCATAGGGACCCATTTATGTGAAAATATCAAAAGAAACTGCCCGGTGAAATTTACATGAAATTCCCGTGTACTAACCCCTTTGAGAATTCGTCAAAAACTCGAACTTCATTATATCTGCTCCGATTCAGTCCCGATTGCCCCAAATATGACCGTGACCAAATTCATATATCCATAGGAACTCATTTATGTGAAAATATCAAAAATATCTGCCCGCTGATATTTTTAAGAAATTCCCGTGTACTAACCCCCTTTGAGAATTCGTTAAAAACTCGAACTTCATTATATCTGCTAGATTCAGTCCCGACTGCCCCAAATATGGTCGTGACCAAATTCATATATCCACAGGGACCCATTTATGTGAAAATATCAAAAGAAACTTCCCAATGAAATTTTCATTAAATTACCGTGTACTAACCCCTTTGAGAATTCGTCAAAAACTCGAACTTCATTATATCACCTACGATTCAGTCCCGACTGCCCCAAATATGGTCGTGACCATATTCATATATCCACAGGGACCCATTTATGTGAAAATATCGAAACAATCTGCCAGGGGATATTTTCAAGAAATTCCCGTGTACTAACCGCTTTGAGAATTCGTCAAAAAATCGAACTTCATTATATCTGCTCCGATTCAGTCCCGACTGCCTCAAATATGGTCGTGACCAAATTCATATATCCATATGGACCTATTTATGTGGAAATATCAAAAGAAACTGCCCAAGGATATTTTCAAGAAATTGAGAATTCGTAAAAAACTCGAACTTCATTATATCTGCTCCGATTCAGTCCCGATTGCCCCAAATATGGTCGTGACAAAATTCATATATCCATAGGAACCCATTTATGTGAAAATATCAATAGAATCTGCCCGGGGATATTTTCAAGATATTCCCGTGTATTGAAAATTCGTCAAAAAATGGAACTTCATTATATCTGCTCCGATTCAGTCCCGACTACCCCAAATATGGTCTTGGCCAAATTTATATATCCATAGGGACCCATTTATGTGGAAATATCAAAAGAAACTGCCCTGGGATATTTTCAAGAAATTCCTTTGTGCTAAACCCTTTGAGAATTCGTCAAAAACTTGAACTTCAATATATCAGCTACGATTCAGCCCTGACTGCCCCAAATATGGTCGTGACCAATTTTATATATTTATAGGGACCCATTTATGTGAAAATATAAAAACAATCTGCCAGGGGATATTTTCAAGAAATTCCCGTGTACTAACCGCTTTGAGAATTCGTCAAAAAATCGAACTTCATTATATCTGCTCTGATTCAGTCCCGACTCCCCCAAATATGGTCGTGACCAAATTCATATATCCATAGGGACTTATTTATGTGGAAATATCAAAGGAAACTACCCAGGGATATTTTCAAGAAATTCCCGTGTACTAACCCCTTTGAGAATTCGTTAAAAGCTCAAACTTCATTATATCAGCTACGATTCAGTCCCGACTGTCCCAAATATGGTCGTGACCAAATACATATATCCATAGGGACCCATTTATGTGAACATATCAAAATAAAGTACGCGGTGAAATTTTCATGAAATTCCCGTGTACTAACCCCTTTGAGAATTCGTCAAGAACTCGAACTTCATTATATCTGCTCCGATTCAGTCCCGATTGCCCCAAATATGGTCGTGACAAAATTCATATATCCATAGGGACCCATTTATGTGAAAATATCAAAAGAAACTGCCCAGGGATATTTTCAAGAAATTCCCGTGTACTAACCCATTTGAGAATTCGTTAAAAACTCGAACTTCATTATATCAGCTACGATTCAGTCCCGACTGCCTCATATATGACCGTGACAAAATTCATATATCCATAGGGACCCATTTATCTGAAAATATCAAAAGAAATTGCCCGGTGAAATTTTCATGAAATTCCCGTGTACAAACCCCTTTGAGAATTCGTTAAAAACTCGAACTTCATTATATCTGCTACGATTCAGTCCCGACTGCCCCAAATATGGTCGTGACCAAATTCATATATCCATCGGGACCCATTTATGTGAAAATATCAAAAGAAACTGCCCGGTGAAATTTTCATGAAATTCCCGTGTACTAACCCCTTTGAGAATTTGTCAAAAACTCGAACTTCATTATATCTGCTCCGATTCAGTCCCGATTGCCCCAAATATGGTCGTGAAAAAATTCATATATCCATAGGAACTCATTTATGTGAAAATATCAAAAATATCTGCACGGTGATATTTTCAAGAAATTCCAGTGTACTAACCCCTTTGAGAATTCGTTAAAAACTCAAACTTCATAATATCTGTTACGATTCAGTCCCGACTGCCCCAAATATGGTCGTGACCAAATTCATATATGCATTGGGACCCATTTATGTGAAAATATCAAAAGAAACTTCCCGGTGAAATTTTCATGAAATTCCCGTGTACTAACCCCTTTGAGAATTCGTAAAAAACTTGAACTTTATTATATCTGCTCCGATTCAGTCCCGATTGCCCCAAATATGGTCGTGAAAAAATTCATATATCCATAGGAACTCATTTATGTGAAAATATCAAAAATATCTGCACGGTGATATTTTCAAGAAATTCCAGTGTACTAACCCCTTTGAGAATTCGTTAAAAACTCAAACTTCATAATATCTGTTACGATTCAGTCCCGACAGCCCCAAATATGGTCGTGACCAAATTCATATATGCATAGGGACCCATTTATGTGATAATATCAAAAGAAACTTCCTGGTGAAATTTTCATGAAATTCCCGTGTACTAACCCCTTTGAGAATTCGTCAAAAACTCGAACTTCATTATATCTGCTCCGATTCAGTCCCGATTGCCCCAAATATGGTCGTGAAAAAATTCATATATCCATAGGAACCCATTCATGTGAAAATATCAAAAGAATCTGCCCGGGGATATTTTCAAGAAATTCCCGTGTACTAACCTCTTTGAGAATTCGTTAAAAACTCGAACTTCATTATATCTGCTACGATCCAGTCCCGACTGCCCAAATATGGTCGTGACCAAATTCATATATCCATAGGGACCCATTTATGTGAAAATATAAAAAGAAACTTCCTAGTGAAATTTACATGAAATTCCCGTGTACTAACCCCTTCGAGAATTCGTAAAAAACTCGAACTTCATTATATCTGCTCCGATTCAGTCCCGATTGCCCCAAATATGGTCGTGACAAAATTCATATATCCATAGGAACCCATTTATGTGAAAATATCAATAGAATTTGCCCGGGGATATTTTGAAGATATTCCCGTGTACTAACCCCTTTGAGAATTCGTCAAAAAATGGAACTTCATTATATCTGCTCCGATTCAGTCCCAACTGCCCCAAATATGGTCTTGGCCAAATTTATATATCCATAGGGATCCATTTATGTGGAAATATCAAAAGAAACTGCCCTGGGATATTTTCAAGAAATTCCTGTGTGCTAAACCTTTTGAGAATTCGTCAAAAACTCGAACTTTAATATATCAGCTACGATTCAGCCCTGACTGCCCCAAATATGGCCGTGACCAATTTTATATATCCAGAGGGACCCATTTATGTGAAAATATAAAAAAAATCTGCTAGGGGATATTTTCAAGAAATTCCCGTGTACTAACCGCTTTGAGAATTCGTCAAAAAATTGAACTTCATTATATCTGCTCCGATTCAGTCCCGACTGCCCTCAAATATGGTCGTGACCAAATTCATATATTCATAGGGACCTATTTATGTGGAAATATCAAAAGAAACTACCCAGTGAAATTTTCATGAAATTCCCGTGTACTAACCCCTTTGAGAATTCGTCAAGAACTCGAACTTCATTATATCTGCTCCGATTCAGTCCCGATTGCCCCAAATATGGTCGTCACAAAATTCATATATCTATAGGAACCCATTTATGTGAAAATATCAATAGAATCTGCCTGGGGATATTTTCAAGATATTCCCGTGTACTAACCTCTTTGAGAATTCGTCAAAAAATGGATCTTCATTATATTTGCTCCGATTCAGTCCCGACTGCCCTAAATATGGTCTTGGCCAAATTTATATATCCATAGGGACCCATTTATGTGGAAATATCAAAAGAAACTGCCCTGGGATATTTTCGAGAAATTCCTGTGTGCTAAACCCTTTGAGAATTCGTCAAAAACTCGAACTTCAATATATAAGCTACAATTCAGCCCTGACTGCCCCAAATATGATCGTGACCAATTTTATATATCCATAGGGACCCATTTATGTGAAAATATAAAAACAATCTGCCAGGGGATATTTTCAAGAAATTCCCGTGTACTAACCGCTTTGAGAATCCGTCAAAAAATCGAACTTCATTATATCTGCTCCGATTTAGTCCCGACTGCCCCAAATATGGTCGTGGCCAAATTCATATATCCATAGGGACCTATTTATGTGGAAATATCAAAAGAAACTACCCAGGGATATTTTCAAGAAATTCCCGTGTACTAACCCCTTTGAGAATTCGTTAAAAACTCGAACTTCATTATATCAGCTACGATTCAGTCCCGACTGTCCCAAATATGGTCGTGACCAAATTCATATATCCACAGGGACCCATTTATGTGAACATATCAAAAGAAACTTCTCGGTGAAATTTTCATGAAATTCCCGTGTACTAAGTCCTTTGAGAATTCGTCAAGAACTCGAACTTCATTATATCTGCTCCGATTCAGTCCCGATTGCCCCAAATATGGTCGTCACAAAATTCATATATCTATAGGAACCCATTTATGTGAAAATATCAATAGAATCTGCCTGGGGATATTTTCAAGATATTCCCGTGTACTAACCTCTTTGAGAATTCGTCAAAAAATGGATCTTCATTATATTTGCTCCGATTCAGTCCCGACTGCCCTAAATATGGTCTTGGCCAAATTTATATATCCATAGGGACCCATTTATGTGGAAATATCAAAAGAAACTGCCCTGGGATATTTTTGAGAAATTCCTGTGTGCTAAACCCTTTGAGAATTCGTCAAAAACTCGAACTTCAATATATAAGCTACAATTCAGCCCTGACTGCCCCAAATATGATCGTGACCAATTTTATATATCCATAGGGACCCATTTATGTGAAAATATAAAAACAATCTGCCAGGGGATATTTTCAAGAAATTCCCGTGTACTAACCGCTTTGAGAATCCGTCAAAAAATCGAACTTCATTATATCTGCTCCGATTTAGTCCCGACTGCCCCAAATATGGTCGTGACCAAATTCATATATCCATAGTAATCCATTTATGTGAAAATATCAATAGAATCTGCCCGGGGATATTTTCAAGAAATTCCCGTGTACTAACCCCTTTGAGAATTCGTTAAAAGCTCGAACTTCATTATATCAGCTACGATTCAGTCCCGACTGTCCCAAATATGGTCGTGACCAAATACATATATCCATAGGGACCCATTTATGTGAACATATCAAAAGCAACTACCCGGTGAAATTTTCATGAAATTCCCGTGTACTAACCCCTTTGAGAATTCGTCAAGAACTCGAACTTCATTATATCTGCTCCAATTCAGTCCCGATTGCCCCAAATATGGTCGTGACAAAATTCATATATCCATAGGGACCCATTTATATGAAAATATCAAAAGAAACTGCCCAGGGATATTTTCAAGAAATTCCCGTGTACTTAGCCCATTTGAGAATTCGTCAAAAACTCGAACTTCATTATATCAGCTACGATTCAGTCCCGACTGCCTCGTATATGACCGTGACCAAATTTATATATCCATAGGGACCCATTTATCTGAAATATCAAAAGAAACTGCCCGGTGAAATTTTCATGAAATTCCTGTGTACAAACCCCTTGGAGAATTCGTTAAAAACTCGAACTTCATTTTATCTGCTACGATTCAGTCCCGACTGCCCCAAATATGGTCGTGACCAAATTCATATATCCATCGGGACCCATTTATGTGAAAATATCAAAAGAAACTGCCCGGTGAAATTTTCATGAAATTCCCGTGTACTAACCCCTTTGAGAATTCGTCAAAAACTTGAACTTCATTATATCTGCTCCGATTCAGTCTCGATTGCCCCAAATATGGTCGTGACAAAATTCATATATCCATAGGAACGCATTTATTTGAAAATATCAAAAATATCTGCCCGGTGATATTTTCAAAAAATTCCAGTGTACTAACCCCTTTGAGAATTCGTTAAAAACTCGAACTTCATAATATCTGCTACGATTCAGTCCCGACTGCCCCAAATATGGTCGTGACCAAATTCATATATCCATAGGGACCCATTTATTTGAAAATATCATAAGAAACTTCCCGGTGAAATTTTCATGAAATTCCTGTGTACTAACCCCTTTGAGAATTCGTCAAAAACTCGAACTTCATTATATCTGCTACGATTCAGTCCCGATTGCCCCAAATATTGTCGTGACAAAATTCATATATCCATAGGAACCCATTTATGTGAAAATATCAATAGAATCTGCCCGGGGATATTTTCAAGATATTCCCGTGTACTAACCCCTTTGAGAATTCGTCAAAAAATGGAACTTCATTATATCTGCTCCGATTCAGTCCCGACTGCCCCAAATATGGTCTTGGCAAAATTTATATATCCATAGGGACCCCTTTATGTGGAAATATCAAAAGAAACTGCCCTGGGATATTTTCAAGAAATTCCTGTGTGCTAAACCTTTTGTGAATTCGTCAAAAACTCGAACTTCAATATATCAGCTACGATTCAGCCCTGACTGCCCCAAATATGGTCGTGACCAATTTTATATATCCAGAGGGACCCATTTATGTGAAAATATAAAAACAATCTGCCAGGGGATATTTTCAAGAAATTCCCGTGTACTAACCGCTAGGGCTGAGCATTCGGTCGGTTCGGTTTAAAACCGAACCGAACCGAAATAACCGAAAACCGAAATGCAAATTTTTTACTAAACCGAACCGAACCGAATTAGCTATTAAACCGAACCGAAACCGAACCGAATTAATTCGGTTAATTCGGTTACAGTTATGAAATAACCGATTTTTTTTTGATTTTAAAAAAACATTATTATGAAAAATCAAAAGAGCGATTAAAAATTAATACACCCAAGCCTTCTAGCAATTAGCAAAATAATCAAGAATTTAGTTTTACACAAATCCCAAATATTCTGGTCAGTTACAACATCACAAGATAGTGGAAGGTACTAGTTCTTAATCGAAAAACAGAATTTAAATGAAGCCAGAAGTGTTCCAGACTTCCAGAGGCTTGTTGTTGCTGCTTTGTTCATACTCAAAGTCACAGGCCAGTAGGCCACCATCTGAAAAACAAGGAAAAACAAATGATATAGAGACTAGAGTAGTCGATTAGATACGGGTTAGAATATTAGATACAAATTAGATTAGTACCTTTGAATCTTTGATTTCATTCTTGACTGTTAGATACAGATTCTTGAAGTCGGCTTGTGGCTACTGACCAGGGGAGGCGAGAGACTAGAGAGCGTGTAATTAGGGTTGGGTTCGTGTAGTGTAAGTCTGCTATCTGTTATCTGTATTTCTATTAACTATTTTTATAATATATATATATATATATATATATATATATATATATATATATAATTTAAAAATAATATATAAATATATTTCGGATATTTCGGTTATAACCGAATTCATAATTTTAATAACCGAACCGAACCGAATTGTAATTCGGTTAATAACCGAAAACCGAATTAACCGAAATTTTCAGAAAAATAAAAACCGAACCTAACCGGAATTGCACGGTTCGGTTCGGTTTTTCGGTTTCGGTTCGGTTTTGCTCAGCCCTACTAACCGCTTTGAGAATTCGTCAAAAAATCGAACTTCATTATATCTGCTCCGATTCAGTCCCGACTGCCCCAAATATGGTCGTGACCAAATTCATGTATCCGAAGGGACCTATTTATGTGGAAATATCAAAAGAAACTGCACAGGGATATTTTCAAGAAATTCCCGTGTACAATACCCTTTGAGAATTCGTTAAAAACTCGAACTTCATTATATCAGCTACGATTCAGTCCCGACTGTCCCAAATATGGTTGTGGCCAAATTCATATATCCATAGGGACCCATTTATGTGAACATATCAAAAGAAACTACCCGGTGAAATTTTCATGAAATTCCCGTGTACTAACCCCTTTGAGAATTCGTCAAGAACTCGAACTTCATTATATCTGCTCCGATTCAGTCCCGATTGCCCCAAATATGGTCGTGACAAAATTTATATATCCATAGGGACCCATTTATGTGAAAATATCAAAAGAAACTGCCCAGGGATATTTTCAAGAAATTCCCGTGTACTAACATATTTGAGAATTCGTTAAAAACTCGAACTTCATTATATCAGCTACGATTCAGTCCCGACTGCCTCAAATATGACCGTGACCAAATTCATATATCCATAGGGACCCATTTATGTGAAAATATCAAAAGAAACTGCCCGGTGAAATTTTCATGAAATTCCCGTGTACTAACCCCTTTGAGAATTCGTCAAAAACTCGAACTTCATTATATCTGCTCCGATTCAGTCCCGATTGCCCCAAATATAATCGTGACAAAATTCATATATCCATAGGAACCTATTTATGAGAAAATATCAAAAATATCTGCCCGCTGATATTTTTAAGAAATTCCCGTTTACTAACCCCCTTTGAGAATTCGTTAAAAACTCGAACTTCATTATATCTGCTACGATTCAATCCCGACTGCCCCAAATATGGTCGTGACCAAATTCATATATCCACAGGGACCCATTTATGTGAAAATGTCAAAAGAAACATCCCAGTGAAATTTTCATGAAATTCCAGTGTACTAACCTCTTTTAGAATTCGTCAAAAACTCGAACTTCTTTATATCTGCTCCGATTCAATCCCGATTGCCCCAAATATGGTCGTGACAAATTACATATATCCATAGGAACTCATTTATGTGAAAATATCAAAAATATCTGCCCGGTGATACTTTCAAGAAATTCCCGAACCCCTTTGAGAATTCGTTAAAAACTCGAACTTCATAATATCTGCTACGATTCAGTCCCGACTGCCCCAAATATGGTTGTGACCAAATTCATATATCCATAGGGACCCATTTATGTGAAAATATCAAAAGAAACTGCCCGGTGAAATTTTCATGAAATTCCCGTGTACTAACCCCTTTGAGAATTCGTCAAAAACTCGAACTTCATCATATCTGCTCCGATTCAGTCCCGATTGCCCCAAATATGACCGTGACCAAATTCATATATCCATAGGAACTCATTTATGTGAAAATATCAAAAATATCCGGCCGCTGATATTTTTAAGAAATTCCCGTGTACTAACCCCCTTTGAGAATTCGTTAAAAACTCGAACTTCATTATATCTGCTAGATTCAGTCCCGACTGCCCCAAATATGGTCGTGACCAAATTCATATATCCACAGGGACCCATTTATGTGAAAATATCAAAAGAAACTTCCCAATGAAATTTTCATTAAATTAACGTGTACTAACCCCTTTGAAAATTCGTCAAAAACTCGAACTTCATTATATGACCTACGATTCAGTCCCGACTGCCCCAAATATGGTCGTGACCATATTCATATATCAACAGGGACCCATTTATGTGAAAATATCGAAACAATCTGCCAGGGGATATTTTCAAGAAATTCCCGTGTACTAACCGCTTTGAGAATTCGTCAAAAAATCGAACTTCATTATATCTGCTCCGATTCAGTCCCGACTGCCTCAAATATGGTCGTGACCAAATTCATATATCCATAGGGACCTATTTATGTGGAAATATCAAAAGAAACTGCCCAAGGATATTTTCAAGAAATTGAGAATTCGTAAAAAACTCGAACTTCATTATATCTGCTCCGATTCAGTCCCGATTGCCCCAAATATGGTCGTGACAAAATTCATATATCCATAGGAACCCATTTATGTGAAAATATCAATAGAATCTGCCCGGGGATATTTTCAAGATATTCCCGTGTATTGAAAATTCGTCAAAAAATGGAACTTCATTATATCTGCTCCGATTCAGTCCCGACTACCCCAAATATGGTCTTGGCCAAATTTATATATCCATAGGGACCCATTTATGAGGAAATATCAAAAGAAACTGCCCTGGGATATTTTCAAGAAATTCCTTTGTGCTAAACCCTTTGAGAATTCGTAAAAAACTCGAACTTCAATATATCAGCTACGATTCAGCCCTGACTGCCCCAAATATGGTCGTGACCAATTTTATATATTTATAGGGACCCATTTATGTGAAAATATAAAAACAATCTGCCAGGGGATATTTTCAAGAAATTCCCGTGTACTAACCGCTTTGAGAATTCGTCAAAAAATCGAACTTCATTATATCTGCTCTGATTCAGTCCCGACTGCCCCAAATATGGTCGTGACCAAATTCATATATCCATAGGGACTTATTTATGTGGAAATATCAAAAGAAACTACCCAGGGATATTTTCAAGAAATTCCCGTGTACTAACCCCTTTGAGAATTCGTTAAAAGCTCGAACTTCATTATATCAGCTACGATTCAGTCCCGACTGTCCCAAATATGGTCGTGACCAAATACATATATCCATAGGGACCCATTTATGTGAACATATCAAAAGAAACTACGCGGTGAAATTTTCATGAAATTCCCGTGTACTAAGCCCTTTGAGAATTCGTCAAGAACTCGAACTTCATTATATCTGCTCCGATTCAGTCCCGATTGCCCCAAATATGGTCGTGACAAAATTCATATATCCATAGGGACCCATTTATGTGAAAATATCAAAAGAAACTGCCCAGGGATATTTTCAAGAAATTCCCGTGTACTAACCCATTTGAGAATTCGTTAAAAACTCGAACTTCATTATATCAGCTACGATTCAGTCCCGACTGCCTCATATATGACCGTGACAAAATTCATATATCCATAGGGACCCATTTATCTGAAAATATCAAAAGAAACTGCCCGGTGAAATTTTCATGAAATTCCAGTGTACAAACCCCTTTGAGAATTCGTTAAAAACTCGAACTTCATTATATCTGCTACGATTCAGTCCCGACTGCCCCAAATATGGTTGTGACCAAATTCATATATCCATCGGGACCCATTTATGTGAAAATATCAAAAGAAACTGCCCGGTGAAATTTTCATGAAATTCCCGTGTACTAACCCCTTTGAGAATTTGTCAAAAACTTGAACTTCATTATATCTGCTCCGATTCAGTCCCGATTGCCCCAAATATGGTCGTGACAAAATTCATATATCCATAGGAACGCATTTATGTGAAAATATCAAAAATATATGCCCGGTGATATTTTCAAGAAATTCCAGTGTACAAACCCCTTTGAGAATTCGTTAAAAACTCGAACTTCATAATATCTGCTACGATTCAGTCCCGACTGCCCCAAATATGGTCGTGACCAAATTCATATATCCATAGGGACCCATTTATGTGAAAATATCAAAAGAAACTTCCCGGTGAAATTTTCATGAAATTCCCGTGTACTAACCCCTTTGAGAATTCGTAAAAAACTTGAACTTTATTATATCTGCTCCGATTCAGTCCCGATTGCCCCAAATATGGTCGTGAAAAATTCATATATCCATAGGAACTCATTTATGTGAAAATATCAAAAATATCTGCACGGTGATATTTTCAAGAAATTCCCGTGTACTAACCCCTTTGAGAATTCGTTAAAAACTCAAACTTCATAATATCTGTTACGATTCAGTCCCGACTGCCCCAAATATGGTCGTGACCAAATTCATATATGCATAGGGACCCATTTATGTGAAAATATCAAAAGAAACTTCCCGGTGAAATTTTCATGAAATTCCCGTGTACTAACCCCTTTGAGAATTCGTCAAAAACTCGAACTTCATTATATCTGCTCCGATTCAGTCCCGATTGCCCCAAATATGGTCGTGAAAAAATTTATATATCCATAGGAACCCATTCATGTGAAAATATCAAAAGAATCTTCCCGGGGATATTTTCAAGAAATTCCCGTGTACTAACCTCTTTGAGAATTCGTTAAAAACTCGAACTTCATTATATCTGCTACGATCCAGTCCCGACTGCCCCAAATATGATCGTGACCAAATTCATATATCCATAGGGACCCATTTATGTGAAAATATAAAAAGAAACTTCCTAGTGAAATTTACATGAAATTCCCGTGTACTAACCCCTTTGAGAATTCGTAAAAAACTCGAACTTCATTATATCTGCTCCGATTCAGTCCCGATTGCCCCAAATATGGTCGTGACAAAATTCATATATCCATAGGATCCCATTTATGTGAAAATATCAATAGAATTTGCCCGGGGATATTTTGAACATATTCCCGTGTACTAACCTCTTTGAGAATTCGTCAAAAAATGGAACTTCATTATATCTGCTCTGATTCAGTCCCGACTGCCCCAAATATGGTCTTGGCCAAATTTATATATCCATAGGGATCCATTTATGTGGAAATATCAAAAGAAACTTCCCTGGGATATTTTCAAGAAATTCCTGTGTGCTAAACCTTTTGAGAATTCGTCAAAAACTCGAACTTCAATATATCAGCTACGATTCAGCCCTGACTGCCCCAAATATGGCCGTGACCAATTTTATATATCCAGAGGGACCCATTTATGTGAAAATATAAAAAAAATCTGCCAGGGGATATTTTCAAGAAATTCCCGTGTACTAACCGCTTTGAGAATTCGTCAAAAAATCGAACTTCATTATATCTGCTCCGATTCAGTCCTGACTGCCCTCAAATATGGTCGTGACCAAATTCATATATTCATAGGGACCTATTTATGTGGAAATATCAAAAGAAACTACCCAGGGATATTTTCAAGAAATTCCCGTGTACTAAGCCCTTTGAGAATTCGTTAAAAGCTCGAACTTCATTATATCAGCTACGATTCAGTCCCGACTGTCCCAAATATGGTCGTGACCAAATACATATATCCATAGGGACCCATTTATGTGAACATATCAAAAGAAACTACGCGGTGAAATTTTCATGAAATTCCCGTGTACTAACCCCTTTGAGAATTCGTCAAGAACTCGAACTTCATTATATCTGCTCCGATTCAGTCCCGATTGCCCCAAATATGGTCGTGACAAAATTCATATATCCATAGGGACCCATTTATGTGAAAATATCAAAAGAAACTGCCCAGGTATATTTTCAAGAAATTCCCGTGTACTAACCCATTTGAGAATTCGTTAAAAACTCGAACTTCATTATATCAGCTACGATTCAGTCCCGACTGCCTCATATATGACCGTGACAAAATTCATATATCCATAGGGACCCATTTATCTGAAAATATCAAAAGAAATTGCCCGGTGAAATTTTCATGAAATTCCAGTGTACAAACCCCTTTGAGAATTCGTTAAAAACTCGAACTTCATTATATCTGCTACGATTCAGTCCCGACTGCCCCAAATATGGTCGTGACCAAATTCATATATCCATCGGGACCCATTTATGTGAAAATATCAAAAGAAACTGCCCGGTGAAATTTTCATGAAATTCCCGTGTACTAACCCCTTTGAGAATTTGTCAAAAACTTGAACTTCATTATATCTGCTCCGATTCAGTCCCGATTGCCCCAAATATGGTCGTGACAAAATTCATATATCCATAGGAACGCATTTATGTGAAAATATCAAAAATATATGCCCGGTGATATTTTCAAGAAATTCCAGTGTACAAACCCCTTTGAGAATTCGTTAAAAACTCGAACTTCATAATATCTGCTACGATTCAGTCCCGACTGCCCCAAATATGGTCGTGACCAAATTCATATATCCATAGGGACCCATTTATGTGAAAATATCAAAAGAAACTTCCCGGTGAAATTTTCATGAAATTCCCGTGTACTAACCCCTTTGAGAATTCGTAAAAAACTTGAACTTTATTATATCTGCTCCGATTCAGTCCCGATTGCCCCAAATATGGTCGTGAAAAAATTCATATATCCATAGGAACTCATTTATGTGAAAATATCAAAAATATCTGCACGGTGATATTTTCAAGAAATTCCCGTGTCCTAACCCCTTTGAGAATTCGTTAAAAACTCAAACTTCATAATATCTGTTACGATTCAGTACCGACTGCCCCAAATATGGTCGTGAACAATTTCATATATGCATAGGGACCCATTTATGTGAAAATATCAAAAGAAACTTCCCGGTGAAATTTTCATGAAATTCCCGTGTACTAACCCCTTTGAGAATTCGTCAAAAACTCGAACTTCATTATATCTGCTCCGATTCAGTCCCGATTGCCCCAAATATGGTCGTGAAAAAATTTATATATCCATAGGAACCCATTCATGTAAAAATATCAAAAGAATCTGCCCGGGGATATTTTCAAGAAATTCCCGTGTACTAACCTCTTTGAGAATTCGTTAAAAACTCGAACTTCATTATATCTGCTACGATCCAGTCCCGACTGCCCCAAATATGATCGTGACCAAATTCATATATCCATAGGGACCCATTTATGTGAAAATATAAAAAGAAACTTCCTAGTGAAATTTACATGAAATTCCCGTGTACTAACCCCTTTGAGAATTCGTAAAAAACTCGAACTTCATTATATCTGCTCCGATTCAGTCCCGATTGCCCCAAATATGGTCGTGACAAAATTCATATATCCTTAGGAACCCATTTATGTGAAAATATCAATAGAATTTGCCCGGGGATATTTTGAAGATATTCCCGTGTACTAACCTCTTTGAGAATTCGTCAAAAAATGGAACTTCATTATATCTGCTCTGATTCAGTCCCGACTGCCCCAAATATGGTCTTGGCCAAATTTATATATCCATAGGGATCCATTTATGTGGAAATATCAAAAGAAACTTCCCTGGGATATTTTCAAGAAATTCCTGTGTGCTAAACCTTTTGAGAATTCGTCAAAAACTCGAACTTCAATATATCAGCTACGATTCAGCCCTGACTGCCCCAAATATGGCCGTGACCAATTTTATATATCCAGAGGGACCCATTTATGTGAAAATATAAAAAAAATCTGCCAGGGGATATTTTCAAGAAATTCCCGTGTACTAACCGCTTTGAGAATTCGTCAAAAAATCGAACTTCATTATATCTGCTCCGATTCAGTCCCGACTGCCCTCAAATATGGTCGTGACCAAATTCATATATTCATAGGGACCTATTTATGTGGAAATATCAAAAGAAACTACCCAGGGATATTTTCAAGAAATTCCCGTGTACTAAGCCCTTTGAGAATTCGTTAAAAACTCGAACTTCATTATATCAGCTACGATTCAGTCCCGACTGTCCCAAATATGGTCGTGACCAAATTCATATATCCACAGGGACCCATTTATGTGAACATATCAAAAGAAACTTCTCGGTGAAATTTTCATGAAATTCCCGTGTACTAACCCCTTTGAGAATTCGTCAAGAACTCAAACTTCATTATATCTGCTCCGATTCAGTCCCGATTGCCCCAAATATGGTCGTCACAAAATTCATATATCTATAGGAACCCATTTATGTGAAAATATCAATAGAATCTGCCTGGGGATATTTTCAAGATATTCCCGTGTACTAACCTCTTTGAGAATTCGTCAAAAAATGGATCTTCATTATATTTGCTCCGATTCAGTCCCGACTGCCCTAAATATGGTCTTGGCCAAATTTATATATCCATAGGGACCCATTTATGTGGAAATATCAAAAGAAACTGCCCTGGGATATTTTCGAGAAATTCCTGTGTGCTAAACCCTTTGAGAATTCGTCAAAAACTCGAACTTCAATATATAAGCTACAATTCAGCCCTGACTGCCCCAAATATGATCGTGACCAATTTTATATATCCATAGGGACCCATTTATGTGAAAATATAAAAACAATCTGCCAGGGGATATTTTCAAGAAATTCCCGTGTACTAACCGCTTTGAGAATTCGTCAAAAAATCGAACTTCATTATATCTGCTCCGATTCAGTCCCGACTGCCCCAAATATGGTCGTGACCAAATTCATATATCCATAGGGACCTATTTATGTGGAAATATCAAAAGAAACTACCCAGGGATATTTTCAAGAAATTCCCGTGTACTAACCCCTTTGAGAATTCGTTAAAAACTCGAACTTCATTATATCAGCTACGATTCAGTCCCGACTGTCCCAAATATGGTCGTGACCAAATACATATATCCATAGGGACCCATTTATGTGAACATATCAAAAGCAACTACCCGGTGAAATTTTCATGAAATTCCCGTGTACTAACCCCTTTGAGAATTCGTCAAAAACTCGAACTTCATTATATCTGCTCCAATTCAGTCCCGATTGCCCCAAATATGGTCGTGACAAAATTCATATATCCATAGGGACCCATTTATATCAAAATATCAAAAGAAACTGCCCAGGGATATTTTCGAGAAATTCCCGTGTACTTAGCCCATTTGAGAATTCGTCAAAAACTCGAACTTCATTATATCAGCTACGATTCAGTCCCGACTGCCTCATATATGACCGTGACCAAATTTATATATCCATAGGGACCCATTTATCTGAAATATCAAAAGAAACTGCCCGGTGAAATTTTCATGAAATTCCCGTGTACAAACCCCTTGGAGAATTCGTTAAAAACTCGAACTTCATTTTATCTGCTAGGATTCAGTCCCGACTGCCCCAAATATGGTCGTGACCAAATTCATATATCCATCGGGACCCATTTATGTGAAAATATCAAAAGAAACTGCCCGGTGAAATTTTCATGAAATTCCCGTGTACTAACCCCTTTGAGAATTCGTCAAAAACTTGAACTTCATTATATCTGCTCCGATTCAGTCTCGATTGCCCCAAATATGGTCGTGACAAAATTCATATATCCATAGGAACGCATTTATTTGAAAATATCAAAAATATCTGCCCGGTGATATTTTCAAAAAATTCCAGTGTACTAACCCCTTTGAGAATTCGTTAAAAACTCGAACTTCATAATATCTGCTACGATTCAGTCCCGACTGCCCCAAATATGGTCGTGACCAAATTCATATATCCATAGGGACCCATTTATGTGAAAATATCATAAGAAACTTCCCGGTGAAATTTTCATGAAATTCCTGTGTACTAACCCCTTTGAGAATTCGTCAAAAACTCGAACTTCATTATATCTGCTACGATTCAGTCCCGATTGCCCCAAATATTGTCGTTTCAAAATTCATATATCCATAGGAACCCATTTATGTGAAAATATCAATAGAATCTGCCCGGGGATATTTTCAAGATATTCCCGTGTACTAACCCCTTTGAGAATTCGTCAAAAAATGGAACTTCATTATATCTGCTCCGATTCAGTCCCGACTGCCCCAAATATGGTCTTGGCCAAATTTATATATCCATAGGGACCCCTTTATGTGGAAATATCAAAAGAAACTGCCCTGGGATATTTTCAAGAAATTCCTGTGTGCTAAACCTTTTGAGAATTCGTCAAAAACTCGAACTTCAATATATCAGCTACGATTCAGCCCTGACTGCCCCAAATATGGTCGTGACCAATTTTATATATCCAGAGGGACCCATTTATGTGAATATATAAAAACAATCTGCCAGGGGATATTTTCAAGAAATTCCCATGTACTAACCGCTAGGGCTGAGCATTCGGTCGGTTCGGTTTAAAACCGAACCGAACCGAAATAACCGAAAACCGAAATGCAAATTTTTTACTAAACCGAACCGAACCGAATTAGCTATTAAACCGAACCGAAACCGAACCGAATTAATTCGGTTAATTCGGTTACGGTTATGAAATAACCGATTTTTTTTTTGATTTAAAAAAAACATTATTATGAAAAATCAAAAGTGCGATTAAAAATTAATACACCCAAGCCTTCTAGGAATTAGCAAAATAATCAAGAATTTAGTTTTACACAAATCCCAAATATTCTGGTCAGTTACAACATCACAAGATAGTGGAAGGTACTAGTTCTTAATCGAAAAACAGAATTTAAATGAAGCCAGAAGTGTTCCAGACTTCCAGAGGCTTGTTGTTGCTGCTTTGTTCATACTCAAAGTCACAGGCCAGTAGGCCACCATCTGAAAAACAAGGAAAAACAAATGATATAGAGACTAGAGTAGTCGATTAGATACGGGTTAGAATATTAGATACAAATTAGATTAGTACCTTTGAATCTTTGATTTGATTCTTGACTGTTAGATACAGATTCTTGAAGTCGGCTTGTGGCTACTGACCAGTGGAGGCGAGAGACTAGAAAGCGTGTAATTAGGGTTGGGTTCGTGTAGTGTAAGTCTGCTATCTGTTATCTGTATTTCTATTAACTATTTTTATAATATATATATATATATATATAATTTAAAAATAATATATAAATATATTTCGGTTATTTCGGTTATAACCGAATTCATAATTTTAATAACCGAACCGAACCGAATTGTAATTCGGTTAATAACCGAAAACCGAATTAACCGAAATTTTCAGAAAAATAAAAACCGAACCTAACCGGAATTGCACGGTTCGGTTCGGTTTTTCGGTTTCGGTTCGGTTTTGCTCAGCCCTACTAACCGCTTTGAGAATTCGTCAAAAAATCGAACTTCATTATATCTGCTCCGATTCAGTCCCGACTGCCCCAAATATGGTCGTGACCAAATTTATGTATCCGAAGGGACCTATTTAAGTGGAAATATCAAAAGAAACTGCACAGGGATATTTTCAAGAAATTCCCGTGTACAATACCCTTTGAGAATTCGTTAAAAACTCGAACTTCATTATATCAGCTACGATTCAGTCCCGACTGTCCCAAATATGGTTGTGGCCAAATTCATATATCCATAGGGACCCATTTATGTGAACATATCAAAAGAAACTACCCGGTGAAATTTTCATGAAATTCCCGTGTACTAATCCCTTTGAGAATTCGTCAAGAACTCGAACTTCATTATATCTGCTCCGATTCAGTCCCGATTGCCCCAAATATGGTCGTGACAAAATTTATATATCCATAGGGACCCATTTATGTGAAAATATCAAAAGAAACTGCCCAGGGACATTTTCAAGAAATTCCCGTGTACTAACATATTTGAGAATTCGTTAAAAACTCGAACTTCATTATATCAGCTACGATTCAGTCCCGACTGCCTCAAATATGACCGTGACCAAATTCATATATCCATAGGGACCCATTTATGTGAAAATATCAAAAGAAACTGCCCGGTGAAATTTTCATGAAATTCCCGTGTACTAACCCCTTTGAGAATTCGTCAAAAACTCGAACTTCATTATATCTGCTCCGATTCAGTCCCGATTGCCCCAAATATGATCGTGACAAAATTCATATATCCATAGGAACCTATTTATGTGAAAATATCAAAAATATCTGCCCGCTGATATTTTTAAGAAATTCCCGTTTACTAACCCCCTTTGAGAATTCGTTAAAAACTCGAACTTCATTATATCTGCTACGATTCAATCCCGACTGCCCCAAATATGGTCGTGACCAAATTCATATATCCACAGGGACCCATTTATATGAAAATGTCAAATGAAACTTCCCAGTGAAATTTTCATGAAATTCCAGTGTACTAACCTCTTTTAGAATTCGTCAAAAACTCGAACTTCTTTATACCTGCTCCGATTCAATCCCGATTGCCCCAAATATGGTCGTGACAAAATACATATATCCATAGGAACTCATTTATGTGAAAATATCAAAAATATCTGCCCGTTGATACTTTCAAGAAATTCCCGAACCCCTTTGAGAATTCGTTAAAAACTCGAACTTCATAATATCTGCTACGATTCAGTCCCGACTGCCCCAAATATGGTTGTGACCAAATTCATATATCCATAGAGACCCATTTATGTGAAAATATCAAAAGAAACTTCCCGGTGAAATTTTCATGAAATTCCCGTGTACTAACCCCTTTGAGAATTCGTTAAAAACTCGAATTTCATTATATCTGCTACGATTCAGTCCCGACTACCCCAAATATGGCCGTGACCAAATTCATATACCCATAGGGACCCCTTTATGTGGAAATATCAAAAGAAACTGCCCTGGGATATTTTCAAGAAATTCCTGTGTGCTAAACCTTTTGAGAATTCGTCAAAAACTCGAACTTCAATATATCAGCTACGATTCAGCCCTGACTGCCCCAAATATGGTCGTGACCAATTTTATATATCCAGAGGGACCCATTTATGTGAATATATAAAAACAATCTGCCAGGGGATATTTTCAAGAAATTCCCATGTACTAACCGCTAGGGCTGAGCATTCGGTCGGTTCGGTTTAAAACCGAACCGAACCGAAATAACCGAAAACCGAAATGCAAATTTTTTACTAAACCGAACCGAACCGAATTAGCTATTAAACCGAACCGAAACCGAACCGAATTAATTCGGTTAATTCGGTTACGGTTATGAAATAACCGATTTTTTTTTTGATTTAAAAAAAACATTATTATGAAAAATCAAAAGTGCGATTAAAAATTAATACACCCAAGCCTTCTAGGAATTAGCAAAATAATCAAGAATTTAGTTTTACACAAATCCCAAATATTCTGGTCAGTTACAACATCACAAGATAGTGGAAGGTACTAGTTCTTAATCGAAAAACAGAATTTAAATGAAGCCAGAAGTGTTCCAGACTTCCAGAGGCTTGTTGTTGCTGCTTTGTTCATACTCAAAGTCACAGGCCAGTAGGCCACCATCTGAAAAACAAGGAAAAACAAATGATATAGAGACTAGAGTAGTCGATTAGATACGGGTTAGAATATTAGATACAAATTAGATTAGTACCTTTGAATCTTTGATTTGATTCTTGACTGTTAGATACAGATTCTTGAAGTCGGCTTGTGGCTACTGACCAGTGGAGGCGAGAGACTAGAAAGCGTGTAATTAGGGTTGGGTTCGTGTAGTGTAAGTCTGCTATCTGTTATCTGTATTTCTATTAACTATTTTTATAATATATATATATATATATAATTTAAAAATAATATATAAATATATTTCGGTTATTTCGGTTATAACCGAATTCATAATTTTAATAACCGAACCGAACCGAATTGTAATTCGGTTAATAACCGAAAACCGAATTAACCGAAATTTTCAGAAAAATAAAACCGAACCTAACCGGAATTGCACGGTTCGGTTCGGTTTTTCGGTTTCGGTTCGGTTTTGCTCAGCCCTACTAACCGCTTTGAGAATTCGTCAAAAAATCGAACTTCATTATATCTGCTCCGATTCAGTCCCGACTGCCCCAAATATGGTCGTGACCAAATTTATGTATCCGAAGGGACCTATTTAAGTGGAAATATCAAAAGAAACTGCACAGGGATATTTTCAAGAAATTCCCGTGTACAATACCCTTTGAGAATTCGTTAAAAACTCGAACTTCATTATATCAGCTACGATTCAGTCCCGACTGTCCCAAATATGGTTGTGGCCAAATTCATATATCCATAGGGACCCATTTATGTGAACATATCAAAAGAAACTACCCGGTGAAATTTTCATGAAATTCCCGTGTACTAATCCCTTTGAGAATTCGTCAAGAACTCGAACTTCATTATATCTGCTCCGATTCAGTCCCGATTGCCCCAAATATGGTCGTGACAAAATTTATATATCCATAGGGACCCATTTATGTGAAAATATCAAAAGAAACTGCCCAGGGACATTTTCAAGAAATTCCCGTGTACTAACATATTTGAGAATTCGTTAAAAACTCGAACTTCATTATATCAGCTACGATTCAGTCCCGACTGCCTCAAATATGACCGTGACCAAATTCATATATCCATAGGGACCCATTTATGTGAAAATATCAAAAGAAACTGCCCGGTGAAATTTTCATGAAATTCCCGTGTACTAACCCCTTTGAGAATTCGTCAAAAACTCGAACTTCATTATATCTGCTCCGATTCAGTCCCGATTGCCCCAAATATGATCGTGACAAAATTCATATATCCATAGGAACCTATTTATGTGAAAATATCAAAAATATCTGCCCGCTGATATTTTTAAGAAATTCCCGTTTACTAACCCCCTTTGAGAATTCGTTAAAAACTCGAACTTCATTATATCTGCTACGATTCAATCCCGACTGCCCCAAATATGGTCGTGACCAAATTCATATATCCACAGGGACCCATTTATATGAAAATGTCAAATGAAACTTCCCAGTGAAATTTTCATGAAATTCCAGTGTACTAACCTCTTTTAGAATTCGTCAAAAACTCGAACTTCTTTATACCTGCTCCGATTCAATCCCGATTGCCCCAAATATGGTCGTGACAAAATACATATATCCATAGGAACTCATTTATGTGAAAATATCAAAAATATCTGCCCGTTGATACTTTCAAGAAATTCCCGAACCCCTTTGAGAATTCGTTAAAAACTCGAACTTCATAATATCTGCTACGATTCAGTCCCGACTGCCCCAAATATGGTTGTGACCAAATTCATATATCCATAGAGACCCATTTATGTGAAAATATCAAAAGAAACTTCCCGGTGAAATTTTCATGAAATTCCCGTGTACTAACCCCTTTGAGAATTCGTTAAAAACTCGAATTTCATTATATCTGCTACGATTCAGTCCCGACTACCCCAAATATGGCCGTGACCAAATTCATATACCCATAGGGACCCATTTATGTGAAAATATCAAAAGAAACTTCCTAGTGAAATTTACATGAAATTCCCGTGTACTAACCCCTTTGAGAATTCGTCAAAAACTCAAACTTCATTATATCTGCTCCGATTCAGTCCCGATTGCCCCAAATATGGTCGTGACAAAATTCATATATCCATAGGAACCCATTTATGTGAAAATATCAATAGAATCTGCCCGGGGATATTTTCAAGATATTCCCGTGTACTAACCCCTTTGAGAATTCGTCAAAAAATGGAACTTCATTATATCTGCTCCGATTCAGTCCCGACTGCCCCAAATATGGTCTTGGCCAAATTTATATATCCATTGGGACCCATTTATGTGAAAATATCAAAAGAAACTGCCCTGAGATATTTTCAAGAAATTCCTGTGTGCTAAACTCTTTGAGAATTCGTCAAAAACTCGAACTTCAATATATCAGTTATGATTCAGCCCTGACTGCCCCAAATATGGTCGTGACCAATTTTATATATCCATAGGGACCCTTTTATGTGAAAATATTGAAAAAATCTGCTAGGGGATATTTTCAAGAAATTCCCGTGTACTAACCGCTTTGAGAATTCGTCAAAAAATCGAACTTCATTATATCTGCTCCGATTCAGTCCCGACTGCCCCAAATATGGTCGTGACCAAATTCATATATCCATAGGGACCCATTTATGTGAACATATCAAAAGAAACTTCCCGGTGAAATTTTCATGAAATTCCCGTGTACTAACCCCTTTGAGAATTCGTCAAGAACTCGAACTTCATTATATCTGCTCCGATTCAGTCCCGATTGCCCCAAATATGGTCGTGACAAAATTCATATATCCATAGGGACCCATTTATGTGAAAATATCAAAAGAAACTGCCCAGGGATATTTTCAAGAAATTCCCGTGTACTAACCCATTTGAGAATTCGTTAAAAACTCGAACTTCATTATATCAGCTACGATTCAGTCCCGACTGCCTCAAATAAGACCGTGACCAAATTCATATATCCACAGGGACCCATTTATGTGAAAATATCAACAGAAACTTCCTACTGAAATTTTCATGAAATTCCCGTGTACTAACCCCTTTTAGAATACGTCAAAAACTCGAACTTCTTTATATCTGCTCCGATTCAGTCCCGATTGCCCCAAATATGGTCGTGACAAAATACATATATCCATAGGAACTCATTTATGTGAAAATATCAAAAGTATCTGCCCGGTGATACTTTCAACAAATTCCCGTGTACTAACCCCTTTGAGAATTCGTTAAAAACTCGAACTTCATAATATCTGCTACGATTCAGTCCCGACTGCCCCAAATATGGTCGTGACCAAATTCATATATCCATAGGGACCCATTTATGTGAAAATATCAAAAGAAACTTCCCGGTGAAATTTTCATGAAATTCCCGTGTACGTTACCCTTTGAGAATTCGTCAAAAACTCGAAATTCATTATATCTGCTCCGATTCAGTCTCGATTGCCCCAAATATGGTCGTGACAAAATTCATATATCCATAGGAACCCATTTAAGTGAAAATATCAATAGAATCTGCCCGGGGATATTTTCAAGATATTCCCGTGTACAAACTCATTTGAGAATTCGTTAAAAACTCGAACTTCATTATATTAGCTACGATTCAGTCCCGACTGCCTCAAATATGACCGTTACCAAATTCATATATCCATAGGGACCCATTTATGTGAAAATATCAAAACAAACTGCCCGGTGAAATTTTCATGAAATTCCCGTGTACCCTTTGAGAATTCGTCTAAAACTCGAACTTCATTATATCTGCTCCGATTCAGTCCCGATTGCCCCAAATATGATCGTGACAAAATTTATATATCCATAGGAACTCATTTATGTGAAAAATATCAAAAATATCTACCCGCTGATATTTTTAAGAAATTCCCGTGTACTAACCCCCTTTGAGAATTCGTTAAATACTCGAACTTCATTATATCTGCTACGATTCAGTCCCGACTGCCCCAAATATGGTCGTGACCAAATTCATATATCCACAGGGACCCATTTATGTGAAAATATCAAAAGAAACTTCCCAATGAAATTTTCATGAAATTCCCGTGTACTAACCCCTTTGAGAATTCGTCAAGAACTCGAACTTCTTTATATCTGCTCCGATTCAGTCCCGATTGCCCCAAATATGGTCGTGACAAAATACATATATCCATAGGAACCCATTTATGTGAACATATCAAAAGAAACTACCCGGTGAAATTTTCATGAAATTCCCGTGTACTAACCCCTTTGAGAATTCGTCAAGAACTCGAACTTCATTATATCTGCTCCGATTCAGTCCCGACTGCCCCAAATATGGGCGTGACAAAATTCATATATCCATAGGGACCCATTTATGTGAAAATATCAAAATAAACTGCCCAGGGATATTTTCATGAAATTCCCGTGTACTAACCCCTTTGAGAATTCGTCAAAAACTCGAACTTCATTATATCTGCTCCGATTCAGTCCCGATTGCCCCAAATATGACCGTGACCAAATTCATATATCCATAGGGACCCATTTATGTGAAAATATCAAAAGAAACTGCCCGGTGAAATTTTCATGAAATTCCCGTGTACTAACCCCTTTGAGAATTCGTCAAAAACTCGAACTTCATTATATCTGCTCCGATTCAGTCCCGATTGCCCCAAATATGATCGTGAACAAAATTCATATATCCATAGGAACTCATTTATGTAAAAATATAAAAATATTTGCCCGCTGATATTTTTAAGAAATTCCCGTGTACTAACCCCCTTTGAGAATTCGTTAAAAACTCGAACTTCACTATATCTGCTACTATTCAGTCCCAACTGCCCCAAATATGGTCGTGACCAAATTCATATATCCACATGGACCCATTTATGTGAAAATATCAAAAGAAACTTCCCAGTGAAATTTTCATGAAATTCCAGTGTACTAACCTCTTTTAGAATTCGTCAAAAACTCGAACTTCTTTATATCTGCTCCGATTCAATCCCGATTGCCCCAAATATGGTCGTGACAAAATACATATATCCATAGGAACTCATTTATGTGAAAATATCAAAAATATCTGCCCGGTGATACTTTCAAGAAATTCCCGAACCCTTGAGATTTCGTTAAAAACTCGAACTTCATAATATCTGCTACGATTCAGTCCCGACTGCCCCAAATATGGTTGTGATCAAATTCAAATATCCATAGGGACCCATTTATGTGAAAATATCAAAAGAAACTTCCCGGTGAAATTTTCATGAAATCCCGTGTACTAACCCCTTTGAGAATTCGTTAAAAACACGAAATTCATTATATCTGCTACGATTCAGTCCCGACTGCCCCAAATATGGCCGTGACCAAATTCATATACCCATAGGGACCCATTTATGTGAAAATATCAAAAGAAACTTCCTAGTGAAATTACATGAAATTCCCGTGTACTAACCCCTTTGAGAATTCGTCAAAAACTCGAACTTCATTATATCTGCTCCGATTCAGTCCCGATTGCCCCAAATATGGTCGTGACAAAATTCATATATCCATAGGAACCCATTTATGTGAAA